>NC_091292.1:25149425-25494425 GCF_038502225.1 Cherax quadricarinatus | reverse complement strand
AAGATCTCTCTGTCCCACGAATTGGAGCTACCCTTTATATGACGCTTACGGATTTAATGTTTATGACGGTGATGGAGATAATTAATATTATTATTTAATAAACTGTTAAAACACTTCATTGTCTACCCTCCCACCCTTCCCCGGAAATTTATCCAGGGCCAGCCTAGTACTAAGCACACACAGGACCAATCATAGGATTAAAAACGACGAATGGATTTACTCTGGTGTTTTTCTCATTACTCGCCCACACTCTGCTCCAGGATGCTGAATGACACTAATGTTTGCCAGCACATGTGTTTTACAGTTATCTTTACCACAACAACCACCCTCACTAGAAACATCTTTATTTTTTTATTTTTACACAATTCAGCTTTATAGGCTAAAAGCTCTTATCCTATTTTAGCTCATTTCAAAGCCCAGTTTTGAAATGAGCTGAGGAATACTGGAAGGCGGTCTACCGACCTCCAGGATGAGACCCACAACAGTCGACTAACACCTAGATACCTGCTTGGTGAACAGGGACAGCAGGTGAAAGGAAACATGCCCAATGTTTACAACCATGCCGGGGATCGAACCACGGACACTCATTGAGTTGCCAACCGAGCCACAGGACACCCTATCAAAACTGCCATTATAATCACACCAAAATCGCTACCACAATCCCTCACCCACCACAGTTTCACCAACAGCCTCTATCATCACCACCACTACTGTCATTACTACCATCTCATCCACCACCAACACTATCACCACTTCTGCCTCGCCTAAAATGCCCCTTGACTTCAATCTCAACTATCATAATTTTAACCATCACCAATTATCAAGTGGGATGCCTTGATTCTAATGAAGTGCTCTTTATCCAATGAACTTGAGTAACCCTCCCGTACCTCAAATGATACCTGATTACTTCCTACTGTACAGACGTTCTGTGACCCTCACGGATTTAACGCTCTGGGTAAATGATAAAATTAATCCACAATTGTTACAACTCTTCACCTCAGTCGTAACATTAATACTCACAGTTGCAGACTCCTTAAAGTTATGATGGATGAGCCTTAGCTTCCTATACAATAAGTCTGTTTTAGTGATATATATTTATTTATTCACAAACACTAATCTCAGGTCGAAGGAGACCCGAACCTACGAACCTTAGAACAAGGTACGCAGTCGGTACGTCTGCGTACCTCGTCGGTCGATGCATGCCCTGCATGCATCGACCGACGAGAGATTTTTACAATGTTTAGAGTTCGCAGAACAGGCGACATATTCACAAAATTTATGGAATTTATGGAATCAATAATTGCCGAAGCAATTCGTAGCCATCTTGACAGGCACAGATTGATTAATGATTCTCAACATGGTTTCACAAAGGGGCGTTCCTGTCTTACGAATTTACTAACTTTTTTCACTAAGGTGTTTGAGGAGGTAGATCATGGTAATGAATATATTGTGTATATGGACTTCAGTAAGGCTTTCGATAGAGTTCCACACCAGAGGCTATTGAGGAAACTTAGGGCACACGGAATAGGAGGAGAATTTTTTTTCCTGGGTAGAGGCATGGCTGACAAATAGACAGCAGAGAGTTTGCATAAATGGGGAGAAATCAGAATGGGGGCACGTCACAAGCGGTGTTCCTCAGGGGTCAGTGTTGGACCCGTTGTTGTTCACAATTTACATAAACGACATAGATGAGGGAATAAATAGCGACATAAGCAAATTTGCTGATGACACCAAAATAGGCCGTCCAATTCATTCTAATGAGGACATTAGAGCACTCCAGGATGATTTGAATAGACTGACGCAATGGTCGGAGAAGTGGCAGATGCAGTTCAATATTGACAAATGCAAAGCTCTAAATGTTGGACAGTTAAATAACCATGCTACATATAAACTAAATAATGTAGATCTTAATACTACCGATTGCGAAAAGGATTTAGAAGTTCTGGTTAGCAGTAACCTAAAACAAAGACAACAGTGCATTAGTGTTCGCAATAAAGCTAACAGAATTCTTGGCTTCATATCTAGAAGTATAAATAATAGAAGTCCTCAGGTTGTTCTTCAACTCTATATATCCTTGGTTAGGCCTCATTTAGACTATGCTGCTCAGGTCTGGTCACCGTATTACAGAATGGATATAAATGCTCTGGAAAACGTACAAAGGAGGATGACAAAGATGATCCCATGTATCAGAAATCTTCCCTTTGAGGATAGACTGCGGGCCCTGAATCTGCACTCTCTCGAAAGGCGTAGAATTAGGGGGGATATGATCGAGGTGTATAAATGGAAAACAGGAATAAATAAAGGTGATGTAAATAGCGTGCAATGGTTTCAAGTTGGAAAAATTCAGATTCAGGAAGGATATAGGAAAGCACTGGTTTGGTAATAGAGTTGTGGATGAGTGAAACAAGCTCTCGAGCACAGTTATTCAGGCTAAAACGTTGTGTAGTTTTAAAATAGGTTAGATAAATACATGAGTGGGTGTGGGTGGGTGTGAGTTGGACCTGACTAGCTTGTGCTGCTGGGTCTGGTACAGTGCTCCATCCTTGAGTGGGGATGACCAGACTGGGTGGGTCATTGGGATAATCCCGGAGGGTGGGTCATTGGTCTAATCCGGGGGGGGGGACATGGACCTGCTCCGCATGGGTCAGTAGGCCTGTTGCAGTGTTCCTTCTTTCTTATGTTCTTATGTAATCTCTGGTCGAAGGAGACTCGAACCTGCGAACCTTGGAACAAGGTACGATGTGCTTTACTCACCATACCACACTGGTCCAATACGTAGATTCGAGTCTCCTTGGATCTGAGATTAGTGTTTGTGAATATTTCGCCTGTTGTGCGAATTCTAAACATATTTCTATAAAATATTATAGGTTGTAGGATGGTAGACAGCAACCACCCAGGCACGTACTACAGCTCTGCCAAATGATTGTGAAACGGAAACCTATAATTGTTTTACACAATGGTAGGATTGCTGGTGTTGTTTTTTTTTTCTGTACCATAAGCATGCAAGATATCAGGTACATCTTCCTACTTCTACTTATATTTACTGTAGGTCACATTACACATGCATGTAAATGTATGTAAACCCCCATTTGAGTTCTATTTTCTTAATAGTTCTTGTTCTTATTTATTTTTCTTTCATCTCCATGGGGAAGTGGAAAGGAGCCCTTCCACCGAAAGCCATGAGTATCGTTAAAGGCAACTAAAATGTTGAGAGTAATAGGTTGGTAACCCCTTCTCCTGTATAAATTATTAAACATAACACCCTTATAAAGTTGGGATGTTTGAATGTGCATGGATGTAGTGCAGATGATAAGAAAAAGATGACTGCCAATGTTATGAATGAAAAGAAGCTGGATGTCCTGAGCTCTAAGCAAAAAGCTGAAGGGGGCAGGCAAGTTTCAGTGGGGAGAAATAAATGAGGTTAAGTCATGTGTATCCGAGAGAGTAGGAGCTAAGGGAGGAATAGAAATAATGTTGAATCAGTTATGGAAGGAGAACAATAATGTATATACAAGAACATAAGAATTTAAGAATGGAGGAACACTACAGAAGGCGTACTGGCCCGTACAAGGCAGGCCCTTATCAAAACCACCACTTCCCAAGAATTTACTCTCGTACCCACGACGCCAATCAAACCCAGCCCCTCTCATTCATATAGTTGTCCAATCTCTTTTTAAAGATGCCCAAGTTCATAGCCTCTATCACCCTACTCGGAAGACTGTCCCATGCATCCACAACTCTGTTCGAAAATCATTACTTATCTATGTCCATTCTAAATCTAAATTTATCCAACATAACTCCATTATTTCTTGTTCTTAACTGGTTCGACACCCTCAGTACTTTATTAATATCTCCTTTATTTATGCCCATCATCCACTTATACACTTCGATGATATCTCCCCTCATTCTACGTCTCTCCAGAGAGGGAAGATTCAAGGCTCTAAGTCAATCTTCATATGGGAGATTCCCTACACAGTAAATCATTTTAGTCATTCTTCTCTGTATGTTCTCCAATGAATCTATATCCATCCTGTAGTAAGAAGACCAAAACTGAGAGACATAATCCAAACGAGGCCTCACTAGTGATGTATAGAGCTGTAAAATAATTTATGGACTTCTGTTACTTACACTTCTTGAAACAGACTTATTGTGCAAACTTAGGCACTGCTGCCTTGGCTTAAGGTTTCTGCTTACCATGACTCCTAAGTCTTTTTCACATTCTGTATGATCAAGCTCTACTTCACCTAGTTTATAACTTCGAGAGTTATTTTCATTACCAAGAACTAGGATTTTACACTTGTCCACATTGAGCTTCACCTAGCACGTTTCAGACCAAGACATTAATTTGTCCAAATCCTCCTGGAATTTATTGGTATCCTCCTCAGAATGAATCATACGGCCTATTTTTGTATCGTCAGCAGATTTTCTTGTGAACCTTTTTCCTATTCAGCTTTTCTTTTACACAGTATCTGTTACTATCATTGCCCTGTGTTACTCGATGACTGTTATTGTTAAGATTTATGATAACGAAGGTTAAATCAATATTTCGACACTTATTATTTTCCATTCCTTAACCCATACTTCTAATTAATCCTAGTTTAAAGCCCTAACAACATCCTCAACTGAGCTAGTGAGAAAACTCACACCTGACCTGGATAAGTGAACCCCATCCTTGGCATAAATGTCATTTGTGCCATAAAAGTGGTCCCAGTTGTCAATGAATGGTACTGCATTATCTTTACAGTGTTTTTCCAGCCAGAAATTTATACCAATCACTCTGGACAGCCATTCATTCCCAACACCCCTTATCAACAAAATGCCACATATAACAGGGCTCTCTCCCTTCTTAATAATGTCTATTGCTGCCCTATACCTTCTAACTAAATTCTCACTTCTACGCTTGCTTACATCATTGCCTCCAGCGCTGAGGCAGATAATGGGATTGATACCATTACAATACATGATGTCAAGCTGGCTAACAATATCCTCCGTCCCAACCCCAGGGAAGCACACCCTCTGTCTCCTACTCTTATCCTTCAAGCAGAAGGACCTAGCCATGTACCTAATCTAACTGACTACTTGGTACTTCGTCCTTTACATTTAATCATGTCCCTCAGCCGTGTAGGAAGACTCTCACACAAATTCTTGAGGTTTTGGGGAGGATATTCCATGTCTCGTGTAGAGCAGCCTCCAAGCCGTGGGATGGAACTGAAATCCTTGCCCAGTAAACTTTGTTTCACTATTGACCAGAGGTTCTCATAAGGTTTAGGTCTGGGGAATTGCCTGGCCAGTCATTAAAGAAACTCACTTCACAGTCCTTAAGCCACTGAACTACATACAGATTTGACAGTATGACATGGTGCACTATCCTGCATAAAAGTCGTAGCCCCACACTTGTCAAACGCCTCAGGTAAATTGTCACAACCCCAGGTAATTATACTGGTTCATATACTGGATTTGGGAAGCACAATGAGTTCACTCTGAGCACTGAAACACCCCCAGACCATGATCGAGTCTGGGTGTTTGGTGGTCCCGCTGGTGTTGCGTGGGTCTAGCGGGTCACTACCACTGGGCCGGTACACACGTCCCCCACAGTTACAAGTGACGATAAAGGTTGCTTCATCACTCCAAAGTACTTCAGACCACTGTTGAGGATTCCAGTGAAGATATTTCTTTGCATAATCTAGCTTACATTTCTTCTTTGGCTGGGAGAGGATCGGTTTCTTAACCTGGCAGTTGTGACACACATCTGTTAACAGTTATTACAGACACCTCTGAGAGAAGATGTGGGGTTCTTTTCTTTCAGTTCTCTAGCAGTTACCTTAGGTGTACTCTATAACTGCTTTGGCACAGTTAAGGTACGAACAGATGTCTTCTTCGAGGGGCCAGACCGAGGTTTGGCAAACGGTAACTCGACACCGTCACCAGCCGTGAAACGTTGCACCCAGTTCCTCACTGAACGCTCACACACACACACCAACATTCTCCACTGTTTCTTTCGTCTGGTGCCCATCTTTGTGAAGCCCTATGATTTGAGCTATAGTTTCAGGTGTTAAAGACTTCCTTTTACCCATAATAAAAAATGTATAGCCCCAAAACCAAAGGTAACACCAGACAAAACATGGGGCGGCTGAAAGACAAAAGTGTAACACTTCCTCTAACCACGGCAGCCACGTGAGCACTGAGAAGTCACTGTGGAGTGTGGCGGCAGGCCGTGACGTCATGCTAACGGCTGCTATCCGGCATAATGCACTGACAACAATTGACCCCCTTGTAGGCCTTTGATTTTCGTCATGGCGTTATGCCCGGGCGCTCACCAGGCATAATGCCGTGACTAGCAATATATATATATATATATATATATATATATATATATATATATATATATATATATATATATATATATGTCGTGCCGAATATGTAAAACTGGTCAATTAGCAAGAACTCATTTAAAATTAAGTCCTTTCTGAAATTTTCTCTTATACGTTTAAAGATATATTTTTTTCATTAATGTTAATGTAAAAAAAAATTAATTTTGCTCCAAAAGAATCTTAGAAAACTTACCTAACCTTATTATAACAAGAACAATTTATTTTAGCCTAACCCAACTAAATATATTTTAGATTTGTTTACAATAATTTAATACTAAACAAACACATTGAAATATATTTTTTTCGTTAGGTTCAGAATGATTTTGGCGAAATTATTGCATACACAAATTTTCACTTGTCCTATATGGCAAGATGAGCGTTGCTATTTAAGCCAAGATCGCAAGTTCTGCCTATTCGGCACGACATATATATATATATATATATATATATATATATATATACAATATGATCACAGTAAATAGGTGATATCACAAGGTACATTAGACAAATTTTTTGGGTATAATATAAGCTGTGTTTCACGGATCACTGACTACCTACAGGTGTTGTTGGGGGTGGCAGCGAGGTGTAGTCTCGTCCTTATATGTCTTCCTGTTAACCATTTGTTTTTATAGTTCCTTGATAATGTGAAAAGTCACGAAAGGGCTTGGAATTTCACTGTTTTTTCACAGTGGATGTTCTGCACATAAATATATATCTACTCCCAAATATCTGAAGATTCACTTCCATATTCCTTCCCTCCAGTGTGATATCCAGTTTTTCTTTACCTACTCGTTTGATACCCTCATCACCTTATTCTTATCGTTGTTCACTTTCAACTTTCTTCCTTTACACACCCTCCCAAACTCGTCTACTAACAACTTCTCTTTAGGGTCTGCCAAAAGCACAATATCATCAGCAAGAAGTAACTGTGTCAACTCTCATTTTGTATTTGATTTCCCATAATTTAATCCCACCCTTCTCCCCAACTCCCTAGTATTTACTTCTTTTCCAACCCTGTCTATAAATATAGCAACTGAGGTTCCACGTGGGAACTAATCTTAAATTTAAAAAGTAGGAGCAAGGCTGAGGCAAACACCATTTAAGTGGACATCCGGTTTCTTTATTATTAATGCTTCGGATGTAACATCATCCATCTCCAAAATCTAAAATTACAATAAGCGTAATGCACGATTTTAAAAACTTTAGAAATCCTAATTAAAATTTGTCTGAAATACAAACAAAACAGAGTTTTACTATTATACAGACATACAAGATTATTTTAGAAACAAATTCTAGAGAGTATATTAATATTACTATAGCCGAAAAACTATTACGGTTCAATATACATTTGGTAAACCAACACGTATTATTAACTGCGTAGAATTTAGTTAATTTCTCCTAGTTATTAAGCTCTGGATATCAGTTTTATATAAAGACTTTTCCTAAACATTTCTTCGGTAGTAGACTAAATAAGATTAAGAGTTGAATTGATTTTTCATCGTTATTAAGCTCAGGTATAATTCATTTCGGCTACAAGGATTTTTGCAATCACTTGGATGGATAGGAAAAAAACTAAGCTTAATGTGAATTTACACTAAGAAAATACCTGTCGAAGTATACCCAGTGCATATTATTACTGTTATTATTATTATTATTATTATTATTATTATTATTATTATTATTATTATAGCAGCTGTTTACTAGCGTAGTAGTAGTAGTAGCAACGGTGGTGATTGTAGTAGTAGTGGATATTAAAATGTAATAGTAGTAATGTGCATCATATTTTTGTAAAGTTTTAACCCATTCATTATAAAGAATGGAGCTTAAACACGCTACTACACTTACTTAGTTGCCCCAATATCAGTAGTAGTTTTAGTTGCAGAAGTTGTAGTAGTAATAATTTTAATCGTAGTAGTAGTAATAGTAATAAAATATTAGAAGCAACAGTAGTATTTACAAGTGGTAGTAGTAGTAGTAGTAGTAGTAGTAGTAGCAGCAGCAGCCTAAGTAACACTAGTAGTAGTACTTTTCCAGTGTGTGTGTGTATGTGTGTGTAGCGGCCAGGACTCTTCCCACACGGAAGGAGCTTCCCACTTCTCCCATTCATTGGTTGTCCATTCCCTCCTGCTACGTGTGTTGGGTACTAATTTTACTCCCGCAGGACCCAGAACTCGTTGGCATACATATTGGCTCTTGTTGAATTTTTTATAAAACCATTACCACGAGACAATGCAGTTTTACTTGGCTTACATGAAAAACCAAACGGGGGGCGAAAACCCCTATTGCTTGCACACCAGTGATCTATTTGCTGTTTTCGGTGGTGTTGCTATTTTATTAGTATTTTTTTTCTTGTCTGTTGGATGAAAATTTTATAGAGGATCTATGTGAGAGAAGTGAATGTATACAGATAATAACAGCAGAAAAAACATTACTGTGTCTTGAGAAACGTTGCGTACCTGAAAAGCAAACATTGGGGGAGTGAACAATTGAACAATTGCACCATTAATCAGTAGTATTGATCAACATAACGATAGCATCTCCACTAGCAATGAACATATGAGCAATAGCATTTCGATCACTAGTGAATTAACAAAAAAAAATATTTTTAAGCTAGCAATACTGACCAGCTGAACATTAACACTATTGTTAGTGAACAAAAGAATAACGCCACTAGTAGTGATCAATAACACCTTCGCTAGTACTGAACAAAGGAACAATAACACCTTCACTAATGAACAAGTGAACAATAACACCTTCACTAATGAACAAGTGAACAATAACACCTTTACTAATGAACAAGAGAACAATAACACCTTCACTGCTAGTAAGGAACTGTCAACACAAGTGCGCTCTCCGTGTTTTTCTTAGAACAATATTTACATTTTCGAAGGTAAACACAGTATCATAAAACCATGAGGAACTTGGTAGGTCAATTAAGAGTATTAAATCAATTTTCCACTCAGAACTTGATTGCTACTTCCGCTACATAATATAAAATATCTATATGCTCCCTTTTTTTTAAAATCCTAAGTGGAAGTCTTCGCTAATTAACTGAAGGTATATTTCTTATGAACAACTAACAAATAACCAGAAATTAGGGATGAGGTTTTAGACGAGTTTTTGGCTTGTCCTGGACCATAATCAAGTCGCAACTGAGTTCATGTGAGTGGGAGTGGTTGGGAGTGAGTAGAACGTGCCTAGCATGAGCCAGTTGGCTTACTTTAGTGCTAGTCTTTTCTTATGATCATAGTCTTATAGAGAAACTGAATTGTGTGGGTTCCTTACTCTTACTTAAAAAAACAAAAAAGATTTCTTAAATGACTCGGAAATAATTTGAATTAAATTCATCCATTTTAAAGAAAACTTTCGTTTAAGCTTGTTAATAAGGTTGCTTAGAGTGGTTTTCTCACTGTTAGTGGATGGAGGATCAAGCCTGCACCACTCCATATACTGACTAACTCATACGGGTTTGTGCATCTCTCTCTCACACACACACACACACACACGCGCGCGCGCGCGCAAATCCTGTGTTACAAACCTGTTGGAGTTGTATGACAGGGTGACGTCAGTAAGGCAAGAGAGAGAGGGGTGGGTAGACTGAGTTTTCTTGGACTGTAAGAAGGCTTTTGACAGTTCCACACATGAGATTAGTGCAAAAGATGAAGCACCAGGCAGATAATACCTGACAGGAAGGCAACAGCGGGTCATGGTACGCGACGAGGTGTCAGACTGGGCGCCTGTGACTAGCGGGGTTCCACAGGACCTAGGACCGGTGAAGTTTCTTGTGTATGTGAATGACATGACGGAAGGGATAGACGCAGAAGTCTCCCTGTTAGAACACGATGTGAATCTAATGAGGATGATTCAATCGGATGAGGATCAGCCAGGCCTATAAAGGGATCTGGGGTCCAGCAACTGGCTCCTCGAGTTTAACCCCACAAAGTGCAAAATCATGAAGATCGGGGAAGGGCAAAGAAGACCGCAGACAGTGCATTCTAGGGGGGGTGCAAAGAAAGTAAACTTCACTCTAAGAAAAGGATTTTGCGGTGAGCATAATACCGAGCACATCTCCTGAGGCGCACATCAAACAAATAGCTGCTGCAGCATTTGGGCGACTTGTAAATCTAAGAAAAGCGTTCTGACACCTCAAGAAGGAATGTTCAGGACTCTGTACACAGTGTACGTCAGGCCCATACTGGAATATGCAGTACAAGCTTAGAACCCACACCTGGTCAGGCACATCAAAACAGAGAAAGTGCAAAGGTTTGCAATAAGACTAGTCCCGGAGCTAAGGGGCAAGTTCTATGATGAGAGGTTAAGGGAAATCTATCTGACGACACTGGAGGACAGGAGAGGGAGGATGGTGTAATAACGACATAAAATACTGCGAGGAACTGACAAGATGGACAGAGACAGGATATTCGAGATGGGACACAGCAACAATTATTATTATAATCATGGAGGAGTGCTAAACCCGTAGGATTATACAGCGCATGTGGGGGGAGGGGGATGTAAGGTATTCAGGCTCAATTCAGATAACCAGAGCACAGATCCAATTCCCTAGATCAAGAGCCCCTCAGCAGCCTCAAGGAACCTCCCTTGAGGGGACACAGCAACAAGGAGACACAACTGGAAATTGAAAACTCAGATGAGTCACAGGGATATTAGGAAGTATTTCTTGAGTCATAGAGTTGTCAGGAAGTGGAAAAGTCTGGAGAATGACGTAGTGGAGACAGCATCCATACATGGCTTTAAGAAGAGGTATGATAAAACTCATGAAGCAGGAAGAGTTACCTAGTAGCGACCAGCGATGAGGCGGGGCCAGGAGCTGTGACTCGACCCCTGCAACAATAACTGAGTACAACCAGGTGAGTACACACACACACACGGAGAGGCGGGGCCAGGAGCTGTGAATTAATCCCTGCAGTCACAAATAGGCGAGTACTCACACACAAATGAGATAGGTTAGGTTGTTACAAAACCTAACCCAGATAAACCAAACCAAACTTTTCCCAGTCTAACTATTACAACCTAGGAGACCCAAAGGCCTGTTATCCTGGGTGTAAAGGGAGCAAAATAAACACAGCAGAAAAACTTTTGACTTGTAATATCCTTCACCAATTTAGAACAGAAGTATGTACACTATATACACTGTACAACAATAGGTATTAGTGCACTCCACGGTAAGCAAGGCAGAATAGAAGCCACTAGAGAGCAGACCGTGCTTCAACCAGCTCTAGAATGGGAATGACAAGGGCAGACAGGTGAGTGGTACCCACAACACCTCTGCGATTGTCAAAGCCATCTTCTCATTGGCTGGAACCTGGGTACTGATTGAACGACGGGGCCCCATCATCAACCCTTAGCCCCTGGTTCACTGGTTGGGGGAGATAGCCTTTCAATGAGGGTGTGTACATGCGCTGAATAAAGGTTACGTAATCTTTGCATGCCACACTAACCCAACCAACCAAAGAACTTTAGTGGCTCCTGAGTACGCACTGTGTTGCTTACTCTCAGAATATATTATTGGAATGTTGAACGTAAGTGCTCATTGCCCCAGCGCACGCTCTACCACATACATGCATCCTCTCATAAAAGTATTTATGTGGCTAATAGTTTCGCGCTTCTTTTTGATAATAATAATAATAATATGTGGCTAATATCACCCAGAAGAACAATTTCTACAAGAAATAGCTATTGTTGCCGGGCTATTCATACATTCATTGCATTATAAAAATTAACATTAAGGGTTAGTTAGGCAGAGCCGCTAAACTCTGAGTTTTCCCTGAAGTACGTTGAGGGTGGTACCTAACTCCTCCCCCCCCCCTTCTTCTTTTGATCATACCTGGTGTAGTCATGCACAAGACAATTTCACATTTCATTCTCGTGCTGAGATTGTTCCATTACCTCTTCTCCAAGAAATAAATTGTTCATTGCTCCTCCCTATACCGCGCAAGATTCAACACCTTTGTATCTCCTTTCCTTTTTCCATTCTCTAATTGTCTTTTCATAGCTTTTCATAGCCTTTCGTGTGCTAGCTGCTATACACTGCAGGTGTCCAAATGTTATGGAACCAGTAACAGGAACTTCCATATTCATCTACTACTTTCTTAATTCACCATCCATTATCACGGATCACACATTCTCTCTCACCACCAAAACCACACACACCACAACCCAACCATTTTAAGCACTTACATAAGGTTTGTCAGCAACGGGAGTATTTCCTGATACGGATCTTTGTCATATATAGGACTCACATCTGGAGCTTTTGGTCATCTGACCGAGGCCTTCCGCTTCTCTACAATTCATCCTGATCACGCCCTGTTCCTCTCTTTTTGTATACCTCATTCCACCCTCCTACACCGCCCATCTCTACCCACCACACCTCACTCCTCTCTACCTCATTCCCCACTACTACATCTCAATCCTCACACATATCACACCCCACTCCTTGCCCTCACCATACCCCACTCCTCGCCCTCATGATACCCCACTCCTCGCCTTCACCATACCCCACTCCTCGCCCTCGTCACACCACACTAGAGCAAGGGGGTCCCTTTCTCTCTCTCCCGGAAACCAATAACATCAAGTTGACAAACAAAAGGGTCGACATCGAGCGTCTAATAGACAAAGTTACCTCGTATTGTGCTGTGTAATAGGCGTGGTCAGCCTGACCTGCCTCGCCCCTTGCTGCAGGCTAGCCTGCCTTGCTCCTTGCTGTAGGCTAGCCTGCCTCGCCTCTTGCTACAGGCTAGCCTGCCTTGCTCCTTGCTGCAGGCTAGCCTGCCTCGCCCCTTGCTGCAATCTGACCTCTCTCTCTCTCTCTCTCTCTCTCTCTCTCTCTCTCTCTCTCTCTCTCTCTCTCTCATTACTGCGGCCTGGCTTGCCTGGCCTCTTGTTCAAGGCCGATTAGCCTCGCCCCTTATTGCGGGCTGGCCTGTTTCGCCTGTTACTGCAGGTTGACTAGTCTCGCCTGTCACTGCAGGCTGACCAGCCTTACCTTTGTTGAAAGCTGACCTGTTTCTCTTTTTGCTTGCAGGCTGACCTGCCTCGCCCCCATTTTGAAATCTGACTTACCTCGCCCGTAGTTGCAGGCTCACATTTCTCGCTCCATGTTATTGGTTGACCTGCCCCGTCTCTTGCTGAAGGCTGTGGTGAGGATATGTGGTGGGGATGGAGTGTGGTAGGGTTGGAGTGTGGTGGGGATGGACTGTTGGGGGGATGGAGTGGTTTTTTTTTATTTATTTAGCAAAATTTGATATATCCGCAGTGTGCTGTTACGCTGTTCTATATGATACACGTAATTACACGGTAGGAACAAAAGCTAGCTATCTTCCCGCGTCATTCAAAGTGTTGAAATCTGTCAACGTGAGGTGTATGGGGGTGAAGTGTGGTGGGGAGGTTTAGGTGTGTGAGGGACGAGAGGGATGAGAGGGGTTTTGCGGTTGGAAGGGAGGGAGGGAGGGGGAAGGGAAGGTGAGATGTAGTGCGGTAGGGGAAATATGTGCTTGGGGAAGGTGGGCTTAATTAGCGTATGTAGTTTGCGTTCATAACCTCGGCTGCATCAACTATGATTAGCACCATATTCTGTCAACAATGGATTTATACTATCCTGGAAATTACGAAATTTGGCAGCAAACAGATTTTTTTGGGGGGTGGGGGGGGGGGTAATGACGGACACTCAGTGACCGCTTGAAGAATGTAGGATGATCACCTGCTACTAATATTTTTTATGGTGTTAGGTAAGTTGAACGAGGTTGAGGTGGTGGTGGAGGCATATTCCATACATAGTGGCCAGTCTGTGTTTATGCCAGGTTTAGAGAAGCACTTGTAACTAAGCCGCCTCTCTGTCCCTATGCTGCACTTCCTACAAGAGTGATGGACTGAACACATCGATTCCAGCATGAGGGACTGATTACCTCAAAATTCTACTCTCCTTACCCATTTCTACTTTGTATTGGACTGATGAAGCCACTGTGTGGCGAAACGTTTCTTCAATAAAGATTCCCATGTGTTGCATAAGTGTCTCAATTCTTCAACTTGTAACTAGGCTTAAGCCTGACTAGTAACAGTTCCATTTGTCCATTCATTTTAGAGGCATATAAAAGTATAAATATACTTACCTACGTTCTAGTTTTTTATTGGGTTATAAAACTAATCAAGTTTTCAACAACTTTCCTATTGTTATATTCAAAATTTACTTCTCTCCTAAAACTGCCTTTAATACTTAACACTGACAGACCATTATGGTTGTATTGGAATTCTTCCTTCAAAGTCCCTGTGTTTGGCTAATATATTAACTTCAACATGCAGGAATATTTCCAAGTGAGATCAAACTTTAACGGATTGTACAATTTCTTTCCCAGTGACTTAAGAAATCGTAATGACACGATTGCAAATAAACCATACCCCCGGCCGGGATTGAACCCGCGGTCATAGAGTCTCAAAACTCCAGCCCGTACGCGACGGGCTGGAGTTTTGAGACTCTATGACAGCGGGTTCAATCCCGGCCGGGGGTATGGTTTCTTTCCCAGTCATTTATCTAAAACCGTCTTCTATACTAAAAATAGTTGGAGTCCCTATTCGAGTTCAGAACATTTACTGATGACATAATATTTGTTAAGCTTATTTTAGTACCATTGTTAAAGCCACTAATTGGGTTTATAATGTAAAAACCCAGTTGTTAATTATGTCCAATGAAACATGGCTGCTATCATTCTAGTGAAGGAAACCGGCAACGGCAGGTGTAGCCCTGCCAGCTGGGCGAGAAATTTATCGTTAACAATTGCCTTTGAAATATATTTAAGAGGGTTTACGGGTGATAAGCTTCTTACTAGGAATTTAAGAAACGCGATATTAAATGAATACAACTTCCATGAAAGAGTAAAAATACTCATGTTGTCTAATACTGATCATGTACTTTATAAAATTTAATGTAATTGCTGCTAGACTCGTTAACTTGAGATTCGTCCGTCTCTTGCACAGAGAAAATAATTTCCTTTCTCATCCTAGCTGTCTTATTCCCTATCTCCAAAATTTTAAGTGAAGCATTGACGTTCTCCTCCCCACGGAGAAATATGTGACACCGGGGCTATTATTTATGACGATATCAGCGTCATGGTTTCAGCGGTTGGATGTGAGGGATGGCTGACCATTGGCAGATTTCTGTATTGACATGGGTCGTTGTGTGACCTTGTTTGTTTGGTTCAGTAAACAGTGTTTGTTTACACGCATCATCGGAGGATGTTCTGTGGCGGACATGCAGCTGTGATCCATCTGCACGAATGTTTCCCCTCGATCGATCTATATTACTGGGGCATCATATGGTTTTTGTTTTTAATGGGTTAATGAGTTAGAAACTTAGCTGAGGTGCGGGAATAATAATACACATTACCATAGCTGCAACACAGTGCTCGCCCCCATCATGTTCCTCATCATCATATCTGACAGACAGAGATGTAAACCATAGCAGTGTTTTTTGCAAATGGTACTAGAACTGGACGTTTCATCCACTGAAGACACGGTAAATCTCCTATTCTACTGGAAATATACCAAGTTTTCCAATGGGGCGCGGAAATCTATGTTCTTTGAGGACAAATTTCAGTTCCTCCGTTATAAAAACCTGAGGAAATGATAGCTAGAACAGAATATACAACAAATTCTAACCTCACAACAGAGAGCAAAACTAATGTGAAGGACTTGAGTGTGTTAATGTCAGAGGATTTCACCTTCAAGGATCACAACAGTGTCACTTATATCTGCAAGGAAAATGATAGGACGGATAATGTTAACTTTCAAAACAAGGGATGCCATGCCATTGATGATCTTCTTTATGCCACTTATTCTCCCTAGACTGAAATACTGCTGTACACTAACAGCTCCGTTCAAGACGCGGGAAACTGCACGTCTACAGAATATGAAGAGAGCCTTCACTACACACATTACTAGTGACGTTTGAAGTCCCTTGACCTGTACTCTCTTGAACGCAGGCGAGAAAAATACTTCATAATCTACATCTGGAAAATACTAGAGGGGCTGGTCTCTCTAGTATTTTCCAGACGGTACAACACATACTCAGTAAAAAGCAGGGTTACCATGAGTACTCTTAGAGAAAAGAGTGTTCGGGGCCCAAGACTGTTCACCAACCTCACATCATATATAAGGGGAATTACCAGTAGACCCCTGGCTGCCTTCAAGAGGGAACTGGACAGATACCTAAAGTGAGTACCCGATCAGCTGGGCTCTGGTTCGTACGCTGGATTGTGTGCGGCCAGCAGTAACAACATGGTTGATCAGGCCCTGATCCACCGGAAGGCCTGGTCAAGGACCGGGCCGCGGGGGCGTTGACCCCCGGGACACCCTCCAGGTAGCGAGACGACTTCCATCATATGCCACGGGGTCAACCAACACCTGCCAGAAAAGACTTGTTTATGCCGTCCATTAGCTTTAAAGCACTTTAATGGTTCATAAATATCAAATGAAATTAATCAATTATGAATTATTCCCTCAGTCAATAGTAGTGACTACAAATAAAATTTTAAACCCGGAGATCCTTCCCCCCAACACACACACATTTACTTTTTTTAACACAGGCCGTGAAAAAAAGATGTTACCATTACTCGCTCTAGCGCTGTCTTGCCAGAGGCGCTCCCATACTACAGTCTGAGTGTGTCAGAAATGTTTTAATTAATGTGTTCAATTTAGGGTTATAACTTTTTTTTACAACGTAATATTCCTGTACTTTAATCAGATGAACTTTTGCCTAGAAGCAAAGAAATGACCTTTCATTTCAATATCTTTTTTAGAAAATGTCGCCCCTAAATGAAAAAAAAACGAGTAACGAAAACAAGTAAATTGAATGCATGTTGCATGTAATATTAATAAAAAATAAAACAGCTTACAGCATCATTGTTATCATGTTTGTACATACGTATATCACTACTTATTGCTTAGAATAAACCGAAGTTGCAGTTTGTTTCTGCAAGCAGCATACAGTTCCTGCATAACTTTGATTGCACGTTCAGAACACTGATTACTTCTTGGTATATTGAGTGCGGACGGCTCCTGCTTCCAGGGATTTTTCAATGAGTTCAGTGCTTTTTTGTAAGGTTTCAGTATTTCTGACAAATTCTTGAAGCCATTTTCAAGACTATGAAATTAACTGAATTCCTCATTGCGTCTAACTTTTTCCCAGAAATATTGGCCAGCAGTTTCATAGAGACATTGTCTTTTAAAAGTATTATAGCAGAGTTTATATGCAGTTACCCCAAAATAACTGTTTATATTTGCTAAGTATAATCAAGGATCAAAGCTTAATCTGCAGGGATCATTTAGCGCCTGGGGAAAGAGAAGCATCCAGGTTCGATTCCTGAAAAAGGAGGATAAGGCCAGTTCTTAGCATCAAGAGCCCCTCACCGTCATCAAGGCACCTTAAGGGGACAATAAACAACATGCAACAAACACGCAAGTGCGTGTTTCTTTCTGCATATTGCACACATTTTCGGTTCTGGTTAACTGTGCTGTGCGGAAAAAAAGGATGTTTGATTAACATTGGTATTTCAGTAATAGACTGCAGTCTAAAGTAGTTTAAGCTAAGGGATGAAATTCTTAAAGCAAGGGACCACTGACAAACTTGTTATGGTCTAAGTAACAGCAGGTACACTGAACATGAATGTTTGCTAGGGTTGAGGTGGCTTCTTATATAGAAAAGAGTCAAGACAGCAGAATCTGTTGTCACTGAATCAGGTATCAGCAGTTATCATGACTCTATACGAGATTTATGTTAATGATCAAGCTAAGCAAATTAAACTCTTGCTTTTAGAGGTACAGTTTAATAGAAAATGTTAGAGTATATCAAGATTAAACTGTAAGTGCAGATAGACGGTAATGGCGGAAACTCAGGTTAACTTTGCATATACTGAACAATTACAAGATGGAATTCATTGATTCGTAATGTACAGTAAAGTTACAGCCTCAGTCCCAGATATATACTTTTAAATCAGTATCAACAAATTACAAAACGTTTTATTTTTGTCACTATGAAGCAGTTTTAACAGGGAAACATTGTACTATCAAAAGCGTGTTCTTCAGTGTGTTTTTTCTTCACTATTGTCAGCACTACGCCATTTGGATAGTGCCGGTACTTGAATGGTCTGGTCGACATCAATGGATCTCATAACATTGGTCCTGGAGAGCACCCAGCGCCAGGTCTGGGGAAACTCAGATATCCGGCTTACATACTTCCCTTCAAGGGGGCTCGAATATATTCATCTATCAGGTGTCTGTGCTCTTATTTAAACATGGTTTAATATGACATAAGCAGATTCGAACCAAATATTGAAGAATCTGAGCACAATTTCCCGCTGGGATTTTCACCGAGAGATGTACGTATATATCAGTGTATATACACCCATTCTGCTGCAATATCTGTTTTTTTAACGCTGGCCGTTTCCCACCGAGGTAATGTGACGCGAATAAAAAAAAGAATTATGCGCTTTCACCATCATTCTATCAGTGTCTTGCCAAAGGCGTCTCAGCGTTATACGTATTTCATATACCTCTCGAAGCTGTAACATCCACACCTTGTTCTTCTCTGGAAGCTCTCAAAAGGCGTGCTAATTCCAACTTCTTAAAATATAGAAAATGTGTTACGGAACTGTAGAAAATTTCAAATAGAATATAATTATGAAAAGAAAACTAAAATGTATTTAAATCTAACATTTTTTAATGCAATTTTAAGTAGCGGAAATTAAATGAGACAGTTGACCCTTGAACAACACGAGTTTGAACTACGTGGTTTCTTTTCCCAATAAATTTATTGGAATTTTTGGGGGGAGATTTGCAACCTAAAAAAAAAAAATAAGAAAATGTTAAGGATGTCATAAATGCATAAAATATATGTTGATTCTAGTGTATTTTATCATTTACTACCATAAAATATACTCAAATCTATTATAAAAAATAAAATTGATCAAAACTTACACAAACAATTACAGATCGTAGTGAGGCCTGAGCTTGCTACCACCTGCAGCCCGTAAGACTGCCATCCCCACGAGCCCCTTCGAGGCGGGGTAGATGGCAGACCAGAGGCCTAGCTTCTCCCTACGAGCCCCGTGAGGGCGGGGAATGTGGCTAGGCCTGGGGACACTTGGTCCCAAAGATGAGGAGGTACTTGTATCTCCTCCCATGGGAGACTTAAGTCTCGAGATACTCCCCAGATAGGAAGCCAAGGCCGGGTCACCACTACTTGGAAAAGACCCGGGCCGGGAGAATACCGGCGAATAAAAAAAAAAAAAAAAAAAAAAAAAACAGATCGTAGATCGACACCATGCCCAGCCCTTCTAGGGTAGGGTAGGTGCCTGAGCCCGAGCTTTCAGTTCACAAGACTGTCATTCCCCTTAGTCCCCTTGGGGCGGGGATGGCAGACCAGGGAGGCCTAGCTTGTGGCTAGGCTTGGGGACAGTTGGTCCCAAAGATGAGGGGGTACTTATACTTCCTCCCATGGGAGACTTAGGTCTCGAGACACTCCCCAGATAGGGAGCCAAGGCCGGGTCACCACTACTTGGAAAAGACCCGGGCCGGGAGAATACCGGCGAATAAAAAAAAAAAAAAAAAAAAAAAAAACAGATCGTAGATCGACACCATGCCCAGCCCTTCTAGGGCAGGGTAAGTGCCTGAGCCGGAGCTTGCAGCTCACAAGCCTGTCATTCCCATTAGGGCCCTTGGGGCGGAGATGGCAGACCAGAGAGGCCTAGCTTGTGGCTAGGCCTGGGGACAGTTGGTCCCAAAGATGAGGAGGTACTTGTGCTTTTTCCCATGGGAGACTTAGGTCTCAGACACTCCCTAAAGAGGGAGCCAAGGCCGGTCCACCACTTGGAACAGGCCCGGGCCGGGAGAATACCGGTGAATCTTTAATAAATAAAATAACAGATCGTACATGTTTAATTACCAGTCAAGAGAAATGTGAATAAAGGTAAAGATACAATATTAAATTATAAATAAATATGAATTTCTTGTTCACATTATCTTTTTATTTTTGATGTCTAGTGTTAGTAGTACATATAACATCTACAGTGTTTTGTGTCATGTAAAACAATATTAATGCAGGTACTGATAGACAGACGATTCATCTTATAAACATATGACACAAACTTACAGTATCGATAAATACAGAACAGTAATGTAAATATATATATCAGTCCCTCAGCCTGGAATCGATGTGTTGGGTGGCCCGGTGGCCTGGTGGCTAAAGCTCCCGCTTCACACACGGAGGGCCCGGGTTCGATTCCCGGCGGGTGGAAACATTTCGACACGTTTCCTTACACCTGTTGTCCTGTTCACCTAGCAGCAAATAGGTACCTGGGTGTTAGTCGGCTGGTGTGGGTCGCATCCTGGGGGACAAGATTGAGGACCCCAATGGAAATAAGTTAGACAGTCCTCGATGACGCACTGACTTTCTTGGGTTATCCTGGGTGGCTAACCCTCCGGGGTTAAAAATCCGAACGAAATCTTTCTTTCTTTCTTCAGTCCATGAATCTTGTAGCAAGTACAGCATAGGGCCAGAGAAGTGGCTCAATCTCAATCTTCAACTTGTCGGCTTTCAAAACCATTTACCACATTTGCCAGACACTGCAACATCATGGGATCTTGATACAAGGAATTCCTCAATACTTGTCCAACCTTCGGACGAAGACCTACTTACACTAGTGGATGGTTCCACTGTGATCCCGCCTCCTCCTGCTTCCACTCGCCTGACTACAGTGTAAAAGCCACTTCTCCGGCCATATGCTACACTTTCTACAAGTATGATGGACTGAACACATCGATTCCAGGCTGAGGGACTGATTAGCTCAAACTCCTCCTCTCATTACACCTTTCTGCTTTGTATTGGACTGATGAAGCCAATGTGTATCAAAACGTTTCTTCAATAAAGATTCCCATATGTTACATAAGCGTCTCAATCTTCAACTTGTCGGTTTTCAAAACCATTTGTCACATCTGTTAGAATTTTTATTGATCTTCGGCTATGTAGAATTCAGTATCCCAATTTCCACCATAACCATGCAGGGGGATACAACGTGGGATATGCAAGATCAAACAGGAAAACCGCTGGCGATAAAAGCATGACCCAGGTACAACACCAGATATACATAATCTTTATTTCTACAAATACATATACAAGGTATACAGGCCTAGCTGATATCATTGAGATACTACTGTATAGAAAGCTCTTTGTTATGCAGAGCATTTCAGGCAAATTAGGTGAATTTTGTCTCCAGGATGCGACCCACAACAGTCCACTAACACGGCACACCACGGTCACCCCTGTCCGTAGCAGCGAGTAATACCACGAACATTGCCATCTCCGACTCTCGCAATAAACATCACTATCACTACCACTAAAGCACTGCGTACCTTGTTCCAAGGTTCGTAGTTTCGAGTCTCCTTCAGCCAGAGATCAGCGTTTGTGTATATTTCGCCTGCTCTTGCGAATTCCTTGCATTGTTAATATCTCTAGTAAGGCTGATGCATGCAGGGGATGAGATGAAAAGCTGTAAGCCTTCTCCCTGAAAGCTGGCTGCCTTGGATCAAAGTCTAGCGCAAGCTGGACTCCAAGGTATTGTCCAGTGTGGGTAGATTGGTAAAGCACTGCATACCTTGTTCCAAGGTTCGTAGGTTCGAGTCTCCTTCAGCCAGAGATCAGGTTGCAGAGTTGTGTGCAACAAAGACATCTCTATGTAAGCACTGGTTCCAATGAAACAAAAAGTTCATACAACTTGTTGGTGTATTAAGTGTTCACGAGCCGTTTGTACATGTGAATGTGTAAGTATTGGTTTTGTGAAGTCAGTGTTTGTGTAAAATACGAAAGAAAAATTATAAAGAAAACGAGACATGTAAAAATATCATAAAACTATATTAACTGATACAATTAGGCAAAAAAAGGAATGTGAATTGGATGAGTCAGTGGTGATGGAGGTCCTACTCTGTGTTTTCTCTAGGTCATCAATATTGGGAACATTAGCATTGTTTCGCAAGAAAAATAGTTTCGTTGTCATATTACATCACACTGGATAGGTTTCGTACATTGGGTAATATAATCTGTCAGTCTGAGCTGGGAGACTTCAGTATACGAGGAGATATCCCCAAACATTCCACTATGGTTAAGTAGCTATAGAAAATTTATTTTTGAGTTAGAGTCGGGAGGGGAAGTTTTAAAGCCAAACGACCACACGAGAGTCATTAAGGCTGCAGATAACCTATACACTACCGATCAAGAAGGCTTTAATTTCTAAAATATCGATTAGACAGAGATAAATACCTTCTCGGTGTATTAACTTTACCATCAGAGGTGAAGTTTGTGCCACTCTCCATTTCTTCTCTCGTTCATTCGCTCAGTCACGCAAGTATTATAACTGCATTAATGAATGATAGAGAAATCTAGCCTCACAAATAAGGTCAGTTTCTATCAACAGACAACCGCAGCATTCTTCTATATTTTGAATAAAAACTTTGAGCACATCAAAAAATATACGAGGAAAGGTGATATGCCTGAAAAGTGACACATTTTTTCTGAAAATAGGTGTGAGGGAAAAGTTCAGTAGATAGGAGTAGCGATATAGTAACAATAGTTTCATTGCCGGCTACTTGTTAAGGTAGGGTAAGTCCAGCTCCCGCTATCCCCCCCCCCTTTTTTCCCCTCCCCGAAAGTGATAGTTTGCTTGCCGGATAATTGTTAAGGTAAGGCAAGTCTAGCTCCCGCTATTCCTGCCTTTTTTTCCCCCTACCCCGAAAGTGATAGTTTGATTGCCGGCTGCTTGTTAAGGTAGGGTAAGTCCAGCTCCCGCTATCCCCCCCCCTTTTTTCCCCTCCCCGAAAGTGATAGTTTGCTTGCCGGCTACTTGTTAAGGTAAGGCAAGTCTAGCTCCCGCTATTCCTGCCTTTTTTTCCCCCTACCCCGAAAGTGATAGTTTGATTGCCGGCTGCTTGTTAAGGTAGGGTAAGTCTAGCTCCCTCTATCCCTTCCCCTCCTTCTCCCCCCCCCCAAAGGTGACGTGTGGGGCTCCGGTCCAAACAGTAATCACTAGACTCACAGCTCCCAGCACTACTGTAAGTACATGCCTGCCTTGTATTCTAGTGGATTTATTGGTTGAAAGCTTCACTTTTGACCAATAATAAACTTAGTCCTTTCGGTCTTGCTCTAAGTTGACTGTTGTAATAATCACCACATCTTTTAGGTATTGTACTTATCATGGAGAGTGATTTCTTAAGCAGTGGGTAACCTGTCTATCTTTCCAGCTTGGATGACAGAGAGGGTCACCTGCCAATCAACGAGTAGAATTGAAGGAGACGGACTAACGTTCTGAGATGTCCCGAATTTTGATCCACTTACCTGTTTGTGTATGAAAGTAGCAGGATAGAATCCCTCAACATTGCAGGGGAGAAAACCTGCTTTCCTGTCATCTGGAAGGATTATTGAAAGCTAGAAAATCTGTGAAGAACGAGCCGGTGGGTTGTCACCAACACCTGCGACCCCCCCCCCCATCATCAGCAAAGGCTACGATTTCAACAACACGCAGTGTCACCAACACCAGACACCCACGTTTTATATACATTTATATTAGCGTTGAATTCAGTTATCATTTATATTTTTCATTTTTCATTTTCTTTAATGTAGGATTAATACTTCATATTTAAGTGTTTTATATTTTATATTTTTTAAATAATAAAGTGTTTACGTTTGTCAGTTTTTATTCTTTTTCTATACATTAATTTTCCTGAGGAGGAGCCAGCCTTAGTAATACTGACTGAAGTTGTTACAGGGCTGAATAAGCCTTCACAATAGGTGTATCAGTGTTTTAAAATACAGAAAAGTGTAATGTGCATAGTAGCACAGAAACGGACGTTTATTATACTGTGCATGTTATTATTTTATTAATTACTATTATTAATATTGCTTTTATACATGTGTGTAATGTGATCTTGTGCACAAGATGTATATTATAACTAGTATCATAAAACATACATAATTGGTATTCACTGTAGGAATGCCAAAAATAAATTATGACATTGCAGGAGTAGCGTTTTTACATCTTGCAGTTAGGAAGGTGTGGATGTGACAAGACTCCAGCTTCGTGGTTGTTCTTCTTCAACAAGATGTAACTTGTGTTCTGGACTTTCCCATGCTCTTACAGATTGGCTGAGCCAAGAAGAGGCATGACCTTCTGACCTATGTCACTATTGGGTATCCTTACTTGATGTTTAAGATGCTTTGCACTTTTCGTGTTTTAACATAAGAGCGCAAGAAGGAACACTGCAGAAGGCCTACTGGCCCATGCGAGACAGATCCAATTCTCCCACCGGCTTAAGCCAATGTTTTAACGTAGTCAGGTCAGGTCACATTCACGGCATCTTACCTAGTAGCACAATCTAGTCAGGTGCAGCTCACACCCACCCACACCCATTCATGTATTTATCTAACCTATTTTTAAAACTACACAGCGTCTTAACTTCTATGACGGTACTCAGGAGTTTGTGTATATTTTATCGACGTTTCTGTTATGTTACGCTCATCCTCACCAGCATTCTGAAAAACTCTTTAGAAGATTACCTCGCTTTGCTTATTATTCGAGTAAGCTGAAGGTTGTGTTAAATCTTGGGTAGACGTGCTGCTGTTGCTGTGAATGCTGTCGTTTCCAGGTAGTTTCTTCACTTTTGTGGTCAGCCAGACTGTATACTGATTTTCTTGCAGGTTTACATTGCAAGATATTAAGAACGATGTTTTCAGCTTTCTAGTAAACTAGTTCATGTAGTTCCTGTCATGTCCAGGTATACCTTGCTGCCCACAGCATGGCTCTAGATATTCTAAGTTCTCGCTATCTGTGTACTGTCACAGTCGGGATACATGGTAATTACCTTCCTAAGATTTTAAATGGAATATTGCTAGGGTATTCGGAACTTGTATGTCCGTCCTCCTTTGGGTGTTTGATGGTCGCTATTGCTGTTCCAAGTTTACTCTCGTTTCTCAAGGTGATGGTTACGTTTCACAATGTGAAACATAGTGGGGGTTTGGATTAACTTTTATGTTATATATATATGTAACAAATATGTATTATATATATATATATATATATATATATATATATATATATATATATATATATGTATGTATGTATGTCGTGCCGAATATGTAAAACTGGTCAATTAGCAAGAACCCATTCAAAATTAAGTCCTTTCTAAAAATTTATTTTATACGTTTAAAGATATATTTTTTCATTAATGTTAATGTAAATTTTTTTAATTTTGCTCCAAAAGAATCTTAGAAAACTTACCTAACCTTATTATAACAAGAACAATTTATTTTAGCCTAACCCAGCTAAATATATTTTTGATTTGTTAACAATAATTTAATACTAAACAAACACAGTGAAATATATTTTTTTCGTTAGGTTCAGAATGATTTTGGCGAAATTATTGCATACACAAATTTTCACTTGTCCTATATGGCAAGATGAGCGTTGCTATTTAAGCCAAGATCGCAAGTTCTGCCTATTCGGCACGACATATATATATATATATATATATATATATATATATATATATATATATATATATATATATATATATATATATATATATATATATATATATATATATATATATATATATATATATATATATATATATATATAATCACGTACAGTATGTTCACACACAGTGTACAAATATAAAATCAGTTATCAGTTTGTAAATGTATGTAAATAACTTAAATTGACCAATTATTTGATTCTTAAGTAGAACACTATGTTTTACACTCCTGTATTTATTACTCCTAGACCAAAAATAAATAGCTTATACATATTTGATATTTCTCCTTCCTCAACATCTTTTATAGATGCCTTTAGGTATCAGTAATCTTATTACGACCTGCATACTGGTCTGGCATTGTGAACTGGATTGTGGTATCCCTTGCAATGACACAAGTATACATTTCGTAATAGAAAATGTCACATGGCAACACGCAAACGAAAATTCTTTCCGTAAAAAAATTGAGAATACTGTTGACGTCCTTGAAACTCAGCCTTTAATATTTTTTTCTAAGAAATCAGAAAACTTGTAGGTCGACTTCAACAAAGGAAAATGAAATGTGTTAAGAAGATTGCATCTGACTGTGGTCACTGACCTGCACAGGAAACTTGTTGCGCTAAATAGATTAAACAGTTCGAAATAAATTCTTCAGTGATCACACACAGTTGTATCACTTACCTAAGGTTCTACCTACGATGAACAAAGTAAATAGCAACAGGGAGAAGAAAAAACTGTTTGGAATTAAAACTGTTTGGACCAGTTTGTGTAAACTATAAAAGAAAGTTTGCTTTACAAAGGGGAATAAAGTGTCTGGCAGAGAGTGCAACAATAACATTGAATCACATTTAGTTGTAATGTAGGAAGAAGATGGATGTTGACTGTGCTGCTTCTGCAGGGAGAAAATAACAAAAATGCAGTTCTCACTACAAGGATTTGTTTTTAAATAAGTAAAATTTGTCCGATTTGAAACATAAAAAATAAAATCATAGTCCTCAGAGTCATCTCATTCCTCACGGTCATCTCAGTCCTCACGATCATCTCAGTCCTCACGGTCATCTCAGTCCTCACGGTCATCTCAGTCCTCACGGTTATCTCAGTCCTCATGGTCATCTCAGTCCTCATGGTCATCTCAGTCCTCATGGTCATCTCAGTCCTCATGGTCATCTCAGTCCTCACGGTCATCTCAGTCCTAACGGTCATCTCAGTCCTAACGGTCATCTCAGTCCTCATGGTCATCTCAGTCCTCACGGTCATCTCAGTCCTCACGATCATCTCAGTCCTCACGGTCATCTCAGTCCTCACGGTCATCTCAGTCCTCATGGTCATCTCAGTCCTCATGGTCATCTCAGTCCTCATGGTCATCTCAGTCCTCACGGTCATCTCAGTCCTAACGGTCATCTCAGTCCTAACGGTCATCTCAGTCCTCATGGTCATCTCAGTCCTCACGGTCATCTCAGTCCTCACGGTCATCTCAGTCCTCACGGTCATCTCAGTCCTCACGGTCATCTCAGTCCTCACGGTCATCTCAGTCCTCATGGTCATCTCAGTCCTCACGGTCATCTCAGTCCTCATGGTCATCTCAGTCCTCACGGTCATCTCAGTCCTCACTGTCATCTCAGTCCTCACGGTCATCTCAGTCCTCACGGTCATCTCAGTCCTCATGGTCATCTCAGTCCTCGCGGTCATCTCAGTCCTCATGGTCATCTCAGTCCTCGCGGTCATCTCAGTCCTCATGGTCATCTCAGTCCTCACGGTCATCTCAGTCCTCACGGTCATCTCAGTCCTCATGGTCATCTCAGTCCTCACGGTCATCTCAGTCCTCATGGTCATCTCAGTCCTCATGGTCATCTCAGTCCTCACGGTCATCTCAGTCCTCATGGTCATCTCAGTCCTCATGGTCATCTCAGTCCTCACGGTCATCTCAGTCCTCATGGTCATCTCAGTCCTCACGGTCATCTCAGTCCTCACGGTCATCTCAGTCCTCATGGTCATCTCAGTCCTCACGGTCATCTCAGTCCTCATGGTCATCTCAGCCTTCAGAGTCATGTCAGTCCTCATGGTCATCTCAGTCCTCAGAGTCATCTCAGTCCTCATGGTCATCTCAGTCCTCATGGTCATCTCAGTCCTCAGAGTCATCTCAGTCCTCATGGTCATCTCAGCCTTCAGAGTCATCTCAGTCCTCATGGTCATCTCAGTCCTCATGGTCATCTCAGTCCTCAAAGTCATCTCAGCCTTCAGAGTCATCTTAGTCCTCATGGTTATCTCAGTCCTCACGGTCATCTCACTCCTCATGGTCATCTCAGTCCTCATGGTCATCTCAGCCTTCAGAGTCATCTCAGCCCTCATGGTCATCTCAGTCCTCATGGTCATCTTAGTCCTCATGGTCATCTCAGCCTTCAGCGTCATCTCAATCCTCATGGTCATCTCAGCCCTCATGGTCATCTCAGTCCTCACGGTCATCTCAGTCCTCATGGTCATCTCAGTCCTCATGATCATCTCAGCCTTCAGAGTCATCTCAGTCCTCATGGTCATCTCAGCCTTCAGAGTCATCTCAGTCCTCATGGTCATCTCAGTCCTCATGGTCATCTCAGCCTTCAGAGTCGTCTCAGCCCTCATGGTCATCTCAGTCCTCAGAGTCATCTCAGCCTTCAGAGTCATCTTAGTCCTCATGGTTATCTCAGTCCTCACGGTCATCTCAGTCCTCATGGTCATCTCAGTCCTCATGGTCATCTCAGCTTTCAGAGTCATCTCAGCCCTCATGGTCATCTCAGCCTTCAGAGTCATCTCAGCCTTCAGAGTCATCTCAGCCCTCATGGTCATCTCAGTCCTCATGGCCATCTAAGTCCTCATGGTCATCTCAGCCTTCAGAGTCATCTCAGTCTTCATGGTCATCTCAGTCCTTATGGTCATCTCAGTCCTCAGAGTCATCTCAGTCCTCAGAGTCATCTCAACCCTCATGGTCATCTTAGCCCTCAGAGTCATATCAGGGCTCAGGGTCAACTCGGACCTCATGGTCATCTCAGCCCTCATGGTCATCTCAGACCTCATGGTCATCTCAGCCCTCATGGTCATCTCAGTCCTCATGGTCATCTCAGACCTCATTGTCATCTCAGACCTCATGGTCATCTCAGACCTCATGGTCATCTCAGACCTCATGGTCATCTCAGATCTCATGGTCATCTCAGACCTCATGGTCATCTCAGACCTCATTGTCATCTCAGACCTCATTGTCATCTCAGACCTCATGGTCATCTCAGATCTCATGGTCATCTCAGACCTCATGGTCATCTCAGATCTCATGGTCATCTCAGACCTCATGGTCATCTCAGATCTCATGGTCATCTCAGACCTCATGGTCATCTCAGCCCTCAGGGTCGTCTCAACCCTCAGGGTCGTCTCAGCCCTCAGGGTCGTCTCAGCCCTCAGGGTCGTCTCAGCCCTCAGGGTCGTCTCAGCCCTCAGGGTCGTCTCAACCCTCAGGGTCGTCTCGTGTTGTGGAATGGTACAAGCATAGTTATCATTCGAATAGTAATAAAGGTAGAATTACCGACTATGTCTGGTAAAGGACACATGTGCAACAAAAATCTTACACTTGTCGCACGTGTGTCCTTTTACTTAACATTCAATGGAGCTCCATAGGAGGAGATGTCTAGAAGCTTCCATAGAAAAAGGCAAGTGCAGGATTTATTAGTTATAGTTTCTGTAGAATTTCCTTTTTTTTTTCCTTCAGTACTCTTGACATCGCCAGCGAACTGCAAACTAATATTGGTAGGAGGGTTTTTAGTTAATTTTTTCACGCATGCAAGTTTCAGTTAGTAGTTCATGTGTCGTGCTGTTGCAGTCTTGTTCATAACCACCATTTTACACCTTTATTAGACTTTGTGATTTCAGGGTGTGCATCATTTTTTTTAAAGTTTCAACAGAACAAAGCTCAGGTCTCTAGGTTGCCCATTATTATTTTGAAAACATTGTCTTATACCTGACAGAAGCATAATAAACCCTGGATGCATTTAGAATCTGGCAAGAATCTGTCGAAGAATATGTAATGTAGCTTGTGGTTAACAGTGAGCTTTGGAGAGTAAAATTTAACTCCGGGTTGAACAGCTGTAAAGCATGACAAGATGTGCATTTGGCAGATTAATTACGTTATTTGGGGAAGCAAATTTCGTGTATAGAACTGCTTATTGTTAACTACATATTTTAGTGATTGAGCGATGTCATTGCCATCAGAGGGGGGAAGGATGTGGAGCCAGATGATATCAAGGAAATCATTAGTGATCAAGGTCTTTCATCTCTATGATGAACATCTAATCCTTATCTATACCAATCTTTTCTGTAGATTATTCTGATTGCTGAAATGTCAGTTGTTGTAGTTGCTTCATCATTGTGAGTGTTGGCGGTTGCCTAACACCTAGTTAAAGAAAATCGAATCAGTGTTAGTGATTTGATACCGAAGTCACCTGGGGAAGCTAACCAGTGCTGGTGGGTACCTCCCATTCACCTCTATTCATTATCAAAAACGTGTTATCAACTATTTTTGAAGCGGTGCATTAAAATCAGTGATCTATACAGGAGTAATTTATTTCCATTAATATTATCAAATTGCATGTGGATCAAATTTCATAAGAATGAATTAATTTTGCAGTTTGGAAGCTGTTTATTTACTACCTGGCAGTAAAAAATATTACAGAATTGTTTTTCCTATTCATGTATAAGATTACATATTTGTAATCCCACACACATGTAAAACTCTCACGTAAGTGAGTGTATAAACAAAATTGAAGGTTACTAAGTGCAGTAAAAGTAGTACGACTCTCACAGTATTCGAGAATGGAGGATCGAGCCGCAATCTCTCCCAGTGGTGAAAAATCACCTTGGATTTTGAGGTTCAAAAAAGTGATTTGTTTGTATTGTTATATAAAGTACTTTTGAGCTAGTGGTGTATTCAAGTCAAATTTTACTCTTCAGAGGGTTTCTCTACGCTAAAGCCAGAGGTGGTGGAAGGAGGTTGTAGTCTCTGATGTATCACTCGCTCGACCTGGGAGTAACTATAATGGAGCTTAATGACTCGACTAATGCTGTCTCATTAAACCTTCAAGGGGTCGATGATGAACACTTTCGGAGTTCAACTTGCTCCTTATGCTGCTGACACGCTCCTCCAGCATAGCTCTGAAGCTGTGTGGACATTCTCAGGTGTTGAGCCTAAATGTGTTATATATATGTATTGTTAACGTGCTCTCAAATACGGTCCAAGATTAAAACACACACACACACACACACACACACACATACACACACACACACACACACACACACACACACACACACACACACACACACACACACAAACACACACACACACACACACACATACAAGGTGGACAAAGACAGGATGTTCCAGAGATGGGACACAGCAACAAGGGGACACAGTTGGAAGTTGAAAACACAGATGAATCACAGGGATGTTAGAAAGTATTTCTTCAACCACAGAGTAGTCAGGAAGTGGAATAGCTTGGGAAGCGATGTAGTGGAGGCAGGATCAATACATAGGTTTAAGCAGAGGTATGATAAAGCTCACGGTTCAGGTAGAGTGACCCAGTAGCGACCAGTGAAGAAGCGGGGCCAGGAGCTAGGACTCGACCCCTGCAACCTCAACTGGGTGAGCAAACACACACACACACACACACACACACGCACACACACACACACACACGCACGCACACACACGCACGCACACACACACACACACATACACACACACAGGAAAATTCAATCGGATGAGGATCAGGCAGGATTACAAAGGGATCTGGATAGGCTGCAAGCCTAGTTCTGCAACTAGCTCCTGGAGTTTAACCCACCAAGTGCAAAATCATGAAGATTGAGGAGGGCAAAGAAGAGCGCAGACAGAGTACAGTCTAGGGGGCCAGACTACAAACCTCACTCAAGGAAAAGGTTCTTTGGGTGAGTATAATACCGAGGACATCTCCTGAGTCGCACATCAACCAAATAACTGCTGCAGCATATGGGCGACTGGCAAACCTACGAACAGTGTTCCGATACCTCAGTAAGAAATCGTACAAGACTCTGTACACCGTGTACATCAGACCAATACCGGAATATGCAGTACTAGTAGGGAACCCACACTTGGTCAAGCACGTCAAGAAATTAGAGAAAGTGCAAAGGTTTGCAACAAGGCTAGTTCCGGAGCAAAGAGGAATGTCTTATGAGGAGAGGTTAAAGGAAATCGAACTGACGACACTAGATGACAGGAGGGATTTGGGGGGGGGGGGATGATAACGACATATAAAATACTGAGATGAATTGGCAAGGTGGATGGGACAGGGTGTTTCAGAGATGGGACACAGCAACAGGGGGTCACAACTGGAAGACTCAGATGAGTCACAGAAATGTTAGGTAGTACATCTTCGGTCATAGAGTTGTCAGGAAGTGAAACAGTTTGGAGAATGATGTAGTGGAGGCAAGATCTATACATAGCTGCAAGAAGAGGTATGATGAAGTTCATGGAGCAGGGAGAGAGTAGACCTAGTAACGAGCAGTGAAGAGGCGGGGCCAGGAGCTATGACTCGACCTCTGTAACTACGATTAGCTGACTACAATTAGTTAAGCACACACATACACATACACATACACATACACGCACGCATATACAACATGCCTAGTGTCTAATCGACATGTGTCTAAGACAAAATGGTAAAACTCACACACACACACACACACACACACACACACTATTATACAGGGCACTGCTGAAAAATGAATTTTAAAATGGTACACTAAAATAGTGTAAATGGACGGGGACTGTAATGAAAAGGGACGTGTATAAGACCTAGTCATGGATAGCCGGGGAAAGAGAGAAGGAAGAGGTGTTTGCGTCAGTACCGGTAAAGCCGTGATAGCAGAACTCTACTGTTTGGTGTTTAAATGTAGGGGTGGTATTTCCGGCAAGCTTTAGTTCACAGATTTTTTTTTTGTTTTGTTTTTTTGTAATTCTGTGTGTACTCATGATTTTACCTGTAAGGCTTTAGTATGTGGAGGGCCTGTTTTGGAGAGTACATGTGGCTAAAAGGCCGGGAAGAGGGGGGGGGAGGGGTCACGGAGCGTAAATGTTTATATATGTTTTAAATAACTGGTACCAATGTACTAGTGGGTTTAGGTAATATTTTGTAGGTGGTCTCAAGTGAGTACCTGGTACAGGTATACTGGTGTGTTTTATGTAATATGTAAAGGCTATGTTGTATGTTGTATAATTAAGGTTACCACTAAATATATTTTTGTACATGTTAGTTCTTGTGCCTTTCCTGATCATATAAAGGTGAATTTAGCTATCCTTTCTGCTAGATTATTGCACAGGTAAAATTTTGTGAAAGAACAAGCTTGGCCCTAGGTTGGTGTATTTTATTTAATATTTTTTAATGCCCCTAGGCAAGGCTGCCAACCCTAGGCTAGGGCTACTCAACTACTATGAGCAAAGGTCCACTTGGACAAATATCAATGTATACAATGGGTCGGATACATTTTTTACAATGTATACAAAGGTCCGGATACATTTTTTCGTAGCCCATTTGAGGTCAAACTCTTTTTAAAAAATACCAAAAAAGTCAACTTCATTGCACAAGTGATAATTACCAATATGAATTACCATTGAATGGGAGAAAATATCAGTATTTAGCAATGCTAGAATACTGTATTCCATTCAGTGTATGTATTCCATTCAGACAGAATAATGTATACATCCTGCTCTTGTGTACCACCTGATCCTGAACCTGGTAACACCTGTTATTTAACTAAGGTTTCTCCTGAACCCTGCGGTCCAACTACAACACTCAGAAGGTCCGGATTCGGACAGCCGGCCACCAATTGAGTAGCCCTGCCCTAGGCGCCAGAACGTAACGTATTTATTACGTAACATAATAAATACGTTACACACACACACACACACACACACACACACACACACACACACACACACACACACACACACACACACACACACACACACTCGCACACACACACACAAGAAAAGACCGCGAAGTACGTGAAGAACTCAACATGAGATTCAAGTAAGTGTTCACAGAGGAGACAGAAGGGATTCCAGAAAGATGGAGAGGTGGGGTACACCACCAAGTGTTGGACACAATACATACAACCGAGGAAGAAGTGAAGAGGCTTCTGAATGAGCTAGATACCTCAAAGGCGATGGGGCCGGATAACATCTCTCCATGGGTCTTGAGAGAGGGAGCAGAGGCACTATGTGCACCCCTAACAACAATATTCAAAATATCTATTGAAACAGGGAGAGTACCTGAGGTATGGAAGACAGCAAATGTAGCCCTAATTTTTAAAAAAGGAGACAGACATGAAGCACTAAACTACAGACCACTGTCACTGACATGTATAGTATGCAAAGTCATGGAGAAGATTATCAGGAGAAGAGTGGTGGAACACTTAGAAAGGAATGATCTCATCAACAACAGCTAACACGGTTTCAGGGATAGGAAACCTTGTGTCACAAACCTACTGGAGTTCTATGACATGGTGACAGCAGTAAGACAAGAGAGAGAGGGGTGGGGAGATTGCATTTTCTTGGACTGTATGAAGGCGTTTGACGCAGTTCCACACACGAGATTAGTGAAAAAAACTGGAGGACCAGGCAGGGATAACAAGGAAGGCAGTACAATGGATCAGGGAATACTTGTCAGGAAGACAGCAGCGAGTCATGGTACGTGACGAGGTGTTAGAGTAGGCGCCTGTGACGAGTGGGGTTCCACAGGGGTCAGTCCTAGGACCAGTGCTGTTTCTGGTATTTGTGAATGACAAGACGGAAGGGATAGACTCTGAAGTGACCCTGTTAGCAGATGATGTGAAATTGATGAGAAGAATTCATTCGGACGAAGACCAGGCAGAACTACAAAGGGATCTGGACAGGTTGCAGACCTGGTCCAGCAATTGGCTCCCGGAGTTCAACCCCACCAAATGCAAAGTCATGAAGATTGGGAAAGTGCAAAGAATGTCGTATGGGGTTCGGTAGGAGAAACGAGAGTTGAAGGTAAACACCTTGTTCGATGGTAACACTATATATATTGTGAGACTGTGATGATAGGTGGGAGCCCAGGCCTGCCTGCTTGCTGGATGTCTATCCGTCGAGTGAGAGCGAGGCAGCTCGTCTCACTGCCTCAAGCTGCCCGTCCCATTTCCACCTGACGTTACTATATAAGCGTCAGGCACCTTGCTTCTGCTTCAGAATCTCCATGACTACGGTGCTCTTCGCACCTACTGCTAGGTTGAGGGACTGATTACCTCATCTTCTGTATATAGTCCTACTGTCTTCAAGTTATGTCCTGGAATTTGCATTGATAAAGCCACTGGATGGCGAAACGTCTACAATGAAGATACCCAGATGTTGCACATGTGTCTCAATTTCATCTTGTAGGTATTGTATACCATTCTTGTACACTATACATGTTACGGGTGCTTTGGGAATGATGACTCTTAACACTAGCTTTGGATGATGATTGCCAGTGATTTAGATTGGGAGTTTTGGTAGTAGCACAAACTAGAGGAAGTACAGGAGTAGACAAAGTGGTTGGCGTAGACTTTCGATAAGGGAAGGTTCCCTCGGGACACAAATTACGTACATGGATGAGAGCTGCGAGCGGTCCCATAGTAGCATTTAGAGGACTAGAATTGTACACATACATTGATGTTGGTGGCATTAGCTGTTTGATAACTCCGGATGCTGCTAATTTAGCAAACCCTTCAAGAGCTGGTTTATCATTATCTTTAAGGTACTTGGAATTTTGACCTGCTTTTACGAATGAGGACATTAGGTTATTTAGACGAAGGGCAAACTCATCTAATGACTCCTCTGGCCTCGGAGCTGTACACACTAATTCTTTAAGGACGACAAAAGGATCGGTTTCTCGCGCCGGTTCAAGATAGTTACGGATTAACTGTTCATAATCTTGTCACCTGGTTAGATCTTGAAAGTCCTTCATACGAATCAAGTTGAACACATGCGAGGCGGCTGGAGAACGGGCTAGACTCTCCTTTCCGATACTGATTAAACAACTCTCTGATGGAAGACCATCAACTGAGGCATTAGCTCTGGCTCGAACAGCAGTAAACCAACCTTCTAGGTTGTCTGGATTACCATTGAACAATGGCATAGCATCATACGGATCACGACTAAAATTGCGCAGGGTAGAAGTCTGAGTATGTCTATCGTTTGATAAGGAATTACTCGAATTTTGGACTGACGCATTAATGGTTGTACTAGCAGCATGTGCTAAGGCATCGCTTGAGAAGACTTGAGACATATTTGCAAATTGTAAAACAAGAATTTAGAGAAATAAAAGAAAATGTAACTGAGGAACACACAACACAGTGAACTTAAATGGAAGAAAATGCTTAACTATTCTGCATAAGTAAATAAAAATTGACAGGTCACACTTTAAGCAAGGAAACTCACAAAAGAAAATACTCAACTGAATAAGCAACACTCTGAAAATCAAGAGAACCTGTACTTTACTCAAATCTAATTTGCCCAACTTTACTGTAAATGAGTTAATGGCACAGTAAGTTGTCTTTACTCTCAGTGCAATAGGGAAATTCAACAATAAAATGATGAATCAATCAAAAATGTTAAAATGGACTCAATAAAGTTTGTGCAAAATTAAGAAAAACTGGGAAACAATTCACTAAAAATAAAATAAAATGGCACACAAGAATAAAATATTATGCACAGAAAAGAGCATATGAAACTGCACTGAAATAAACTGTAGCAATATTGCAAATAACAATTGCTAATCAAAAGTACTGTACAGCCTACACAAAATTTCTGCAAGAATTTTAATGGCAACACAATGTTTGCACAAGAATTATTGCAAAGTGAGTCAATGTGCAATAATAAAAATTACATACACAAGAAAGCACAGTTTACATGGAAAGAAAATATATCAAGGAATGAACTGAGTGAACACTTTAACTCTTAATTGCAACTTAAGCAACACTTACTGAACAAAGAATAATTTACCTTAAATGAACAACTTAAAAATTGCACTAAGAGTGAATTTGTTCAATGAAACACAAAAAATAATAGATGCAAAACACAGAACAAAAGGGTTTGAACACTTACAGTGATGCACAACACAACACATCAATATAAACACAATACTAGAATTTTCTTGCTATGAAACTTGATGTGTGAAAAATTTGATAAAATAATTTTCTTGCTTGCACAAAACAATGGCACTATTGTTTATGGAGATAAGACAAATTAGACACTGGCTAAATGAAAAGAATTAACACAAAAATGTTCAACACACAGAGAAAAATTAAATAAACTGGTAAGAATACACAAATGCTGGGATAAAAATATAACAGACAACACTGAGTTGTGATGCAGAATATAAGGTAATAAATTACTGAATTACTTCACTGGAATACTGAGAACACAAGGTGATTCTGAAGTGTAAACATAAGTTCTATACTGCTCATATGTGTTGCACACAACAAGGAAAAAAAACACTAAGGTACTTCAAGTATATAAAAAAGAAGCACAACACAACAGACATGAAATTATGCACGAAAATTAACACTGAATTAAGAAGACAAAAAATACTGCAAACAGTATATAATAAACACTGAGTCTAATCAAGAGTTACTGAATGTCACTAAGAAATCACTGGAAACACAAAAAGAAATGTCTCAACACTCGCAAATGTCTCTATGAAAAATATTATCACTGTAACGACTTGGTGAAGAATTAGGTAGATGGTGGAAGGTTGGAGGATGAAGGCTATCGTCTCGTGGCTGGCTACTGTCCACACGTGATCGTAGAATTTGCGCTTACATCAATGATGGACTTCACACAGGAGGCTTTTAACGATGGCGCCACTGACGAAAAACACACTCTAGCTCTTGACCCCCTATGTGGTCCTTAAAATATGGTGCTAGAACCCGTAGTAAGACTACAAACAGTGGTAGTGGTTGGGTGAGTGGGTGAGTGGCTGAGTGAGGCGGCTGAGGCCGGGCAGTGGCGAGACCGCGTGGTGAGTGGGCCTATGGGACGAACGGCGTAAGCCTCACTGGGGACACCCTCACTGGCGCGAAAATATTCTAAGCCAGGGTGGCTTAAAACAAGCCCACGAAATGCCACAACACCACAGGGATGTAAAAGCACTCAGAATGGCTTGGAGCTTGAAGCAAAAAGCGATGAAGACTGTACCCACGTGGTTTGCTTGAGTACTGGGTTAGTCACCTCGGTTAGGTGCTTGCTTGCTTAGCTTAACCCTTCACACAGAATGGTTTGATAGCTTCTAACGATGAGCACAGCATGGGTGGAAAGCTGGCTTGGCAGGCAAAGGCTGGATGATGTAGGCTAGGCTGACTGACTCCCTCACCACAGACTGGCTGCTGGCTTGGCTTATTTTGCAAACTCGGGTCAACCCCTCGGGAGTGATGTAAATAAGCAGATAAACACTAATACAAGGAGACTGACCAGTGAATATTGTAGAGGCTGGTAGAAGCTTGGTCGGGGTAACTGGCTTGAGGTAGCTGGCTGGCTAGGTCGGCCTAGCGTCAGAAGATGGCGACCAGCTCAGTAGAAATTTATCTCCAGAAATCGCTGTAATCATCAGAATTACAGGCCCTCCGCTGCCACCAAATTGTCGTATGGGGTTCGGTAGGAGAAACGAGGGTTGAAGGTAAACACCTTGTTCGATGGTAACACTATATATATTGTCAGACAGTGATGAGAGGTGGGAGCCCAGGCCGGCCTGCTTGCTGGATGTCTATCCATCGAGTGAGAGCGAGGCAGCTCGTCTCACTGCCTCAAGCTGTACCCCGTGATGTCATACAGTCACAGGCCTAGGGAGCTTCTATATAAAGCACATGGATGGTACTATGATACTCAACTAATCTATGCATACAACACATGTAAGGGGATCAGCAACTATGCTGACAAGAAGACTGCAGACGAAGTACAGTCTAGAGGACCAGAGACTACAAACCTCACTCAAAGGAAAAAGATCTTGGGGTGAGTATAACACCAGGCACATCTCCTGAGGCATCCATCAACCAAATAACTGCTGCAGCATATGGGCGCCTAGCAAACCTAAGAACAGCATTCCGACATCTTAATAAGGAATCGTTCAGGATCCTGTACACCGTGTACATTAGGCCCATATTGGAGTATGCGGCACCAGTTTGGAACCCACACCTAGCCAAGCACGTAAAGAAACTAGAGAAAGTGCAAAGGTTTACAACAAGACTAGTCCTAGAGCTAAGGGGTATGTCCTACGAAAAGAGGTTAAAGGAAATCGACCGGACGACACTGGAGTACAGAAGAGATAGGGGGACGTGATAACGACATATAAAATACTGAGAGGAATTGACAGGGTGGACAGACACAAAGTGTTCCAGAGATGGGACACAGCAACAAGGGAACACAGCTGGAAGTTGAAAACACAGATGAATCACAGGGATGTTAGGAAGTATTTCTTCAGTCACAGAGTATTCAGGAAGTAGAATAGTTTGGGAAGCAATGTAGTGGAGGCAGGATCCATTCATAGCTTCAAGCAGAGGTATGATAAAGCTCCTGGTTCAGGGAGAATGACCCAGTAGCGACCAGTGAAGAGGCGGGGCCAGGAGCTATGAATCTACTCCTGCAACCACAACTAGGTGAGTACAAGTAGGTGAGTACACGGTAGCGTGGCCGAGCGGTCTAAGGCGCTGGTTTAAGGCACCAGTCTCTTCGGAGGCGTGGGTTCGAATCCCACCGCTGCCAGAAATGTTTTAGAGTTCAGAAGCTGAGACTCGACCCATGCAACAACACACAGGTGATCACATATGTGCGCTCGCACAAGCCTCACTCATGGGAAGAGCGTTTGGGTGAATAATTGTACCGAGCATATCACTTCGCCTCGGCAGCACATCAACCGAATAACCGCTGCTGCAAATGCGCATCTGGCAAATCCACGACTAGCTTTTAAAAATGTAAGGAGTTGCATACTGCATACGGTGTACGTCAGGTTCGTAATGATGTATGCAGCACCAGTTAAGAACTTACTCTTGGTCAAGCATGACAAGAAACTGTAGAAAGTGTAGAGGTTTGTACTGAGACTAGTGTCGAAGTTAAGGGACCTTAGCTTGATGACACTGGAGGAAAAAAGAATAGGGACGATATGATAACGAAATGCTGACAATTAATATGGTGGACGAGACAGATTGTTTGAGAGATGGGAAACAGGATCTGTAAGTTGAAAATACAAATGAGTCAGGGGCGTCAGAAAGTAATTTTTCAGTGATAGAGTTGTCAGGATTTAGAACATTATGGAGAATGAAGTGTTAAAGGCAAGATCAATACGTAGCTTTAAGAAGGCTCTCCAAGCCGAGAGAGTGAGTCTAGTAAGGACCAGCGAAGAGATGGAGCCAGGAGCTGAGACTCGGCTCCTGCAACCACAAATAGGTGAGCACACACACACACACACACATGCTCATATACAACAGGCCTAGTGTCTAATCGACATGTGCCTAGGACAAAATGGTAACTAACACCACACACACACCACACACACACACACACACACACACACACACACACACACACACACACACACACACACACACACACACACACACACACACACACACATTAAGATTAAGGGAAATCGGCCTGACGACACTGGAGGACAGGAGGGTCAGGGGAGACATGATAACGACATATAAAATACTGCGTGGAATAGACAAGGTGGACAAAGACAGGATGTTCCAGGGAGGGGACACAGAAACAAGAGGCCACAATTGGAAGTTGAAGACACAAATGAGTCAGAGAGATATTAGGAAGTATTTCTTCAGTCATAGAGTTGTAAGGCAGTGGAATAGCCTAGAAAATGACGTAGTGGAGGCAGGAACCATACTCAGTTTTAAGACGAGGTTTGATAAAGCTCATGGAGCGGGGAGAGAGAGGGCCCAGTAGCAACCGGTGAAGAAGCGGGGCCAGGAGCTAAGACTCGACCCCTGCAACCACAAATAGGTGAGTACAAATAGGTGAGTACACACACACACACACCCACACACACGTACACACACACACCCACACACACATTCACACACACACATACACACACAAATCGGCCTGACGACACTGGAGGCCAGGAGGGTCAGGGGAGACATGATAACGACATATAAAATACTGCGCGGAATAGATGAGGTGGACAAAGACGGGAAGTTCCAGAGATGGGACACAGACACAAGAGGTCACAATTGGAAGTTGAAGACTCAGGTGAATCAAAGGGATGTTAGGAAGTATTTCTTCAGTCATAGAGTAGTCAAGCCGTGGAATAGCCTAGAAAGTGAAGTAGTGGAGGCGGGAACCATACATAGTTTTAAGGCGAGGTATGATAGAGCTCATGGAGCAGGGAGAGAGAGGACCTAGTAGCAATCAGCGAAGAGGCGGGGCCAGGAGCTATGACTCGACCCTTGCAACCACAAATAGGTGAGTACAAATAGATGAGTACACACACACACACACACACACACACACACACACACACATACACACACACACACACACACACACACACACACACACACACACACACACACCTACACACACCTACACACACCTACATACACACAACAGGCCTAGTGTCTAATCGACATGTGCCTAGGACAAAATGGTAACTAACTAACACTGACCCGAAGCTGTTGTACAGCCACATCAGGAGGAAAACAACAGTCAAGGACCAGGTAATCAGACTGAGGAAGGGTGATGGGGAATTCACAAGAAACGACCAAGATGTATGTCAGGAGCTCAACACAAGATTTAAAGAGGTATTTACAGTGGAAACCAGTAGGACTCCAGGAAATCAGAACAGGGGGCACACCAGCAAGTGCTGGATGAGGTACATATAAGCAAGGAGGAGGTGAAGAAGCTGCTATGCGAACTTGACACCTCAAAGGCGGTGGGACCAGACAACATCTCTCCATGGGTCCTTAAAGAGGGAGCAGAGATATTGTGTGAGCCATTAACAAAGATCTTCAACACATCATTTGAAACTGGGCAACTCCCTGAGGTATGGAAAATGGCAAATGTAGTCCCAATTTTTAAAAAGGGAGACAGACATGAGGCACTAAACTACAGACCTGTATCACTAACGTGTATAGTATGCAAGGTCATGGAGAAGATCATCAGGAGGAGAGTGGTGGGGCACCTGGAAAGAAACAAGTGTATAATTGACAACCAGCACGGTTTCAGGGAAGGAAAATCCTGTGTCACAAACCTACTAGAGTTTTATGACAAGGTGACAGAAGTAAGGCAAGAGAGAGAGGGCTGGATCGACTGCATATTTTTGGACTGCAAGAAGGCCTTCGACACAGTTCCTCACAAGAGGTTACTGCAAAAGCTAGAGGATCAGGCACACATAACAGGAAAGGCACTGCAATGGATCAGAGAATATCTGACAGGGAGGCAACAACGAGTCATGGTAAGCGACGAGGTGTCAGAGTGGGCGCCTGTGACAAGCGGGGTTCCACAGAGGTCAGTCCTAGGACCTGTGCTGTTCTTGGTATATGTGAACGACATAACGGAAGGGATAGACTCAGAAGTGTCCTTGTTTGCAGATGATCCGAAGTTAATGAGAAGAATCAAATCGGATGAGGATCAGGCAGGACTACAAAGAGACCTGGACAGGCTACAAGCCTGGTCCAGCAACTGGCTCCTTGAATTTAACCCTGCCAAATGCAAAGTCATGAAGATTGGGGAAGGGCAAAGAAGACCGCAGACACAATATAGTTTAGATGGCCAAAGACTGCAAACCTCACTCAAGGAAAAAGATCTGGGGGTGAGTATAACACCGAGCATATCTCCTGAGGCGCACATCAATCAGATAACTGCTTCAGCATACGGGCGCCTGGCAAACCTACGGATAGCGTTCCGATACCTCAGTAAGGATTCGTTTAAGACTCTGTATACCATTTACGTCAGGCCCATACTGGAGTATGCAGCACCAGTTTGGAATCCACACCTAGTCAAGCACGTCAAGAAATTAGAGAAAGTGCAAAGGTTTGCAACAAGACTAGTCCCAGAGCTACGGGGATTGTCCTACGAAGAAAGGTTGAGGGAAATCGGCCTGACGACACTGGAGGACAGGAGGGTCAGGGGAGACATAATAACGACATATAAAATACTGCGCGGAATAGACAAGGTGGACAAAGACGGGATGTTCCAGAGACGGGACACAGACACAAGCGGTCACAATTGGAAGTTGAAGACTCAGATGAATCAAAGGGATGTTAGGAAGTATTTCTTCAGTCATAGAGTAGTCAGGCTGTGGAATAGCCTAGAAAATGACGTAGTGGAGGCGGGAACCATACATAGTTTTAAGGCGAGGTATAATAGAGCTCATGGACTAGGGAGAGAGAGGACCTAGTAGCAATCAGCGAAGAGGCGGGGCCAGGAGCTGTGACTCAACCCCTGCAACCACAAATAGGTGAGTACAAATAGGTGAGTGCACACACACACACACACACACACACAGAGCCACGGCTGAGATAAAACATACATTACAATTTCCACACTAAGGAAGACGCCAGGTCACTTCACAAAGACCCGGGAAGGGACCCACCCAGGGAACCTGCCACAGCTGAGAGAGAGCCAGTGAATCTTGCTAGCATGAGACGGCGGGGCAACGAAGGCATTGCGAAGAGGAACTAGAAAAGGAGGAATTGAGGAATGGGTTATTAGGTAGGAAGGTGAAGACGTGAGTATATAGGGAGGCAATAAGGTAAGATGGGAGGTAAAGAGGTGAGTATATAGGGAGGTAAGCAGGGAATAAGGTAAGATGGGAGGTAAGGTAGAGGCAAGGTAAAGAAGAAGAGAAGTGGAGGTAAGAAAATAAGGCGGAAGAGAGGTAAGGAAGAAGTAAGTGCAAGGTAGAGAGGAGAAGAGGTAATATTGAAAAGTAAGAAAGGGGAAAGCGAGGTAAGAGAGGTAAGAATATAGGAAGAAAGATATAGAGGTAGGAGAGTAAGGCATGAGAAGGAGAAGTTAAGAAAGTCGATGTACGGAGGTAGTTGAGTCAACAAGAGACTGGTAGTGGTGCCAACAAGAGACTGGTAGTGGTGCCAACAAGAGACTGGTAGTGGTGCCAACAAGAGACTGGTAGTGGTGCCAACAAGAGACTGGTAGCGTTGCCAACAAGAGACTGGCATTGGTGCCAACAAGAGACTGGCATTGGTGCCAACAAGAGACTGGTAGTGGTGCCAACAAGAGACTGGTATTGCTGCCAACAAGAGAATGGTAGTGGTGCCAACAAGAGACTGGTAGCGTTGCCAACAAGAGACTGTTAGTGGTGCCAACAAGAGACTGGTAGTGTTGTCAACAAGAGACTGGTAGTGGTGCCAACAAGAGACTGGCAGTGGTGCCAACAAGAGACCGGTAGTGGTGCCAACAAGAGGCTGGTAGTGTTGCCAACAAGAGACTGGTAGTGGTGCCAACAAGAGACTGGTAGTGGTGTCAACAAGAGACTGGTAGTGGTGCCAACAAGAGACTGGTAGTGATGTCAACAAGAGACTGGTAGTGGTGCCAACAAGAGACCGGTAGTGGTGCCAACAAGAGACCGGTAGTGGTGCCAACAAGAGACTGGTAGTGGTGCCAACAAGAGACTGGTAGTGGTGCCAACAAGAGACTGGTAGTGGTGCCAGCAAGAGACTGGTAGTGGTGTGAACAAGAGACTGGTAGCGGTGCCAAGAAGAGACTGGTAGTGGTGCCAACAAAAGACTGGTAGTGGTGCCAGCAAGAGACTGGTAGTGGTGCCAACAAGAGAGTGGTAGTGGTGCCAACAAGAGACTGGTAGTGGGAGTGACGCTGGGAGTTAGATCTCTCTGGAGACACTGGGGTGAGAAACCGCTCTGAAGGTCTTGCCAGAGAAAACTTTCCACACAATTGTGGCTGTTATTGACAAGATAAATTTAGCTGCGGCTCCAACCAAACTTACCGGCGGGATCATTCCTCCCAGAACTTGGTTTACTCCAGTATTTATAATAAATTTCACATTAAATTGATCTCAAAACTGTTTTTTCGTACTGCTGACACGTTGCCCTCTTAATATTATTAATGTATTAATGTATTAGCGTAAACTCGATCCTCCGTCTAGTAACTGTAGCACGATCTCTGGTCAGTCAGGTTGCGACAGCGTACCGTTAAGATATTTCACGGTCATTTTCCCTGTATGTTAGAGCATAATGGCATGGCTTGTTTTCTTTATGACAAGGGAGGAGTGTCCTGCTCTGATAGCCAAGGAAAACTTTCCCAGAGTAATAATGTATTGAAATATGAATTCTCTCGGGTTTTCTTTAGTCCAACACTGGAGAGAGAGAGAGAGAGAGAGAGAGAGAGAGAGAGAGAGAGAGAGGGAGAGAGAGCTGATAGTAACATCTCTTAGCTGTTACCTACACACACACACACACACACACACACACACACACACACACACACACACACACACACACACACACACACACACACATATACATATATGTATGTGTATGTCAGGCCCATACTGGAGTATGCAGCACCTGTTTGGAACCCGCACTTGATAAAGCACGTCAAGAAACTAGAGAAAGTACAAAGGTTTGCAACAAGGTTAGTTCCAGAGCTAAGGGGAATGTCCTATGAAGAAAGATTAAGGGAAATCGGCCTGACGACACTGGAGGACAGGAGGGTCAGGGGAGACATGATAACGACATATAAAATACTGCGTGGAATAGACAAGGTGGACAAGGACAGGATGTTCCAGGGAGGGGACACAGAAACAAGAGGCCACAATTGGAAGTTGAAGACACAAATGAGTCAGAGAGATAGTAGGAAGTATTTCTTCAGTCATAGAGTTGTAAGGCAGTGGAATAGCCTAGAAAATGACGTAGTGGAGGCAGGAACCATACACAGTTTTAAGACGAGGTTTGATAAAGCTCATGGAGCGGGGAGAGATAGGGTCTAGTAGCAACCGGTGAAGAGGCGGGGCCAGGAGCTAGGACTCGACCCCTGCAACCACAAATAGGTGAGTACATATATATATATATATATATATATATATATATATATATATATATATATATATATATATATATATATATATATATATTTATTTATTTATTTATTTCCTTAAAATATAAATATATGTTGATAAATCAAGAAGATACAATTGCGTTGATGTAAATAAAAAACCCGTAGGAATACAATAGTACTTGTTTCAATGGAATATTGTATCAATAGCAAATCTATATGAAAATTTCAATATACCGGGACATGCACTATGTTCGTATCCCCAGCAGTCGTTACTTTGTGGCCTCTTATGGTTTGATAGCATAAAATAAGCGATCTCTCTAGCTATTCAATGTATTTTATCAACGTATCGGTAGACATATTTGACCATTTCTCTAAGCAGAACATTTCCAATTCATGGTGGCTGAGTTGATGGTATTTATGTACTGCTTTTTCATTACATACTTTACCACACAAACTTTGTATTGAACTAAGGTCTGGGGATTGTCTTGGTCAAGCAGGAATATTGAGTCTGAGCGGCCTTAAGAAGTTGATCGCAAACTTGATATGTTGTGGGTCATTATCGTATTATAAAGCCCCTTTAGACTAGGGTCCAGGATTGCTGTGCTCTACCAGTCCGGTTAAAGGTCAGATTTCCTTGAATAATGAGACACTTTTGCAACATTTGGGAATCTATATTGAAACGTTTCGACATATAGTGGCTTCATCAGTCTAATACAAACAAGAATGGTAGAGAGGAGGAGCTTGAGGTAATCAATCCCTCGGCCTGGAATCGATATGTTCGGTCCATCAGTCTTGAAGAAAGTACAACATATGCTCGGAGAAGTGACTTACTGTAGTCGGGTGAGTTGAAGCACGAGGCGGCAGAGTCACAGTGGAACCATCCAATAAACATTCCCAAATGTTGCAAAAATGTCTCATTCTTCAGCTTGTCGGTTTTCTAAACCATTTTTCACTCCAAATTTTCTTGTCAACTTCAAGTTTCCCGCAGGTACACAACAATCACAGCCTGGTTGAGCAGCACACAACAATTACAGCCTGGTTGAGCAGCACACAACAATCACAACCTTGTTGAGCAGCACACAACAGTCACAACCTGGTTGAGCAGCACACAACAGTCACAACCTGGTTGAGCAGCACACAACAGTCACAACCTGGCTGAACAGGCACACAACAATCACAGCCTGGTTGAGCAGCACACAACAGTCACAACCGGGTTCAGCAGCACACACAGTCACCGCCTGGTTGAGCAACACAACAATCACAATCTGGTTGATCAACACAACAATCACAACCTGGTTGAGCAACACAACAATCACAACCTGGTTGAGCAGGCACACAACAATCACAACCTGGTTGACCAGGTAAAATGAGCATGTAGACGTCCAGTTTCTTTTTAAAACTTCTTATTCTGTCGGAGATTCTTGAAGTAGCGTCATATATGTGTAAAATATACATGTATGTCTGGAATCTATCCCTCTCTCCTTCCTCGGGTCAAACTTGATTACCCATTTCCCAGGTAGCAGAGTATATGTCCCTCACGAGTTTAGCATTTTCCAACTAATATAATAATTTTTAACGGGAGGAGCTGTTGACGTGCCTCAGATTGTTTATACTGTAGTATTGCGTGAGTGTCTACACACTTTGGAAAAAGAAAAGCATCTGAATAATATTCATGTCAATTATGGCCATGTTTCATGGTTCAATAACACAAAAATAGAACTCTTCAGACAACCAGACAAACAGTCTCTTACGCCAGTGTGAAAGCATGAAGTTCAGTGTTTTGTGCTGCCATGTTGGAACAGCGTGGTAGAACAAAACGTGTGTGTCGCTGCTCGACCCGAGAGAGGTATCCCTTATCTTTACAACCCAAGCCCCCTCATCCTCAAAACTCTCGAGAGTTAAAAACAAAAACTGCAGCTCAACCCCTTTAAAAGACCTAGGAGTTAAAATTCAACAACCTAAAGAGGATCAGGAGCAGGAGATTATCTCCAGCACAGATGCACACGAACTGAAGCTCAGCCTGTCAGTTACTAATAAATATAGAGATCAATGAAATGATGAATTGTAATGTATATTCACGAGTCCCTATGGGATCCAAGAGCTGTTGCCAATTCTTTTTAAGAATCCCAGGAGCTGGAACGTAACATTTTCTATTATCAAGAAAATTTCAGTAAAAACCAAGAAGGTACAATGAAGATATTTGTTCCATCGCTGAAGATATGACTTAACCTCGCGTGATACTCGCTTAACCTGACCTAGTAGAGACTCCCATTACTAGATCATAGTAGATAATGAAAGTAAGAAAAAGGATTAATGGTTTTCATGGGGTGTTAGTCTTTGAGTAAGACACAGGTATAGATTTTAAACACTGTTTTGTGTTTATTTAAAGATTTATTTTTATTTAATTTCCTTAAGCCCCTACAACAAGCTTTTGTTTAAAAATTTTTAAGGCTACTCTCCCGCAAATCCCTTGATTTAGAACTATAATTATAGTGAGTTTAATGATCTGTTGAATGATTTGTTGCATTAGTCCAACAAGATTAGCACCTGTCATATATTAATGGTATTCAATACAAACACATAGATGAATATGTGTTCATATGCCTATAGTTACTATATACCATTAATATAACAGGTGTTAAATCTTGTTGCCATAGTGCAAATTAATCATTCGACCGATTATTATGAAATTCAAGATAGTTATTGTTTTAAGTCGAGAAATCAAGTGTAGAATACGACCTGACAGAATGTGTAAAGAAATGCTAGAATTAAGCATAATTTTCTGACATTTTTAAAGGGCCTTAAAAAACCTGTATAAAAACAGTATGACAGGTTTAAAATTTGTTCTTTTTTAATTGAAGGAAATATTAAAAGATTAAAATTACTTTTTTTCAAACTTTTCGATTTTATTTCGCCCATAACTCGGGAACACCTCATCCTTCAAATTTTGAACACTTTTGTACGGTTACGAGGACCAGATTTATGAACTATTGGTATGTTCACGTGTCTTATGACCAAATTTGTTGAACCCATAAAGTAACCAAAGCAATGCTTTTCTGATTGTCTTCAAACCCTAAATTCTGGTGTATCTAACTGGATTTTTTTTATATTGATTTTGAGCAGTGTGCTATTTTTTTTTTAATCTCTCAATTTTATCAAAGTGGATTTTTCAAAAAAAATATCTAAAAAAATCATTCTTACAGGATTGTAGAGAAGTATAAATAGTATGTAAGAAAAAGAAAACTAAAAAAAATCTAAATTTGGGGTTTTATGGTATTTATAAGTTTAACCAGGGGAGATTTTTTTTTATTTTTTGCTACACTCTCAGCAGCATTTTGTTTGTTTGTTTGTTTGTTTGTTGTCTCTTTGGTCAGAGATAATTGAGTGCTTTGCCTTATCTGGTTATCCTAGGCTAAATCAACCTAGTGTTCTTTTATGCGCTTATAACATCTGCGTGCCCTCAAAACCTTTGATAAAAAATTATATGTCATGGTCACTAAGCTTACATAAAACCTACTTATTACTTAATTTCTTAAATGCTAGTCAGTCTTACTTAGAGAAAAGAATGGATTGAGAACGGATGGACAAAAGTTACAGAGAAAGGTGGAGGAAAGGACCAGTGGACGAGGGGTAAGGAGAGAGAGGTGGTCGGGTTAGTAAGTGGATTGAAGCTGCTTTCTGAAGGGAGAGTTACGAGCAAGTTTAAAGTTCTCAACTTGATTTTCCGCCCTATGCTTCTGAGAAGAGATTGATTGGTGCAGGTGGAAGCAATTACAGAACCGCGTTGTATTTTGCAAGGGAAATCTGTTTTGTCATCTATCTGCGTTCTTATGATGATTCAGATGATCCCATTTCCCCTTTGCAATCTGACTTATAATTAACTGTTTACAGAAGTTACCAAGTTTCTTCGTGAAGACAGCGAGAGGTTTCTTGGTTATTTTTCTTATATTTCATAGGATTGAAAAGCACTTGGTACTTCGTATTTGTTGAGCTATTCCTTATTACACTTAATGAACACATATTTTTCAGTGGTGCTGTTTTCAGTCTTCTACGGTTTCTTAAGGTATCGTTAGATTGTTTAAATTATGCACATATGAAATTAGTCTCTAGTATTTCTAGATAAGAACTATATTATTTTCATTTTCCAGCTCAAGCGTCCTGATTGCTAATGCGGGAAAAGTGGATGTCATTGTATTTAAGTGGGGATGAACTCTCGATCTTGGCGAGACCAGTGCTGATTTAAGTAACTCTTTACTGGTGTATATAATGGTTGGACACCTGGGTAATATGAGTGATAGTGGGAAGTGGTGAATGCTTATTTCTTCATCAGGGAAAATTATCTAACCCAGGCCTTCATAAATGTATAGGCACTATGGTGGGGTCACAGCCTCGTGTCACTCCCCACATTGTGTGGGTCATACATATTCTCTCTCTCTCTCTCTGTGTCTTGGACGTACCGGCAAACCAACTTCTAATCCAGCACCTCCATTAGCTAATTCCTCTACGTATTTGCTCTTCCATGTGGTTTCCGGTTTATCCAGTTTATTTGTTAATGTACTTGTGGTTAAAGTCTCCCGTGATGAAAGATTTTTAAAACCCAACTTGACTCTCCAGGCCATTTTCTTGAAGGGTTTTATTATATCTTTTATTATATTTGTATTTTTACTAATGTTTGGAAGTGGTTTGTACTATAGTTATAGTTATGTGAAGCGGGACATAATATCTGCCGATCATTCAGCACATGGAGTGTAGAGGCTCTATACTCCGTTCACTAATAGCACCACAGACGCTTTATTCTTACATCAGATATTATGATTTGTTATCAAACTTTCTATCGAAGTTCATAATGGAGAGAAATTTGAGCAGTTTATGATAAATAAAAACTATATATTTTACAATATTTTAAAGTATTATCAGGTTTTACAAGTACTTTTAGGAAATTCCTATTTTTCCACTTGAGATATACATTATACAGTAAAAAAAAAAAAACTTATTTTGGATAAAACAGCGATTTTAGTAAATTTTTAATATTTAACTTAAGAAATTAGTGAAATATTGTCATATTCGTCCCACAATTTGACTATACACGTTGTGTTGTTCCTGGACTCTGTTGTTCCGATGACCATCCCCTTGAAACGCGATGTGTTCCTGACCAACAATACCACTTTCAGCATCTAATGATGCCTTGTTCCTCACATTCTTTGGTATCAAATGTTTATTCCTATTATTTTCATTTTCATGATGTGTCTGCAATATAATCTGTCTTTTAATTCATCAACTTTCTTTTTTTTTTGCTATTCCATCTGCATTTTTATACTGAGCTTTCCACTTATAGCTGGAGACTGGGCTGGGGTGGCTTAGCTTGTAATATCGGCTATTTTTTAATATAGCGTTCCCAAGAGTGGACTTGGAAGTTATATACAGCGAGGGAAAGAGTAGCTCGAAAACTGGCACCAACAAGATTATCAGTTGGGTCACACGTCCCTTGTGAGGTCAAAGCGACAGTCCCAGATATGACTCTTAGCGAGAATGATGTACTAACTTCTGGCTATAGGTCAGTAGGGTACCTAGTGGAGAACAACTGAGATCTTTTCTGCATTAGGGCTGGGGATACGCCTTCTTGTGATGTAAATTTTCTAACAAACACTCTGCTCTTCAACAACACGTCAACTCGAAAGGTCCACTTGTCTCCAGTTATATCTCTCACAAGCCCCTACCACTCAAAACCTCCTTTAGTCCCTCACTCCAACTTTTCCTTGAACGATCCCTACTTCACCTTAACTATATTCCAGATTTATACTCATAGTTATCCTATTTTACCTTATCCTCTCTGTCACCTCTCTTACAGTCTGAGCTCCTGTGAATATGTTCACAAGAGTTTTCTCTTTTCCCTTTTCCTTTCACATCGCCTTTTACAAAACTAACCTTTGTGTAGTACGTTTGTATTTCTTCAGTGCTATCTGAAACAAGCAAATGGTATTTTGTATACTTTATAATATGGTACAGTTAGGTAAAGCTGAGATAAGTTTGGTTATATAAACCTTTGAAAACATATAAGCAAATTCTGCACCTTCTGCGTCTGGTAACGAGATGCTGGAGTATAACCATAAAAAATCAGTTTTGATTATCACTGGTGGTATGAGAGCGGGTGGCCTATGCTCCCTCTACTCTCCCTTCAGTTGCCCAACATAATACAGAATTATTATAATTTTTAGAGTGTTGGACCGGCAAGTCAGAGGAAAACCTCGGTCAGTTGGCCAAAAGCTCCAGTGACCGAGACCCTCGCCAGAAAATAATTGTACTGTTTCCTGACTGATTTTACCTATCCGAACCTCTCCGAATTTTGTAGCTCCTACTTGAATTTTTGGGAACCATTTGTTTATTTCCTACCGGTGGGCATCAAACTACGTACTCAAAATATTTTTGTTTAAAATGCAGCCATATGTAGGTTTTATTATTGATGCCCTGTCCCTCTCTTCCCTGTTATGTTCCGCTAATCTTTTGCATTTATTCTCTTTCTCTCTCTCGAAAGTCTAGGAGATACCCGACTACCAGGTTATATATATATATATATATATATATATATATATATATATATATATATATATATATATATATATATATATATATATATATATATATTTTACTTTAATAACACATGGGCCGATTCCCACCAAGGCAGGGTGGCCCAAAAACGAAAAACTTAAATCATCATTCACTCCATCACTGTCTTGCCAGAAGGGTGCTTTACACTACAGTTTATAAAACTTCAACATTAACACCCCTCCTTCAGAATGCAAACACTGTACTTCCCATCTCCAAGACTCATGTCCGGCCTGCCGGTTTCCCTGAATCCCTTCATAAATGATATTTTGCTCACACTCCAACAGCACGTCAAGTATTAGAAAACATTTGACTCCATTCACTCCATTCACGCATGCTTGCTGGAAGTCCAAGCCCCTCGCACACAAAACTTCCTTTACCCCTCCCCCTCCAACCTTTCCTAGGCCGAACCCTACCCCTCCTTCCCTCCACTACAGATTTATACACTCTCGAAGTCATTCTGTATCGTTCCATTCTCTCCACATGTCCGAACCACCTCAACAACTTTTCTCAGCTCTCTGGACAACAGTTTTGGCAATCCCACACCACCTCCTAACTTCCAAACTACGAATTCTCTGCATTATATTCCAACTACACATTGCCCTCAGACATAACAACTCCACTGCCTCCAGCCTTCTTCTCGCTGCAACATTCATCATCCATGCTTCACACCCATATAAGAGCGTTGGTAAAACTATACTCTCATACATTCCCCTCTTTGCTTCCAAGGACAAATTCTTTGTCTCCACAGACTCCTAAGTGCACCACTCACCCTTTTCCCCTCATCAATTCTATGATTAACCTCATCTTTCATAGACCCATCTGCTGACAGGTCCACTCCCAAATATCTGAATACATTCACCTCCTCCATACTCTCTCCCTCCAATCTCATATCCAATCTTTCGTCACCTAATCTTTTTGATATCCTCATAACCTTACTCTTTCCTTTATTCACTTTTAATTTCTTCTTTTACATGCCCTACCAAATTCATCCACCAGCCTCTGCAATTTCTCTTCAGAATCTCCCAAAAGCAAAGTGTCATCAGCAAAATGCAACTGTGACAACTCCCACTTTGTGTTTGATTCTTTATCTTTTAACTCCACACCTCTTGCCAAGACCCTCGCATTTACTTCTCTTACAACCCCATCTATAAATTTATTGAACAACCACGGTGACATCACACATCCTTGTCTAAGGCCTACTTTTACTGGGAAATAATCTCCCTCTTTCCTACATACTCTAACCTGAGCCTCACTATCCTCGTAAAAACTCTTCACTGCTTTCAGTAACCTACCTCCTATACCATACACCTGCAACATCTGCCACACTGCCCCCCCCCCTATCCACCCTATCATACGCCTTTTCCAAAATGCCACAAAAACCTCTTTAGCCTTATCTAAATACTGTTCACCTATATGTTTCACTGTAAACACTTGGTCTACACACCCTCTACCTTTCCTAAAGCCTCCTTGTTCATCTGCTATCCTACTCTCCGTCTTACTCTTAATTTTTTCAGTAATAACTCTACCATACACTACCAGGTATACTCAACAGACTTATTCCCCTATAATTTTTGCACTTTCTTTTGTGACTTTTGCCTTTATAAAAAAGAACTATGCATACTCTCTGCCAATCCCTAGGCACCTTACCCTCTTCCATACATTTATTAAATAATAGCACCAACCACTCCAGAACTATATCCCCACCTGCTTTTAACATTTCTATCTTTATCCCATCAATCCCAGCTGCCTTACTCCCTTTCATTCTACCCACTGCCTCACGAACTTCCCCCACACTCACAACTGGCTCTTCCTCACTCCTACAAGATATTATTCCTCCTTGCCCTATTCACGAAATCACAGCTTCCCTATCTTCACCAGCATTTAACAATTCCTCAAAATATTTCTTCCATCTTCCCGATACCTCTAACTCTCCATTTAATAACTCTCCTCTCCTATTTTTAACTGACAAATCCATTTGTTCCCTAGGCTTCCTCAACTTGGTAATCTCACTCCAAAACTTTTTCTTATTTTCAACAAATTTTTTTGATAACATCTCACCCACTATCTCATTTGCTCTCTTTTTATATCGATTCACCACTCTCTTAACCTCTCTCTTTCTCTCCATATACTCTTCCCTCCTTGCATCACTTCTACTTTGTAAAAACCTCTCACATGCTAACTCTTTCTCCCTTACTACTCTCTTTACCTCACTCCACCAATCGCTCTTCTTCCATCCCACACCCACTTTCCTGTTACCACAAACTTCTGCTGAACACTCTAACACTACATTTTTAAACCTGCACCATACATCTTCGACCCCATTGCCTATGCTCTCATTAGCCCATCTATCCTCCAATAGTTGTTTATATGTTACCCTAACTGCCTCCTCTTTTAGTTTATAAACCTTCACCTCTCTCTTCCCTGACGCTTCTATTCTCCTTGTATCCCATCTACCTTTTACTCTCAGTGTAGCTACAACTAAAAAGTGATCTGATATATCTGTGGCCCCTCTATAAACGTGTACATCCTGAAGTCTACTCAACAGTCTTTTATCTACCAGTACATGATCCAACAAACTGCTGTCATTACGCCCTACATCATATCTTGTATACTTATTTATCCTCTTTTTACTGAAATATGTATTACTTATAACTAAACTCCTCTCTAAATGTTTCTCCTACTTTAGCATTTTACCACAATTTTATATATATATATATATATATATATATATATATATATATATATATATATATATATATATATATATATATATATATATATATATATATATATCACTGATCTCTGGCTGAAGGAGACTCGAACCTACGAACCTTGGAACAAAGTACGCAGTGCTATACCAATCTACCCACACTGGCGCGCAGCTTGCCATTCCAGCCAGCGATTTCATCGACCTTGTTGAACTATGTGTTGGCTTTACGTGTTTCTCTTTTGAAAATCACCTCTTTCAGCAGACTTTTGGACTACCCATGGGTTCGCCACTCAGTGCAGTCCTGGCGAACCTATACATGGAACATCTAGAAGCCGAACGTTTCTCCACCATTATTCCTTCGTCTGTCACCTGGCTCCGTTATGTTGACGACATTCTCCTCATAACTCCTAAACGCTTCAACGTTCAAGCTCTCCAAGACAAGCTCAACCAGGTCGAGCCTTCAATCCAGTTCACACTTGAAGAAGAAGTCGACAACACTCTTCCTTTCCTTGATGTCCTGCTCTGCAAAGCTGACCACGAACTTCGTTTTAAAGTCTATCGAAAACCCACCAACCAAAACGATCTTCTCCACTTCTACTCTCACCACGACACCAAAACCAAACGTGGTGTAATTATAGGCTTCTTCCTGCGTGCACTCAGAATCTGCAGCAACGAGTTCCTTGAGGAAGAATGCACTATAATTGAACAAATATTTTCTAAACTCCACTATCCTCGTCACTTCATCAGAGACTGCAGACGGCGGGCATTAAACATCTTCAACACACCCAGAGAAGACACTGCCGAGAAGAGATACATAGTCCTTCCCACCAACTCCATTGCCAAACATGTTTCCAACATCTTTGCCAAAACATCATTCCAAGTATCTACCTCCACAACCACGACCATCAAGGACATCACCAGTAGTAGACAGGACAAGCCTCCATCCTCTGCAGGGGTATACATAATCCCTTGTAATGACTGCAACAAGTTATACGTGGGCGAAACATCAAGGGACCTCCAAACACGTATTTCAGAACACCAATACGCAAGCAGGTCTGACGACACAAGGAATGCCTGCGTACAACACCGTAATTCACACAACCACTTGATAAACTACAGAAACTCAAGACTCATCGCCACAGAAGACAACACTCAATACCGAAGAATCCTGGAATCATCACTTATTTCTATATCCGACAACTTCAACCAGAATAGTGGCTTCTATAACATAGCTGAACCACTTGCCAAGAAACTTCTTCATCGCTATCCCACATAAGAACACTGTAGAAGGTCTGCTCACAAACTTGTCCAATCTCCTTTCCAAGCTACCCAAGTTTTTAGACTCTATAACCCCACTCGGTACATCATCAGATGCAGCATTCTTCACCTGACCTCAGCATTCTGAACCGGACTATAAATACTCGCGTTCCTTCCACCCCAGGTAGTTCTGTTTGTGACTTGAAAAAGCCCACTGTGTGGGCGAAACGTAGTCAATAAAGGATCACATTATACTGCATTTGTGTTTATATTTCCATTGTGTCGGTATTTTATACCATTTATTTCCACTACACGTTGATCCAAGGCAGCCAGCTTTCAGTGTATATTTCGCCTGCTCTTGCGAATTCCTTGCATTGTTAAAATCTCTAGTATGGCTGATGCATGCAGGGGATGAGATGAAAAGCTGTAAGCCTTCTCCCTGAAAGCTGGCTGCCTTGGATCAACGTGTAGCGCAAGCTGCACGCCAAGGTATTGTCCAGTGTGGATAGATTGGTATAGCACTGCGTACCTTGTTCCAAGGTTCGTAGGTTCGAGTGTCCTTCAGCCAGAGATCAGTGTTTGTGTATATTTCGCCTGCTCTTGCGAATTCCTTGTATATATATATATATATATATATATATATATATATATATATATATATATATATATATATATATATATATATATATATATATATATATATTGTGTGTATGTGTAAAGGGTAGAGTTTGTTGAGACTCAGTCACCACTTTATACACAACTTGAGGGTAGGTGGTAACAGTTCCTCTTTGATGTCCTGCTGCAGCTAGATTTGTTTCCCGTCGTGCTGGCTTCCTTGGAGTATCCCCACAGATTTTATTCTGCAATTCCCTGCCTCGCGGTCTTTCCCGTCACTCTAAATCTTTCAACATTTCATTCATTTATTTTAATAATCTAAATTGTGCATACTGTTAACCTTACTGACCTTTTCACTCTCGCTCCATCGGCTCACAATCAAAGGACTCGGGTTTAGTTCAGGACTAGGCAGGACATATGTGCGCAAGGTTTCCTAACACCTAGTATATGTTCACACAGCAATAAATAGGTACCCAGGAGTAAGTGAAGTGTTATGGGCAGCATCCTGGGTTATTAATCTTCCGGGGATGATACGATAGTCATCATCGAACATTAGTGCCTCAGAGAGAGACCTTCAACGCGAACTGGTTATGTGTGCAATTATTTTCTCGTCCAGGATTATTAGGCTCCTGGTGCCTCATCTTCATTGATTAGTTTAACATAATTTTCTCAGTATTACAGTTTAGTATTTTCTACCTCTTGTATTCCATTCCAGTAGACCTAAAATGCATTTGTTAAAAATACTTTTTAGTTTCCTTTTGTGTGTATAATCATCATGCTCTGTTCTCTCAGTTGTATTTGTGGGGGTCGAGTCTCATGTCCCAGCCTTGTCTCCTGACTTACAATTTTCTGCTTCTTAGTCCATGTCATATCTTCTCTTGAATCTGTGCTTGAAGTTTACCTCCATCACTTCCTCAATAAGCTCGTTTTCCATACTAACCATCTTGAGAATGAAGAATTTCCTAGCATTCCTGTGGCTTCTGTGTTATTACCCTCCATCTATGCTACCTCCTCTCTATGTTTCCGATTTAAAACATTTTACCTGTATTCGTCCAGTCTAATCGTCTGAGTATTTTTGTAAATTATAATCATGCATTATATTATTTTAAACATTCTCAGCTTTCCTTAGTACCCGTAGTCATTCCTGACATTTTGCATGCTTGTTTTCTTTTTGTCTCCTGAGTACTATAATTCTTTCATGCATTTTGCGTTTTTCTTCCTACTTTCCATCATTTTCGACTGTCTTGTCATCCAATTTATTTCTCAGTGTGTCTTGGTAAACTATATCCTAACAGCCTCCTCTCCAGTACTTATGTATCTTGTCATCTTCCAGTTTCTTTTGTAGAACCACTCCTACAGAAGAAATATATTGTTTAAATTGTCTGTGACATTCGTATCTTGAGCTTCCATCTATGCCACTTGTTCTCAGTCCTCCCCTCTTACGATGCTTCTGACTATCTTACCAAGTCATCCAAGCATTGTGTTTACCTGGAGAGGGTTTCGGGTACGCCGTAATCATGTCTCCCTTGATTCTCTTCTCCAGTACAGTTACGTACGTGTGTTTGTATGCAGGATTATGGTCGTGCCAGCCTGTATCAACACGCACACGTAATGAGAAACGTACAAGCCTCCTCCTCCCGCCACAACACGGTATATAATTGGCGCATAGTCCCAGATAACTTTGAGGGCAATTAGCAGTCCTGTGATACGATCATTTTTTGTATCCTTAACGACTAATTACCCGCTGGCGATTATGTCTGAGCCGTTAATTAGTGAATCCCGCCGGCCCCGCTGCCTTGTAAACAAAGCAATGATTGGATGGCACACGATAGAAAACGAGGTAAAATGGGGCTGGGTGCATTTTTGATGTTAATTTGGTGTCTCACATCCTCTCTCTCTTTCTCACACACACACACACACACACACACACACACACACACACACACACACACACACACACACACACACACACACATACACACACACACAATTTTCTTTTATTAAGTTTGTCTAAATTTTGTACTGAATAATATCCAAATAAAATGACAGAGAGCTTGAGGAAATATAATTTTACTAAAGACCAAGAAACTAAGAGAAAGGAGGTACACAGGCAAGGGGAAAAAATAGCTACTGAGAAATGTGAAAAGACAGAGTAAAACAAGTGAAAGGGAAGGATGGAGAAAAATAACTTGAGACACACTGCAACATAAAGAGTGACAGCAGAGGTGTCACCACTCTGTTTATACACTGCCAGCTAAATTCCTAAGAATGTCCTGTTTATCAGCGTCTAACACACAGTATAAATCGTTACTTTAATTACACACTTTTTTTTCTATTTCAACGTCATTAGAAGATTCATGGTGGATGGATGGCTGGGTGACGACGGAAACAATAAGAGAAAAAACTCAAGTTCGCATTACAGGCTTCATTTTAGACTGCGTTTTGCTAATAGATTATTATTATTATAATCAAGGGGAAGCGCTAAACCCGTAGGATTATACAGCGCCTGTGGGTGGGATGTGGAAGGTATTCAGACTTAATTCAAGGAACCGGAGGACAGATCCAATTCCCTACATCAAGAGCCCCTCACCAGCGTCAAGGAACCTCCCCGGAGGAGGCTGCCTTATGATATAGCTTGATTAAAGCTCTCTTCTATGAGAGAAACGTTTCCCAAACAAAAGCTTATTCTCCATAGTTTAATCTTTGAATTCAAGATTCTTGGTATTGCCGCAGTGTAGTCCTTCTGTAAAGATTTTTTTAGTATGATGATCCTTAACGTCTACAAGAATCACTTCGTTAGTGAAACTTGTAAGTGACGAGCTAAGTAAACACAGGAATAAAATGGTTCAGAGAACCGACAAATTGATAGACACATGTGCAACACTCGGGTATCTTTATTGTGATAATGATACTCGAGTGTTGCATATGTGTCTAAATTATCAAAATAACAGCTCCTTTAATTTATTTGCTTATTTATAATTTCGTATGATTCACACGAAAGGTAAAAGAAAAAAAAATGTCATTGGCAAAATTTAAAAACAATGAGTGAATTCACATTGAGAAGAACTGAATGGATTCCTGTAATTGCTACATTGTGGAAAATGACACTTGTGTACAAGTTCAGGACATGTAGTAAAAGAAACGTTTCGCCCCGAGTGGCTTCACCTGTCCTGATGAAAGAGGACTCATAAAGCCATTCTCAGGGAAACGTTTCCTGCAGTAAATGTCTCTTGGTATCAGCATACCATTTTATATTCAGTTATTACTACAATCGTGACGTTTCATTTTTTTTCTCTGCAGCCAAAAGTGACCTGGTGTCTTTTTCATTTGCGTGTACTTTTAGAGAGCTCGGAGAAAGGAAAATGTTAATGTGTCTAATGCCAGAGTTGCAAGGATAGCAAAAAAAAATCTTGATTTATCCTCTCGATTACCATGACCACTTTAAAGCTGTACAGAACAAAGAGAAAGAGAGAGAGAGAGAGAGAGAGAGAGAGAGAGAGAGAGAGAGAGAGAGAGAGAGAGAGAGAAAGAGAAAGAGAGAGAGAGAGGGAGGGAAAGAAAGAATGAGGGAGAGGGAGGGAGGGAGGAATAGAGAGCTAACAGATGAGCAATTGCACAGTTATTAGTCTTTTAGTTACTTAATTCCTAGATCTTTTGTGTATCCATATTCTCTTGAACTACCGTCGACAGGGTAAATACGAAGCGCAGTGAGCAAAGCAACTAACCGCTGCCCTCCACTCTGGATTTAAAGGTAAAATAAACTATCCGCTTCGGCAACAAAATCTAACTCATGATAAGGAAGTATAATTGCCACTAGGTAGTTTCTGTGATGCACATGGCAGGAAGGCAGAATAAGGTAGTAACTCTCTACAATAAGAGTATAAAACAATACCGGTAAATGGAAGACAAAGTATCACGAAGTCAAATACGTGAAGTCACACGGTCGGCTGAGAGGTTTCACGAAGTGTAAGGAAACTAATAATTCCTCGTCACCATTTTCCCGGCTATTAGGAAGGAAATAAGGTGGGCAGTGAGGAGTAATGGGTCACGTCTTGCTGGACAAATGTGTGGAGAGAGCTGCTGGGTGTGTTGCAGCCTCAACTCTGCTCAAAGTTTAATGTGAGCTTTCCCCGTCTGCTTCCCCAGGATGGATCAGCTGTCAGTGTTACGCCACTAGCAACACTCTACCCATCTCTTGCCTTGTATTTTACCAACACTTGTAACTGATCTCGCTTCTCCACGACTTTCCAGTAAAAAACAATTCTGAGTTTGGGAGTCTTTGTTCTAGTTTAGGAGTTCGACATTCCAGTTCGCCGACTCGTATTCCGACAAATATTTGTCACATAGGTTAACCTATCCTTATTTTCTTCTGTTAATTTTCTTTTTCGACTCATAACGACACTTTCTAAATGTTCCTGTAAACTCACAATTTCTTTTTATCATGTTTCATTATATCGCTTAACCCTGACACTCTGGGCAACGCGGTTACGGAACTAACCATGATACGTTCAAATCTGCGCGTTTATTACTCAAGGAGCAAAAATAAGTTCAACTTGCATATATAATGTTGCAGCAGCACACCGCTGATATACCCAGTTTTGTTTATTATTATATATATATATATAATTTACCATCCTTCTCAGCCCAGTAGCCTGAGGAAATTCTCAGGAGAAGGGATGTAGAGGGAAGCAGAAAGGGGAGAGCGAAACCTAAAATAGCTGAAATGTAAGTTAACGATAACCTAGGACTCTTAGGTTATTTTTAATTTACTGTTAACTTACTGCCATCGTGAAGGAGCGCTGGTTCAAACGGATCTTGCTGGAACCGATGAATAGTCTCTTAATCATCAGAATGGTATTCATAGCTGAGTTTCCTTCAAAAAAGCCTTCACATCAGTGCAGAAACAGTATGGCGTACATGACAATGAGATATTTTAGTTCTATCTTTTGTTGTGATAGGTCAAGTTCCCCGACAAGGTCATTTAACGCCTATAAAGTGATTAAGTGATGTTTCAGTCTCAGATGCTAATGGTTCATTAATTAAGATGAGTGTCATTAGGTACTTCACTATTATCACGTTCAGCTTCACTATTATCACGTTCAGCTTCACTATTATCACGTTCAGCTTCAGTGTTATCACGTTCAGCTTCACTGTTATCACGTTCAGCGTCATAAGAAACACGTGGACCAGATATAAGAGTGTCCTCACTCTGTGGCACAGGTTTTAATGCTGACTCACAATCTGGGTATGTTCTCTTGTTATTGTTTTTCTTCGAGAAAACAACCACATTAACCATGTAGACATAACAGTCATTCTGGTGAGTCTTTAGTTCTCACCATAACAGTCATTCTGGTAATTCTTCAGTTCTCACCATAGCAGTCATTCTGATAATTCTTCAGTTCCCACCATAGCAGTCATTCTGGTGATTCTTCAGTTCTCACCATAGCAGTCATTCTGGTGATTCTTCAGTTCTCACCATAGCAGTCATTCTGGTAATTCTTCAGTTCTCACCATAGCAGTCATTCTGGTGAGTCTTCAGTTCTCACCATAGCAGTCATTCTGGTGATTCTTCAGTTCTCACCATAACAGTCATTCTGGTAATTCTTCAGTTCTCACCATAGCGGTCATTCTGGTGAGTCTTCAGTTCTCACCATAGCAGTCATTCTGGTAATTCTTCAGTTCTCACCATAGCAGTCATTCTGGTGATTCTTCAGTTCTCACCATAGCAGTCATTCTGGGGATTCTTCAGTTCCCACCATAGCAGTCATTCAGGTGATTCATCAGTTCTCACCATAACAGTCATTCTGGTGAGTCTTCAGTTCTCACCATAGCAGTCATTCTGGTAATTCTTCAGTTCTCACCATAGCAGTCATTCTGGTGATTCTTCAGTTCTCACCATAGCAGTCATTCTGGGGATTCTTCAGTTCCCACCATAGCAGTCATTCAGGTGATTCATCAGTTCTCACCATAACAGTCATTCTGGTGATTATTCAGTTCTCACCATAACACGGGGACTGCAAATAACAATGTTGTTTGTTTCCCATTCAACCACTGTATCAGTCCAGAGGTACAGTTGCGGAAAAAAAGTTCCCTGACAGTGTCACCTGGGCAAACATATTATCAAGTAACTCAGACGTTGTAAACAGTAAAGGCTATTTTCATGAACGAATTAGCGCACTTTGTAATGCCGATGGTGACTGGTTGACTAATTCTCGGTACTTTCTGTGCATCTAAATAGAAAGATGTATGAGTGCATACATTAATTAATCACCGTTCATATATATATATATATATATATATATATATATATATATATATATATATATATATATATATATATATATATATATATATATATATATATAATATGTCGTGCCGAATAGGCAGAATTTGTGATCTTGGCTTAAATAGCAACGCTCATCTTGCCATATAGGACAAGCGAAAATTTGTGTATGCAATAATTTCCCCAAAATCATTCTGAACCTAACGAAAAAAATGTATTTCACTGTGTTTGTTTAGTATTAAATTATTGTAAACAAATCTAAAATATATTTAGTTGGGTTAGGCTAAAATAAATTGTTCTTGTTATAATAAGGTTAGGTAAGTTTTCTAAGATTCTTTTGATGCAAAATTATAAATTTTTACATTAACATTAATGAAAAAATATATCTTTAAACGTATAAGACAAAAATTTTAGAAAGGACTTAATTTTAAATGAGTTCTTGCTAATTGACCAGTTTTACCTATTCGGCACGACATATATATATATATATATATATATATATATATATATATATATATATATATATATATATATATATATATATATTGTGTGTGTGTGTGTGTGTGTGTGTGTGTGCAGAGCTCATGTTTCCTCTTCATCACGTATCTTTCAACTTAAGTATGCGATCTTAACACGATTTGTTATGAGTATTTGTTGATCACATGGTGTATACTTTCCACATACATAGGAAAAGCTATCTACACTGTTCAGAAATCCTCGTGTATTCATGTTAGTCTGAAACAGAGAGTTCATATAACAGAAAAGAAATCGAATGTAAATATGGTTCTGAAAACTTGGCAGAGAAATGCAATTTAAGCAAAATGAACACCCATGCACACATTAAATAGTATCCTTTTGTAAATATGTCAGAACACTGGGACGGCCAGAGCACAACTGATTCTTACTGGCTCTTCCATGATGTCTAGGATTCATGTTTATGTACGGAAGCAGGAGGTCGAAAGGTTTTCCTCAGATTTGCATTGAAGTTTATACATGTAACAAAGAAACACGTGTGTTGCTAATATATTATGTATTAGGTTAATTTTGACTTCAGATTCAGTTTTATCGTGCTAAAGATAACCTATGAAGCTTTCATATATAGAGGCAAATTTATTGTTATCTAGTGTTATATCCGGCAGTGAGGAACATCAGAGTTTGTTAGAACTCCTGTATCCCAGCTCAGGCTGCACAACCACCATAGACGCAACATACAACAACACCCATCTTCAAACATCCACATAACCAGCATATTTTATCTAGTAATGGCACCACTTTCGCCTAAATAAAGTTACGGCGCGCCTTCCTGCATTAATGCTTGGAAATATTAATCATTACAACAAGGTGATAATTCAAGAACCACCTAGAGCAGCGGGCCTTTATTATTCACCTGGAGTCACCAACATGAGCCAGACATTACTCACGGGACGTGATTGTCATTACACTATGTAAATGAGGGACGAAAATGTCGCACTGCGGTTTAGAACTGACAACAGTAGGTGGAATGTCTGCAGTGACTAGCACTCCAGTGTTTTGATAACCTTATCAGCCCCTTACCCCGTCACTGCCTGAGTAATGTCTTTGTTGTTGATCTGTACACACTAGTGTGTTCTCACCGCGTTGTGTTTGCGAGTGTCGAGTCTCAGCTCCTAGACCTTCGCCATAGACTAGCGTCAACGGCAATATGGGTTAATTAATGGTCTAATGGGTCATATAATAGTGTGTGTGTGTGTGTACATAGGTATGAGGGATGTACCTGCAAGATCTCATTAGCTATGTGACTTTCTCATGTCCTCTCTCTCTCTCTCTCTCTCTCTCTCTCTCTCTCTCTCTCTCTCTCTCTCTCTCTCTCTCTCTCTCTCTCTCTCTCTCTCTCTCTCTCTCTCTCTCCATTCTCTTCTTTCATGTTTTCATTTCCTTTTTCTTTTTTCTTTTTTCGTTTTCGTCCTCTTCCATTCATACTCAAGAATAAACAGGCCCACACCTGAAAAATAATTAATGAGGTCCCCAAACAAGAAACGTTTGTAACCGGAAAAATAATAATGAACAAAAGACTCACAAATTGTCACAGTTGTTTTTTGCCGATGACACAGTGCTTTTGAAAAATGCTGAACACAAGTTGCAAAGGTTGCTTGACGAATTTTGGAGGGTATGATGTAGAAGAAAGAAACTGAAAGTTGACATAGGATAGAGCAAGGTGATAAGAGTAAAAAAAAGGTAATGAAAGATTAGATATCAGATTGGAAGGAGGGAGTACAGAGGAAATAGATGTATTCAGATATGCGAGAGTAAACTTGTCAGCGAATAACTGTATGAAGACGAGGTGAACCATAGAATCGACGAGGGAGGGAAAAAGGTAGGTAGTGCATTGAGGCATTTCTCATGAGTAAGAACCTCATCCACGAAAGCAAAATGGGAAATGTGCCAGTATATAGTGGTACCAACACTCTTATATGGGTGTGAAGCAGGAGATTTAAGCGTTGCAGAGAGGATTAGACCCGAAGCAGTGGATATCCACTGCGTTCGGTCTAGTAACTGACGGCAATGTGTGGTTTAAATATCATACAGAGAATTCGAAGTTTGGGGATTAGGATGTGCGGGGTTACTAAAAGTATTGTTCATACAGCTGAGAAGTGGTAAATTTCAACCTCATCCAGTCTGGGGTACCACCCTTCACGAGCAGTCTATATATTTGAAATTAGTCTCCAAGACTCCACGACCAGGTATGGTCTCGCACCAGGGAAAATGCGCTCAGTTCCACTGAGTGCCTGGTGTTTGAGAATTGATGGTCAAGTGGAAAGAGGGATACATACTTTGTCCTATTCTCATAGAGCTGGGCATTGTGTCGCAGGAACGAATTCTGGCTAACCTCAGTTCTGTTAATGATTCAGAATCACTTGTGTGTGTGTGCGTATAATATATATATATATATATATATATATATATATATATTATATTATATTATTGCGCATGTTTTTGTGTTTGTGCTCGCCTGTGTGTATCACATCTCGAGAAACAAATGCAATATTTTCCCTTAGGTCTCTACCTAGCTCTCTGTCGCTCTCTGTCTCTGTCACTCTGTCTCTGTCTGCCTCTGTCTGTCTCCCTCTCTATCCATCTATCTATCTATCATCTATCTATCTATCTCTCTCTTCCCTCTCCTTTGGTCCTTACGATCTATAAAATCCTACATCCCACTCCATTCCAGGAAAAGTCAGCCAAGATAAAGAGTATGATGGAGGAGAGTGAATCAGTGATTGCAGCCACCCAGGATGTCAGGTGTGTTGCTGAGCAAGGTGGGAGCGGGGGTGAACTCGCCCAGTTATGCTTACGGAAGATGAGCCCCAGCTCTTGGATCCTACCTTTAGATTATTGTTAGTGTGGCCTTCCGTGGCTATTTCCTTCCCTGATGGAATTTTCCTTTTCTTATAACTTTTTAATATATATGAGGCGTTAGCCCACACTTGCTTTTCACCCCTCATGTTGATTACTATCATGGTAAGCGCTAAGCCTGTAGGGATCATGCAGAGCCTGGGATAATGCGAGACAATCAGGTTTGATTCTAAGGAGGAGAAAGAGCTCCTGACTCCTCACTTGTTCTCTCTAGGCTGGAATACTGCTGTACATTAACATCTCCATTCAAAGCAGGTGAAATCGCAGATCTAGAGAGTGTACAGAGATCCATTACTGCACGTATAAGTTCTGTCAAGCACCTTAACTACTGGGAACGCTTGGAAGCACTTGACTTGTACTCGTTGGAACGCAGGAGGGAGAGATGTATCATAATCTACACTTGGAAAATCCTGGAAGGAATGGTCCCTAATCTGCACACAGAAATCACTCCCTACGAAAGTAAAAGACTGGGCAGGCGATGCAAAATGCCCCAATTAAAAGTAGGGGCGCCATAGGTACACTAAGGGAAAATACCATAAGTGTCAGGGGCCCAAGACTGTTCAACAGCCTCCCATCAAGCATTAGGGGAATTGCCAATAAACCCCTGGCTGCCTTCAAGAGAGAGCTGGACAGATACCTAAAGTCAGTGCCGGATCAGCCGGGCTGTGGCTCGAACGTTGGACTGCGTGCGACCAGCATCAACAGCCTAGTTGATCAGGCCCTGATCCATCGGGAGGCCTGGTCATGGACCGGGCAGCGGGGGCGTTGATCCCCGGAATAACCTCCAGGTAACCTCTAGGACTCTCACCAGCATCAAGGTACCTCCCTGGAAGGGATGCTAATAATGGAATATTTTTTTGTGACCCATTGGCACATCTGAGGATCAGGTTACCATTCGTGTATCCTCGATTAGTTCCTTCCCTTTACACCTTTACAGTGACTGTGCCTTTTATTTTATTTCATCTTGAGTTCTGTTTGATAGGCGCTCCACATAGGTTAGGCTAGGTTAGATCAAATATGTCAGGAAACAGGGCAACTGTTTCTTGAAGTGGGTCTTGGCCATATGATGACCTACCAGTGGAGCTTTTGGTCATCTGAGTGAGGCCTTCCGCTGGCTTACCTGTCCACCCCTTCAAAAATTAAAATTATGTAGGAGCTGCACACTCGAGGATCAATTTTGCAAGTGGCAGAAAAGAGCTCTGGGGAGTTCCTTGTTCAGGTTAGTTTATTAATTTCCTGTATTTATTAGTCTTACACTCGTTACCAATGTTATTATTTACTGGTGCTTCTTCGTGGATAATTTGGACAACGTTGCGCTCAGTGAAGAACATTTTGAAATCGTGACTCGAGAAAGATCTACTTAGAACGACGCTACTCCCTCTAAACTGATTATCTGCTGTGTACTCCTACGTATTTTTATTTAGTTTGTGATTGTTATTTATTCACACAGTATGCTGCATCCGGTCTCCTCTCCCATGCTGTGTTTCAGCTCCATTCCAGTATTTAGTCTGTCTAGATCTCACGATTCTTTCCTATAATTTTCACTGTTATAATTATCCTATTTTTACTTAGTCTGCAAACATTGTCATTTCAGAGTCAATTCCTCATGGCAAGTCATTATTTATGCCAGTAACATAATGGGACCTGGAATTGAGACTTAACTTCACTTAGTTATTCATGTTTACAATGATGTTTATTTTCTGATTGTAAGATTATTTAGTGCTATTTACGTATTTATTTTAGCCATGTTGATACCTAACCTATTACTTCGGCCTCAGACCTCAGCGTTGATGTTCTTGAATGCATTGCTGTGGTTAGTGCTCCTTTTTTCTTGCTTTATTGCCTGCAACCAATCGTAAGTTTTGTGTGATTGCAAAATATGAATTCTACGTTCATTTCCAGGAAACCTGTCTTCAAGATGCTAAATAGTTTAATTTTCAACTTAATTTTGCATGTGACTCGGGGCTAAAAGAGAGGATCTGGGACAGAAAGAGGTGCTATCAGTACTAAGGAAAATGGTGTCGACGCTGAAGGAAGTGATGTTGATGGTGTCGGTGATGAAAGAGGCGGTGTTGGGAAGGTCGGGGTTAAAGGAGGATATCAGTGATGTCGGGGTTAAGGAAGAGCGGCATTTGAACGACGGCAGGATGTAACATATCAAGGTTTCACTCCCACCACGATAGGGACAACAAGGCGACGCCTCTGCTCCACCGTGATGAGGTGTGAGTCAACCATTAAATACACTCACCACGGCATTAAATCATCTCAGGGAACGAAGGAACGATTGCGCGCGCGCACACACACACACGCGCGCGCGCACACACACACACACGCGCGCGCACACACACACACACACACACACACACACACACACACACACACACACACACACACACACACACACACACACACATACACAAACATACGCACTACAGACCAGTGTCACTGACATGTATAGTATGCAAAATCATGGAGAAGATTATCAGAAGAGTGGTGGAACACCTAGAAAGGAATGATCTCATCAACAGCAGCCAACATGGTTTCAGGGACGGGAAATCCTGTGTCACAAACCTACTGGAGTTCTATGACATGGTGACAGCAGTAAGACAAGAGAGAGAGGGGTGGGTGGATTGCATTTTCTTGGACTGCAAGAAGGCGTTTGACACAGTTCCACACAAGAGATTGGTGCAAAAACTGGAGGACCAAGCAGGGATAACAGGGAAGGCACTACAATGGATCAGGGAATACTTGTCAGGAAGACAGCAGCGAGTCATGGTACGTGGCGAGGTGTCAGAGTGGGCACCTGTGACCAGCGGGGTCCCGCAGGGGTCAGTCCTAGGACCAGTGCTGTTTCTGGTATTTGTGAACGACATGACGGAAGGAATAGACTCTGAGGTGTCCCTGTTTGCAGATGACGTGAAGTTGATGAGAAGAATACACTCGATCGAAGACCAGGCAGAACTACAAAGGGATCTGGACAGGCTGCAGACCTGGTCCAGCAATTGGCTCCTGGAGTTCAATCCCACCAAGTGCAAAGTCATGAAGATTGGGGAAGGGCAAAGAAGGCCGCAGACGGAGTACAGTCTAGAGGGCCAGAGACTACAAACCTCACTCAAGGAAAAAGATCTTGGGGTGAGTATAACACCAGGCACATCTCCTGAAGCGCACATCAACCAAATAACTGCTGCAGCATATGGGCGCCTTGCAAACCTAAGAACAGAATTCTGACATCTAAATTTGGAGTCATTTAGGACCCTGTACATTGTGTACGTTAGGCCCATATTGGAGTATGCAGCGCCAGTTTGGAACCCACACCTAGCCAAGCACGCAAAGAAACTAGAGAAAGTGCAAATGTTTGCAACAAGACTAGTCCCAGAGCTAAGGGGTATGTCCTACGAGGAGAGGTTAAGGGAAATCGACCTGACGACACTGGAGGACAGGAGAGATAGGGGGAACATGATAACGACATATAAAATACTGAGAAGAATCGACAAGGTGGACAGAGACAGGATGTTCCAGAGATGGGACACAGCAACAAGGGGACACAGTTGGAAGTTGAAGACTCAGATGAACCATAGGGATGTTAGGAAGTATTTCTTCAGTCAGAGTTGTCGGGAAGTGAAATAGTCTGGGTAGTGATGTAGTGGAGGGCAGGACCCATACACAGCTTTAAGGAGAGGTATGATAAAGCTCATGGAGCGGGAAGAGTGACAGAGTAGCGGCCAGTGAAGAGGCGGGGCCAGGTGCTGTGACTCGACCCCTGCAACCACGCCTAGGTAAGTACAACTAGGTGAGTACACACACACACACACACACACACACACACACACACACACACACACACACACACACACACACACACACACACAAAGTCATGGAGAAGATTATCAGGAGAAGAGTGGTGGAACACCTAGAAAGGAATCATCTCATCAACAGCAGCCAACATGGTTTCAGGGACGGGAAATCCTGTGTCACAAACCTACTGGAGTTCTATGACAGGGTGACAGCAGTAAGACACGAGAAAGAGAGGTGGGTGGATTGCATTTTCTTGGACTGCAAGAAGGCGTTAGGCACAGTTCCACACAAGAGATTAGTGCAAAAACTGGAGGACCAGGCAAGGATAACAAGGAAGGCACTACAGTGGATCAGGGAATACTTCTCAGGAAGACAGCAGCGAGTCATGGTACGTGTGGCGAGGTGTCAGAGTGGGCGCCTGTCACTAGCGGGGTTGCACAGGGATCAGTCCTAGGACCAGTGCTCTTTCTGGTAATTGTGAACGCCATGACGGAAGGAATAGACTCCGAAGTGTCCCTGTTTGCAGATGACGTGAAGTTGATGAGAAGAATTCATTCGATCGAAGACCAGGCAGAACTACAAAGGGATCTGGACAGGCTGCAGACCTGGCCAAGCAATTGGCTCCTGGAGTTCAACCCCACCAAGTGCAAAGTCATGAAGATTGGGGAAGGGCAAAGAAGACCGCAGACGGAGTACAGGCTAGGGGTCCAGAGACTGCAAACCTCACTCAAGGAAAAAGATCTTGGGGTGAGTATAACACCAGGCACATCTCCTGAGGCGCACATCAACCAAATAACTGATGCAGCAAATGGGTGCCTAGCAAACCTCAGAAAAGCATTCCGACATCTTAATAAGGAATCGTTCAGGACCCTGTACACCGTGTACGTTAGGCCCATATTGGAGTATGCGGCACCAGTTTGGAACCCACACCTAGCCAAGCACGAAAAGAAACTAGAGAAAGTGCAAAGGTTTGCAACAAGACTAGTCCCAGAGCTAAGAGGTATGTCTTACGAGGAGAGGTTAAGGGAAATCAACCTGACGACACTGGAGGACATGAGAGATAGGGGAATCATGATAACGACATACAAAATACTGAGAGGAATTAACAAGGTGGACAAAGACAGGATGTTCCAGAGATGGGACACAACAACAAGGGGAAACAGTTGGAAGTTGAAGACAGATGAATCACAGGGATATTAGGAAGTATTTCTTCAGCCACAGAGTTGTCAGGAAGTGGAATTGTTTGGGAAGCGATGTAGTGGAGGCAGGATCCATACATAGCTTTAAGCAGAGGTATGATAAAGCTCACGGTTCAGGGAGAGTGACCTAGTAGCTACCAGTGAAGAGGCAGGGCCAGGAGCTAGGACTCGACCCCTGCAACCTCAACTAGGTGAGTACAACTAGGTGAGTACACACACACACGCACATAGTCAGGAAGTGGAATAGTCCAGCAAGTGATGTAGTAGAGGCAGGAACCATACATACCTTTAAGACGAGGTATGATAAAGCTCATGGAGCAGGGAGAGAGAGGACCTGGTAGCGTTCAGTGAAGTTCGAAGCCAGGAGCTGAGTCTCGACCCCTGCAACCAAAATTAGGTTAGTACAGTTAGGTAAGTACACATACAGGAGCTATAAATCGACCCCTGTAAGCACAACTAGGAAAGCACACGAACTCTGAGAATGGTACAACTGAAAAGTGGTAGTTGATGTTCAATCCTAACAAGCGTAATGGAAAATTAATCTCTGGAAAGGAGGCTAGAAGCAGAGTAGCAGTTATTATAGAGATAATGTCAACAGTCAGGCAAAGAAAAAGACATGAGGGGGTGAGATCATGCAAAACATCTCTCCAGACCTATAACTATAACTTCCTGACAAATAGAACACAAAGAGTAACAGTACACAGAGTGAAGTCAGAGACAACTACGGTGAAAAACTCTGTTCCACAAGGCACAGTACTCACTCCCATCCTATTCCTCATCTTCATATCTGACATGGACAGAGATGTAAGCCATAGTTCCGTGTCTTCTTTTGCGGATGACACCCGAATTGCCATGACAGTGTCCTCCATCGAAGACACCTCAAGGCTCCAAGCTGATATAAACCAAATCTTCAAATGGGCCACTCAAAACAATATGAAGTTCAATGAAGAGAAATTTCAAATACTCAAATATGGAAAACTTGAAGAAATTAAAACTGTATCAGGGTAAACAACAAATTCTAACCATACAGTAGAGCGAAAAAGTAACGTGAAAGACCTGGGAGTGATAATGTAAGAGGATCTCGCCATCAAAGACCACAACAACTTATCTGTTGCATCTGCTAGGAAAATGATAGGATGGATAATGAGAACCTTCAAAACTAGGGACGCCTAGCCCATGATCATTCTCTTCAAATTGCTTGTTCTCTCTAGGCTGGAATACTGCTGTACACTAACGGCCCCCTTTAAGGCAGGCGAAATTGCTGACCTGGAGAGTGTACAAAGAACTTTCACGGCACACATAAGTACGATAAGGCACCTAAATTACTGGGAACGGTTGAAGTCCCTTGATTTGTATTCCCTGGAACGCAGGCGAGAGAGATACATGATAATATACACTTGGAAAATCCAAGAGGGATTAGTACCAAATTTGCACACGAAAATCTCTCCCTATGAAAGCAAAAGACTCGGCAGGATATGCAGCATTTCCCCAATGAAAAGCAGGGGCGCCACGATTACTCTGAGAGACAACACATTAAGTGTCCGGGGCCCAAGACTGTTCAACTGTCTCTCAGCATACATAAGGGGGAGTACCAATAGACCCCTGGCTGTCTTCAAGAAGGCACTGGACAGGCCTCTAAAATTAGTACCTGACTAGCAGGGTTGTGGTTCGTGCATCAGTTTGCGTGCGGCCAACAGTAACAGCCTGGTTGATCAGACCCTGCTGCACCACGAGGCCTGATCTCAGACTGAGCCGCTGGGGCGTTGACCCCCGAAACCCTCTCCATGTATACTCCAGGTAGACCTACGTAACAAAATCAGTGTGTAATTCTTTTTACAGCAATAGTCGTTTCCATCCAAAGTAAGGTGACCCAAACAACTAAACACATTCACAATCGTTCGTTCAATATACTATGTCATGCTAGAAGTACAATAACATCACAATTCATATGCCCTCCGGACTGCATCATCCCCACATCTCCACTCATCCTTAGGAGTATTGGCGAATTCATGTCTGGTAAACTGGTTTCGCTGGTAAGTATAAATACTACCTTTAGTAACCCCAAGACATCAGTGAGACTAATTCTCAAGAAGACAGGACTGTTGTCGAGCCACTACTTAGTCAAGCACATAAAGATGCTTCGGATATTTAGATATTTACTATCAGCCTGGTTACAAAGCTGAAAAATATACGAGGAGAAACATAAGTAACTAAACCTTCCGACACTTCATGACAGAACACTGATGATAACCAAACAAACACATCAATTTAAGAGACAGCGAATATCTCTCCAGTAAGAGCTAAAAGATAAAACACTTAAACCAAATAGAGAGACGCAATGAAGGCGAATTAAAGGCTTCAAGAGCTGATAAATGAAGAAGCTAGAAATCAAATAAGAAAATGCTCTACCTAAGCAATTCATTCTCTTAATCAGCCATTATATTGCTTTGGCCTAGACAGCTGAGTATGGAACTGTGACACCGGAGGTAAACAGTGATTTGCGACTGTGCATATGATCATTTTCACTCTGGGCGTTCCCGTTACCCGTTCAGGCTCTAGAAGTCTTCATCGCCTTTATGTATTAATGTATTATGTATTATTGGATTATGTATTAAAGTTTTAAATAGTGTTAGAGGCCAAGCTAATGATGTTGATACCTTTAAATCATCTGTTCTCTCCAGGCTAGAATATTGTATACTAAAGACCTCCTCATCTCAAGGCAGTATAAACCGCAGAATTGGACAACTACTGCATAAAATCAGTTAGAATCCTTGTTAACTGTACTCCTTAGATCGTAGACGAGACGATACATCATAATTTACACCTGGAAAATTCTGAAAGGATTTGTCTCAACTCTTATTGTAAGGAGACCAAGAATATTCAACGCCATTCACGCAAGAGGGAACTTGATAATATCTCTAAAACCAGTTCCTGGTCAGCTAGGCTGTAGTGCATACAGCTGACGCTAACAACCTGGGCGATTAAGCCAATAACCAGGTAACCTGATTTGCAACGACCGCGGTGGCCACTAGTGACTAGATACTAGAACTACATTGCAGGAATAATTTAGTTCTTTTTTTTTTAAAATATGACAATCTAAGCTAACTTATCTTGATAAGGAAAGTCGAAAAATCTGCTGACAACAGTTTGCTAAACAGAGACTTTGATTTTAGGAAAAGGAGTTGAGCAAAGATGTGCATATCACCTTTCCGCATGCATACAACTGCTTGTATCAGTTATATACAATCCCATAGATCATTTTACCTGTATCAAATAGAAAAGAAATCTGGCAGCGGTGGGATTCGAACCCACGCCTCCGAAGAGACTGGTGCCTTAAACCAGCGCCTTAGACCGCTCGGCCACGCTACCCGTGGGTATTTGTGTCTTGTGTAAATATAATATTGATATGTTCGTATTAGCTTATGTTATCTGGTTGTCAATTGTTAATAAACACCACCTTTGTTTTATGTGAGTGTATATGTTTTGCGTGTTTATGTGTGTGTGCGTATGTGGTTGCGTGAGTATTGACCTACATGTCGTTGAGTTTCTACTGTCCTATACGTGGCTGCAGAGGTCGATTCAGAGCTCCTGGCGTGTGTGTGTCCATGTGCGTATATTCACTCACCTATTTGTACTCATCTATTTGTGGTTGCAGGGGTCGATTCATAGCTCCTGGACCCTGCCTCTTCTCTGGTCGCTACTAGGTCAACTCTTTCCCTGCTCCATGAGCTTTATCGCATCTCTTCTTAAAGCTATGTATGGATCCTGCCTCCACTACATCACTTTCCAGATTGTTCCACTTCCTGACGACTCTATGACTGAATAAATACTTCCTAACATCCCTGTGATTCATCTGAGTTTTCAAATTCCAGTTGCGACCCCTTGTTGTTGTGTTCCATCACTGGAACATTCTGTCCTTATCAATCTTGTCAAAGCCTCTTAGAGTTTTATATGTTGTTATGTCCCACTTATCTCTCCTGTCCTCCATTGTCGTCACCGGTGGCCCGGTGGCCTGGTGGCTAAAGCTCCCGCTTCACACACGGAGGGCCCGGGTTCGATTCCCGGCGGGTGGAAACATTTCGACACGTTTCCTTACAACCTGTTGTCCTGTTCACCTAGCAGCAAATAGGTACCTGGGTGTTAGTTGACTGGTGTGGGTCGCATCCTGGGGGACAAGATTAAGGACCCCAATGGAAATAAGTTAGACAGTCCTCGATGACGCACTGACTTTCTTGGGTTATCCTGGGTGGCTAACCCTCCGGGGTTAAAAATCCGAACGAAATCTTATCTTATCTTATCTCGTAGGACATACCCCTTAGCTCCGGGATTAGTCTTGTTGCAAACGTTTGCATTTTCTCTAATTTCTCGACGTGTTTGAACACGTGTTGGTTCCATACTGGTGCTGCGTACTCCGGTATCGGCCTGACGTACCCAGTGTACAGTATCTTGAATGACTCCTTGCTTAGATGTCGCAACGCTATTCATAGGTTTGCCAGGCGCCCATATGCTGCAGTAGTTATTTGGGTGTTGTGCGCCTCAGATGTGCTCGGTATGATGCTCACCCTAAGGTCTCTTTCATTTGAGTGAGTTTCGCAGCCCATTACCTCCTACGCTATACTCCGTCTGCGGTCTTCTTTCTCTTTCCCTAAACTTCATGACTTTGCACTTGATGGGGTTAAACTCCAGAAGCCAGTTAAAAGGCTTGCAGCCTGTCCAAATCCCTTTATAGTTCACCTGATCCTCATCCACTTGAATTCTCCTTTAGCTTCACATTATCTGTAAACAGGAACACCTCTGAATCTGTCCTTTCCGTCATATCATTCACATACCAGAAACAGCACCGGCCCTAGGACTGACCCTAGTGTATGTGTGTGTGTGTGTGTGTGTGTGTGTGTGTGTGTGTGTGTGTGTGGGTGGGTGGGTGGGTGTGTGTGTGTGAGAGAGAGTGCGTGAGTTCTGAGAAGATAATTTTTCGAGCCCTGTATAATAATGGTTGTGAATTTACATACTTCAGCAGCTTTGTGCACAAAAAAAAAAACATCAAATTAACTTGATGTTTAGCACATGTATTAACATCTGTTTCTTATATTTGTCTCTTTATTTATGCAGTTCTTGATGACCGAGTAAAGTTAATTCAAACTGGTCGTAAATAAATACAGTTTCATAAAGCCCTGGTTATGCAGTACTTGGGCAGCCTTTAATGAATTTATAATCAGTGATAAATTATTTAGGTTAATTTACTAAGAATGCTATATTTTGCTTATTGCAAACAATAATTTGGTTTATGTTTATAAGTCAATTTGAGAATTTTTACAAGTTTGTAAAATTTATGTACTGGTTAGTAATGAAGTAGAGCACATTTCTGTTTATTATATATTTTTAAAATAAAATGATGAATGATGAAGTACCACGTGTTTTTGTTTTGTAAAGTAAAAGGACACAAGTGCAACTTTTTGTTTTTGTTTTACATATTTTTGAATATATATTGGTGATACTGAGGACAATATCATGAATGCTAATATGACCTGGATCAACCTGGTATGGAAGACCTAGATAGGCTGAGTCTAACACTTGTTTCTTATATTGTGTTTCTTTTATGTTTCTTGTATTGTCTTTGTGCTGTGTTGCAGCTCTTCAGGAAGAGTTGGAACTCTGGGTTGAAATCCTTTCAAAGCGTCTTGGATACTCTGTATAAAACGCACAGAAGTAGATGTAAATGTATTGTACGTTAAGTTAATACTTGTGAATATCGGTCTCAGTTGTCTGGTACCTGATAGGGAGATTATTCTTATTGCTAATTTCTGTTGGGTAAGTAAGTGATGTAGGTGATTTGCTGTTGTAGGTCCCCAAGCACAGATACCATAGGTGAGATATGGATAGATTAGAGAGTAATATAGAATAAATATTGTTTGAGCAATATAATAGTGTGGTTTTGTTATGTTCTTAGTTTTGGAAGCTTTCATAGATACAGTAAGTGTTGAATGTGAATGTTGAATTTCAGGTGTATTCCTAAGAGTTTTTCCTCGTCTTGTTTTTATTTGTGCAAATTATTTATTTCTATGTTCAACTGAACATCATGTAGAAGGTGTTGTCAGTACTGAGCGTAAGTTTATTGGTTGGCATCCTAGCAGATATCTTTCCAAGCTCCTCGTTGACTGTTGCTGATGACATAGTTGACCATTTACCATGACTACTACTACTACTACTTTGACTCTAGTTTTCTCACTTACGCCCGATTTAATTCCAATAGCTCCTTTCCAGTGAAATTCCTCTTTAGAGCTAGGACGTGTAGCGTCTTTTCATTCATAAAATTAACTATCATTTTTTTCTTATCATCTCTACTACACATACGCTCATTCAAACATCTTTCTGTTTATTGATACAGGACAAGGGGTTACTAGTCCCTTGCTCCAGACATTTTATTCGCCTTTTATAACACGCATGGCTGACGGAGGAAGGATTCTTCTCCACTTCCTCATGAAGATGAATGAAAATAACAAAAGAACAAGAACTATAAGGAAATTAGAAGAAAGAAAATAACAATAGAACAGGAACTATAAGAAAATTATAAACAAATTCAGATTAGTGAACATACTGTACACATACATGTACAGGAAAACTGCCTGTGAATATAAAATTAGGGTTGAGAATAAAGATTTATTGCCCCCCTGTTTTTAAACGTAGTTTTAGCATTAAGTTTGTCGCTTCTGGTTTTCGAGGTATCTGGAAATGCTCTTAAGAAAATTGGCTGTAAGACCTTACTCTCAGAAATTGATCATCAGGAGGAATTTTGGGAGGAATATCTAGATAAATTGTTTCCTTAGAGCGACACAAGTGCTAGTAATTTTAGCTTTAGAAAATAGTGAGAATAAGTATTTTGTGAATGAATGAATAATCTGAGTCTTAGAGTCGGAATAAAAAACGAAGGTGAGTAATATGAGTGGTGAGTTGTTAGTTGACTCACAGAGGGGTTGGAAATGTATGTTATGAGAGTTGTAGAGCAGAGGATGAGTCTTCAGTTGACTCAGTGTGAGTAATATGTCACTGGTGAGTCTTCAGATGACTCACAGAGGCAAGTAATGCATTGATTTGAGAGCTGACGAGCAGCGGGTGGGTAAGTGGTAAGTGTGGAGTTGACTCACATGGATGAGTAATCATAGCACCGGGGCCTGGGACAACAAAACTCTCCGGCGAAGCATTAACTTTATTGCATGCAAATATTCATGAAGTGAATCTCGGGAGCATTTGCCCGCAGGATGGATTTTCCCTTACCACTAGGGCAAGATGGTCATTCTCTCTGTCTCTCTGTCTGTCTCTCTCTCTCTCTCTCTCTCTCTCTCTCTCTCTCTCTCTCTCTCTCTCTCTCTCTCTCTGTCTCTCTTGCTCTCTCTCTCCCTCTCTTTCTCTCCCTCCTAACCTATCTAACCTATCTTTTGCTGAATTGGCCATGCTTCTATCTTAGCAACTGTTCTTTCTGTGTTCTTGCCTTGGCTAAATTATTGACTGGGTCTTGTAAATATCTCACTTCCGGTGATGGCCTGAAAATAATTTGCATCGTAATATCTCCATTAGATACAATGCATCATTTTTTTCCTGTGAAAATAGATGATTGTACCATTTGTCTATCATACTTTTCAATGGAGTCACTTTACTCTTGTTAACATAGATTTATTCAATATTTTTCAAAATTTACTACAACTATATCGAATGCATCAATTTCGTAATACATTTATATTGGGTTTAAGGCAGGTCGTGAAATCTTTAATCTCTGAAATAGTAATCGCTGAAATAGGGGTGAAAGTAATCATCGAAATAGGAGTTAAAGTAATCCGTGAAGTGGGGATTAAAGTAAAGTAATCCTTGAAATGGGGATTACAGTGATACACAGTGATACTTCTCGGTGTGTATAAACTGGGTGTTATACGTTTATAATTGTTTATCGTTATATTCTCATACATTTACACACAATTATATATTCATATCATCATGCATTTATAAATACATATATTGAAATAGCTATACATAGTTTCAGTTATAACTGTGATTTCGAAGATATCGCACTCAGGGTGAAACTTATATTTACACGACGTTTCACCGGCTGTGAAACGTTGCTTAATAATTCCCGTGATAAAAGTGTCTGAGATTATACGTTAGTAAGGGATAAATGGTTTTTACCATTTAATTTATGGTCATTTTCACTTTACCGACTCTTCCCCGTCAACCACAACAGCCGTCACAGCTCTTTACCACCGCCACTCTGTTTCCTCGGATGACAGTGATGTTACAAGATGACAGTGATGGTGCATGATGACAGTGATGTTACAAGATGACAGTGATGTTACAAGATGACAGTGATGTTACAAAATGACAGTGATGTTACAAGATTACAAGATGACAGTGATGGTGCATGATGACAGTGATGTTACAAGATGACAGTGATGGTGCATGATTACAAGATGACAATGATATTACAAGATGACAGTGATATTACAAGATGACAGTGATGTTACAAGATGACAGTGATGTTACAAGATGACAGTGATGTTACAAGATGACAGTGATGTTACAAGATGACAGTGATGTTACAAGATTACAAGATGACAGTGATGGTGCATGATGACAGTGATGTTACAAGATGACAGTGATGGTGCATGATGACAGTGATGTTACGAAACGATGTCGTAATGCCTTTCATGTAAACTTTAATGAGTGTTCTTTTCATATAAAGAATACCTTGACGCTGGTGAAGGCCTCTCCGGCCAAAGACTTTCAACTCTCCACTACTTCCTGTGACCAAACTTGATTACCTCCTATTTCCCAGGCGATCAATGAACCACCTACCTCAGGAAGAGGGTTCACTGAACCCCCATGAACACAATGTTAGTATATTTTGGATGAAAATAGTAGTTTAATGTCTTTGTAATAAATATGTGTCAAGTATATATAGTGTACACATATGTTGTACCTATATTTAGTAAATACTTCAGCTGTAAATATGACACCAGCTTGACAAGTATTAACCAGGACTAAGTCAATGTTCAAAGCTCGACATTCATTGCATACTAATCCAATAATGGGACATTATTTTTTTTTTTTTTGGTTCCAGAAAATAATGTTGCTTTCGCAAAATTCAAATTCACAGTGACACACTGGGAGGGCCCCCGCAAAAAAAAAGAAGAGACGGAGATTAATCCCTTAACACAATGTATTAGTGAAGGGGAAAATTCCATTCCTTTCTCGGTACAATGTGATAGTGAAGGGGAAAATTCCCTTCCTTCCCCAGTACAGTGTGAAGTGAAGGGGAAAAGGCCCTTCCTTCCCCAGTACAATGTGATAGTGAAGGGGAAAATTCCCTTCCTTCCCCAGTACAATTGTGATAGTGAAGGGGAAAATTCCATTCCTTCCTCGGTACAATGTGATAGTGAAGGGGAAAATTCCCTTCCTTCCCCAGTACAATGTGATAGTGAAGGGGAAAATTCCCTTCCTTCCCCAGTACAATGTGATAGTGAAGGGGTAAATTCCCTTCCTTCCCCAGTACAATTGTGATAGTGAAGGGGAAAAGTCCCTTCCTTCCCCAGTACAATGTGATAGTGAAGGGGTAAATTCCCTTCCTTCCCCAGTACAATTGTGATAGTGAAGGGGAAAATTCCCTTCCTTCCCCAGTACAATGTGATAGTGAAGGGGATAATTCCCTTCCTTCCCCAGTACAATGAGATCGTGAAGGAGGAAACTCCTTCCTTCCCCAACACACTAATGCAGAGAAATAGTATGAAATACCGACACGATGGATAAAAATACAAAGTTAGTATAATGCGATCATTTATTGACAGCTTATATGCCACAGTGTGACCTTTATCAAATCAAAAGCGTTTGTGACTTTATAATAATAATATATTCCATTACTAAAGTGTTTAACGTAAACAAAAAATCTTACATTAAACCACCGTTTAACGTCATTAGGAAACACTTCCACACATCTGAACTCCGCATAGTTGACCTCAGCCTCTCAGTCTGTTAGACAGCGACCGTCTTAATATGGAGAAACTCCTGACATATTTCCATAAGTCTTGTGTAGGAGAATAACCATAACCCGACACAGCTAATTAATTCTGAACTTTTTTTTATATTTTATTTAGAATGACAGTACATATACAGAGTACATACAATTATTAACATGGTACATCAATAAGGTACAAAGATAAACAGTAATTTACTTAAGGAGATTACCGTACTCAAACACCTTCAAAATTTGTTTACGATAAGGTATCTCGTATTTCCAATACCAATACCCAATTCTGAACTACTGTATGATAAATATGCTCTTTTAAAAAAACTTTAAAATCTTCAAATGTAAGAATTTTAAGAAGTTAATTTCTCATTCTATATTATAGTGTTATTTAAGTCATATATAATAGGGAAAATTTATTTATTGATGGTAAATAAACACATATTTGATGTATATAATAATAGCATGTTCTTCCAGTATGAGGACCGTAGAGATATTCAGGTGACGCTGAATTCCCAAATAACGAAATGTAAACCACAGTATGCAATGCCTTAATTTATAGGTGGAAGAACGATAATATATATATAATAGTTATCGTCCTGTAGAGCCCGTAGCCATGTAACACACTGTAGTACAGAATCCTTTATCCGAAATTCCAAAATTCGGAAGTTGCTCGAGTGTCGACATGACGCTCCACAACTGGATCATTCAGCGCAAGACGCGGTGGAGCACCAGCAATTACTCACTGATTATCGCGTGTTTTGTGCTCTGTGGTGTGAATATATTGTTGAAAATGTCGAAAAGGCCTATGGGTAATAGTGACAAGAAAAAGAGGAGGCGTTTGCATTTCTCTATATCACAGAAAGTCAAGTTGTTGGAAAAACTTGGGAGTTGCGTCTGATTGAAGGGTCTGGTGTTGGAACAACCACTTTCTACCACCTAGAGAAACAGAAAGACAAATTAATGAAGTTCTTTGCTGAAAGTGATAAACAGAAGTTAATGAAAAAAAAATTGCATAGAGGGGAAAAATGAAGATCTCGATCATGTATTGATGAAGTGGATTCATCAGCGATGGAGTGAGCATATGCTGCGTAACGGAATGCTGATTATGACACAAGCAAAAATCTATCATGAAGAACTGAATATTGAAGGTAACTGTGAATATTCAGCAGGCTGGTTAAAAAATTAAAAAAAAAAAGGCTCGGCATTGAATACTTAAAGATTAGTGGTGATAAAGTATCTACTGATAACGAAGCAGCAGAGAAATTCATTGATGTGTTTGCCAAAATTGTTGCTGATGAAAATCTGAGGAACAAATTTACAATGGTGACGAGACATTGCTGCTCTGGCGTTAGTGATACAGAAAAAACATTGACTACAGCTGATGAGAGAGCCCCTACGGGAGTTAAGGATGCCGAGGACAGATTAACTGTGCTGGGATGTGTTAATGCAGCAGGTACTTATAAGTGTAAACTTGCTGTGGTAGGCAAAAGCCTGGGTCCTCGCTGTTTTAAATGTGTAAGTACCTTACCAGTTCATTATTATGCTAACAAATGGGCATGGATCACCAGGGACATCTTTTCTGATTAGTTTCACAAATATATAAATATTCTAAAATCCCCCCCCCCCCAAAAAAAAATCGAAATCCGAAACCCTTCTTGTCTCAAACATTTCGAATAAAGGATTCTCAACTGTAGTTCCGATAAAGTAGAATAATAATTTAGGCAATTCTGTCACTTATGGTTGGGTAGTAGGTACTGATGGAGTAATTTTGTTTTTTGATGAGACAATTAGTGGGTTTGGTGCTAATTCAGGTAGAAGAGTTATACACAAATAATCCACACATAGGAGAAAGAAACTTCTACCGGCTTTTCGATCCGACTTGGATCATTAACTAGTCACACACTGTGACTAGTTAATAGTCCAAGTCGGACCGAAACGTCGTCATAAGTTTGTTTCTCCTACGAGCGGGTTATTTGTGTATTGTTCCAGTCTGGGTATTGTACCTTTTTGTTCTAGAAAAATTGTTTGATTCGAGGATTTACATTGTAAACAAATGTCACCATCACTGAGGTGTGAGCAGAGTGTTTCATACCTTGACTGTTTCTCGGCTCTTCAACTGGATGATGCGTTTAAAAGAGAGAGAGAAATTATTATAAACATTTTAAATATTAGTAAAAATCAGGTGGGTCACCGGGCATGCTTCTGTTTGTCTAGTGTCAAAACTGTCATTACTCTCTATAAATTATAATGATAGGATAACATTTTGTTGAGATTTTTTAACCCTGGAGGGTTAGCCACCTAGGATATCCCAAGAAAGTCAGTGTATCATCGAGGGACTGTCTGTCTTATTTCCACTGGGGTTGTTAAATCTTGTTCCCCAGGATGCGACCGACACCCATCGACTAATACCCAGGTACTACTAGCTTGCTAGAATCAAACCACGGACACTCTTGACCTTCCAGGCCACGGAACACCGTCTAATGATTGGTAGGTGTGCACCCTGTGACCCATTCATATTTATATTTTCCCGCAGCTGTCTATGTGTGTGGAAGCCCTCAGTCAGATGACCGAAAGCTCCAGCTGGGGGTCATCACATGATAAAGACCCACGTCAGGAAACACTTGTCCTGTTTCCTGACAAACACTCTACTTATCTGTGTGTAAGTCGGAAGCTGGATCTCTTACAGGCAGAACCTCGGCTTGGCAGACGTGTACATCTATAGTTAAATACAAAGCTATCAGAGCAGTGGACGTTAATTATTTCAGTCCTATACACTGCTCATCATACCCACAACACTAGAATCAATGATGTTTTTACAAATGGGTTGCTACTGAACAGGGACAATACCCCTCTTCTTGACGAATTCATAAACAAATTCCCCAACCATTATATATTTTTATTGAGCACATACAGAATAATAAAACTTTAGTATGTGGATTATTTTGCATTCATTTTCATTTATTTGCCAACATATTATAATAAGGGAATATTGAATAAAATATTAACTTCGTTATTCGTAGTGATCATTTGAAAATAGATAAATTTGTTATGTAATTTACATAAAATAATCTAAAAATGAGGATTTATTTGTTTGGAAAAAAAAGTGTAGCTGAGGCTTGTTTTACATCTCTGGCATCGACACCATGCCAGCCCTTCTAGGGCAGGGTAGGTGCCTGAGCCCGAGCTTTCAGCTCACAAGACTGTCATTCCCATTAGCCCCCTTGGGGCGGGGATGGCAGACCACAAAGGCCTAGCTTCAGACTAGGCCTGGGGACAGTTGGTCTCAAAGATGAGGGGGTACTTGTGCCTCCTCCCATGGGAGACTTAGGTCTCAGACACTCCCTAGACAGGGAGCCAAGGCCGGTCCACCACTTGGAAAAGGCCCGGGCCGGGAAAATACCGGCGAATCTTTAATACTAATAATAATTTACATCTCTGGGTGGAACTGATGACTGTAGAGTGAATCAAGATCGACGAGGAAAATGTTGAGGCTAAATCTTCCCTGTGGCGTATAATGCAAGACAGTCTTCCTGCTACCCTCAACCAACTTACCACTTACAAAATTTGCTCACTTCTTTTACAGTTACTTACGAGAGTTATCCACCGTCCTTCGAGTTACAAGATATACTCATGGGTGAATTCGGAAATGGCTGAAGAAAATGCCAGTGAACGATTGGGTAGGTGTAAACTATTTTGATAAATATCCAATAAGAAACGTGTGTGTGTGTGTGTGTGTGTGTGTGTGTGTGTGTGTGTGTGTGTGTGTGTGTGTGTGTGTGTGCGCGCGCTTTGTCTGTACCTGTAACATCATGAGCGAGAGTTTTGACAGCACAAGCATAGGGGGGAGGGGGGGAGAGAAACAGGTATTCACGTGTTACCTGGCAGTAGGCTGCCTATTCTAAACGAAGCTACAAATTTTTAGCTCTGAACGGGGGCTGTCGAAGCTCCTACCTGTGGTTACCCAATAAGTGAACCACTGGAAACTTAGAAGACCTGAGCGGAGGGTCGTGCAAGACGGTGAAGGGTTGAAGAGAGCAGTTGGATGGTTGACCTTGATCATAGTAGGAGACTGACAATGAATCCGGTCGGTCTCCAACTCCAAGCTTGACTTCAAAACCTTGCCTCCACGCATTTCCTCTCGCTATTAGGAGGAAGTCCCTCTTCTTCAAGATAAAGGCCCTCATATTCAGGGGAAAGACCCTTTTCTTTAGGAGAAAGTCCCACTTCCTCAGGGGAAAGTCCCTCTTCTTCAGGAAAAAGTTCCTCTCCTTCGGGAAAAAGTCCCTCTTCTTCAGAAGGAAGTCCCTCTTCTTCAGAAGGAAGTCCCTCTTCTTCAAAAGGAAGTCCCTCTTCTTCGGGAGAAAGTCCCTCTTCTTCGGGAGAAAGTCCCTCTTCTTCAGAAGTCCCTCTTCTTCAGAAGGAAGTTCCTCTTCTTCAGAAGGAAATCCTTCTCCTACAGAAGGAAGCCCCTCTTCTTCAGAAGGAAGTCCCTCTTCTTCAGAAGGAAGTCCCTCTTCTTCAGAAGGAAGTCCCTCTTCTTCAGAAGGAAGTCCCTCTTCTGCAGGAAAAGTTCCTCTTCTTCGGGAGAAAGTCCCTCTTCTTCAGAAGGAAGTCCCTCTTCTTCAGAAGGAAGTCCCTCTTCTTCAGAAGGAAGTCCTTCTTCAGAAGGAAGTCCCTCTTCCTCAGGAAAAAGTTCGTCTTCGGAAGAAACGCCCTCTTCTTCAAGAGGAAGTCCTTTGTCAAGAGGAAGGCTCTCTTCTTCAGGAGACAAACCCTCTTCTTCAAGAGGAAGTGCTTCTTTGTCAGGAAAAAATCCCTCTTTGTCAGGAGGAAGTTCCTCATCACGTTAGTCCCTTTCATCAAGAAGGAAAAAAATCGTCATTAGCTTTCCTTTGTCAGGAACCAACCAGGCTGTTGTATCTAAAAACAAAAAGTTAATCACACTTCCGTAAGGTGTCCATAAAAAGTGCTGCGGATGTATACAAAAAAGGTAATCACTCTGGCACACACATTTTTTTTTTTTCAGATAAAATCTACTGGGGAAAAATTCCCCCAAAATACGGTACTGTGGGGAAATTCCTGTGACTATATTTACTGCTGTCTCAATGAATGCTGGCTCTGTAATGTGTGTTTTTTCTTCACTTCTGTCGCAAGTACATCATAGGAATCCGGCAATTGTTGTAATTTTAGTCCCAGCTTTGATGATCAGGTTTCGAATCCAAAACTCTATCCTTCCCTACTCACTCCCTCAGATTCTTAAAGCTAGAAAATAAGTTCTTAAGTGAGTGAGGAACTCCCTTGTTAAAACTTTATTAATTGGTTGTCAAAAACTTTTACGGTCCCAGTTAATGGCACGACACAGCAGCGTAATACTCAGACTTTACTTGCGTTTGTGTCTCATCAAGTGTTCAGAGAAGAAAAATAGGAAATAGCTAATTTTCTTTATAATACCATTTTCTTGTTGGCTTTGACCCTGTTGCTGGACTTCTCTCCTTCACATACTCTTATCAGTTTCATTAATCGAGTGCCACTTTCTATAGAGAGTTTTCTGTCACTTGGTTATACTGGCTACACTGATGTGTAAACACATTTTTCTATTTTATTTCGTTGGAGGGGCGCTAAACCACTAGGGAGCATACAGAGTATTCAGAAATCTCGAGGAATCATTCATGGTACCATGTACGATTTGTTAGGCTCCTCTTGCGGTACACAGCACCAGCAACTTGAAACACTCACCTGGAAATGCGCGTTAAGAAACTGAAGAGATGGTAACGAGAATGGCCCCAGAGCTGAGACAGATGAGCTATGAGGAGAGACTAAGGAGTTGGCAACATCGGAGGTAAGAACAACCAGGAAGATACAATTGCGATATCTGTAATTCACGAAGTAAATGATAGAGTGGATTGGAATAGACAGTTGAGAGGCGGGAAATAGTCATACGAGGGTACAGCTGGAAGTTAGACACAAATGAGTCATAGATATGTTAGGAAATATTTCATCAGCGTTGGGGGGGGGGAATGACCTGGACGAAGTTGTAAAGGGTTGCAGGCTTCATTTATAGTTTTAAGAATAAGTATGTCAAAACGCACGATACTGAGAGTAAACCCAGTATGTGGTAAGAAGCGTGGCCGAAAAGGTAAAACTTTAGATTTTGGCTTAAATAGCAACACTCTTCTTGCCGAATAATACAAGAGAAAATTTGTGTATGCAGTAAGTTCGCAAAAATCATTCTAAACCTAACGAAAAAAATATATATATATATTATTGTGGTTATTTATTATTAAATTATTGAAAAATTATCTAAAATATATTTACTTGGATTAGGCTAAATTAAATTGTGCTTGTTATAATAAGATTAGGTAAATTTCCTAAGATTCTTTTGGGACAAAAATTATAAAATTTTACGTTAACATAAACGTAAAAATATGTATTTAAACGTATAAGAGAAAATTTTAGAAAGAACTTAATTTCAAATGAGTTCTTGCTAACTGACCAGTTTTATCTATACAGTACATTATATATATATATATATATATATATATATATATATATATATATATATATATATATATATATATATATATATATATATATATATATATATGCGCAAAAAAAACACTGTGAAAGAATAGTGAAATTCCAAGCGCTTTCGTGACTACTCACATCATCAAGGAACAATAATATATATGCGTGAGCGTATTTGATAGGATTGAATGAAGACAAATGGTTTTTAATACTTGAAGTGCTGTTGGAGTGTGAGCAAAGTAACATTTATGAAGCGATTCAGGGAAACCGGCAGGCTGGACTTGAGTCCTGGAGATGGGAAGTACAGTGTCTGCACTCTGAAGGAGGGGTGTTAATGTTGCAGTTTAAACTGTAGTGTAAAACACCCCGCTGGCAAGACAGAGATGGAGTAAATGATGGTAAAAGTTTTTCTTTTTCGGGCCACCCTGCCTTGGTGGGAATCGGCCGATTATATATATATATGTCGTGCCGAATAGGCAGAACTTGCGATCTTGGCTTAAATAGCAACGTTCATCTTGCCATATAGGACAAGTGAAAATTTGTGTATGCAATAATTTCGCCAAAAACCATTCTGAACCTAACGAAAAAAATAATTTCACTGTGTTTGTTTAGTATTAAATTACTGTAAACAAATCTAAAATATATATAGTTGGGTTAGGCTTAAATAAATTGTTCTTGTTATAATAAGGTTAGGTAAGTTTTCTAAGATTCTTTTGGAGCAAAATTATTTTTTTTTACATTAACATTAATGAAAAAAATATATCTTTAAACGTATAAGAGAAAATTTTAGAAAGGACTTAATTTTAAGTGAGTTCTTGCTAATTGACCAGTTTTACATATTCGGCACGACATATATATATATATATATATATATATATATATATATATATATATATATATATATATATATATATATATATATATATATATATATATATATATTCTTACTTTCAACACATCGGCTGTATCCCACCAAGGCAGGGTGGCCCAAAAAGAAAAACGAATGTTTCTCTTTTAAATTTAGTAATTTATACGGGAGAAGGGGTTACTAGCCCCTTGCTCCCGGCATTTTAGTCGCCTCTTACAACACGCATGGCTTACGGAGGAAGAATTCTGTTCCACTTCCCCATGGAGATAAGAGGAAATAAACAAGAACAAGAACTAGAAAGAAAATAGAAGAATACCCAGAGGGGTGTGTATATATATGCTTGTACATGTATGTGTAGTGTGACCTAAGTGCAAGTAGAAGTAGCAAGACATACCTGAAATCTTGCATGTTTATGAGACAGACAAAAGACACCAGCAATCCTACTATCATGTAAAACAATTACAGGTTTTCGTTGTACACTCACTTGGCAGGACGTTAGTACCTCCCTGAGCGGTTGCTGTTTACCAAACAGTTCCCATATCGGCAATGGGAACGCGACTCAACCCTAAGACCCTCCGTATTGCAGTGGCTCTGCGCCTTGCTGCCCCAATTCACACAGAATATACGTGTATTTGCGGCGAAATGCAAGCAGACCAATATGGTCTACATGGTCTTAACTGTTCCAAAACCAAGGGCTGGCATGCAAGACACAATGAGGTCAACGACATCATTAAGAGAACCCTTGCTACAGCTGGATGCCCAGCCGAGAGGGAGCCCCGATCACTAGCAGCCAACAATACCCACAACCCAGCAAACCGCCCCGACGGGATCACCATCTATTCTTGGAAGAATGGCAAGCTCTTAGCATGGGACTATACCTGTGTGTCCACACTGGCTGACACCTATATCCATCACAGTGTGGGGCGACAGGGAGGAGCTGTTGACCACAGGGAAGAGTACAAGATCAGCAAGTACAGGGACATTAGCCAACAGTATCAATTTGTCCCAGTGGGATCAGAGACCTTGGGATCATGGGGAAAAAAGGCCACACGTTTCCTTAAAGAATTGGGTTCCAGACTCATCGACACCACCAGGGACCCAAGGGCAGCCACTTTCATGTTCCAGCGCCTCAGCGTAGCCATCCAGAGGGGAAATGCTTGCTGCATACTTGGCTCGCGTCCAGCCTCGGAGGAGCTGGAGGAAATTCATGATCTTTGATACATTGTGCCATTGTATTCATGTTTATGTTTTTTCTGTAAATGTATTCTGTTTATTAATAAATGTTCACATAGAATATAAAATATATAGGGGGTGGTAGAAGAAAATATTCAAACAGCTCCGGGGAGAACCTTGAGTTTTCCCTGAGGTACGTTTATTGTCTTCTCTGAGGATGAGGGTCCCCATTCCAGCTATAGAGGTGGTACTTCCCTATATATATATATATATATATATATATATATATATATATATATATATATATATATATATATATATATATATATATATATATAATGTGTGTGTGTGTGTGTAATCACATTCAACAGAGACTAATCTCATTGTTTGCTTATGAAGCAAACTAATGATGAAAAAATACATATATATCTGCAAACACTTCTAGAGAATCCCCTAAGTCGTTCTTGCACTTGGGCTTCGGCCTAAGTGCCAGGAATGGCTCGACTGAAGCAGAGCTTTAGAGAGTTGAGGGCTGTATGACCCTTGTAGGTTTTGCGCTTCTTTTTTATTATAATGATTTTGAGAGTTGAAAGCCTCATACCATCTCATACACCTATCCTGACACCACTTGAACCCAAGACGTACAATACTCCACCTACAGGGCGTTGACGACGATTGTAGCTAACTGCTACACCACTTGTGTTGAAGACTCACCGTGACCTTGTCAAACGGCTGCCCCCGCCATACTGCTGTAATCGGTTCATCACTTGTACAAACTCCGACTCTCCTTAGGGATCCACTGCTGGGTCACCCCATGGAGAAGACCCGACTCAGGACCAGTCCTGGCAGTCCTGGCTTCAGTGTGTGGCTAGTTAATTAATGGTCCAAGCCAGACCGAAATTTCGTCATAAGTTTCTTTCTCCTATATGCGGGTTATTTGTGTAAAGCCAGAAGTGGCTAGACACCAGTAAAGATGTTCGACACAGCTTAAGAGACAGTAATGGACTTGGTCAGTCTGAGCTGGAAAGCTTCATAGGCGAAGTGAAGATATTTTCACGTAATTCATTATGGATTCAGTAACTATGAGCTCCAGAACAGTTGTTACAATTATACGATAAAATTTAATCTTTATTTTACAGTGTTCTTATGATATAGATACCCAAACAGAGCTTCTGAACGCTCCCTGTAAACATGCAAATATTTATTATTTTAGGTAAGGATATTTAAACTTAAAAGCATGTGTTTAACCAATTTCTAAATTAAAATAAAAATAGTCACGATTCGTCTGGCAACACAGTGGCAGAATAGTAACTTCAAACGTCCAAATCTACACATGTTGTGAGACTGGTTGTCTGATGGCTTTGGTGGTCGAGGCTGGGGATAGGAAAACAGGGTGTTGATTGAGTGATGCTTCAATAATTTTTGCGAAAAGAGCTCTGGTATCATTCCAATGGTTATCCGTTTTATAGGTGAGAAAGAATGCTTACCTTTGTGTGTTTGACTTTAGAACAAACTTAGTGAAGGAGAAAGGTACCATAGGCGCAATTAGAGAACATCGTAAAAATAACTGGCTCAGAGAACTGACAGGTTGATGAATTAGACACTTGGGTATCTTTATTGTGGAAACGTTTCGCCAACCAGTAGCTTCCTCAGTTCAATACAGAGAATAATGGTTGAAGATCAGCCTAGAGTCGATGTGTTCAGTCCATCAGTAAAGAAGCCACTAGTTGGCGAAACGTTTCCACAATAAAGATACCCAAGTGTTGCGCAAGTATCTAATTCATCAGAGAACTTCAAGTTAACGTTCGAGGTCATTGGTTTTCTATCCTTCCTCTCACAGATAACTTTAGTTGTTACACTTGAGGGTTTTTATAAGGTTAGGCTAAACTTCCTACTTTTATTTAGAAGCAGAGAGATGTTGTCCTTCTCACCTCATTTTAAAAGCTTTCCCAAAAAGACAAATTCTGAAAAAAAAAATATCATTACTTCTGAGGATTACCACTTCGCCGATATACTTTTTTTGCAACAGATACTTTTTTTTTATGCTGCCTTGGCTCGGAAAGTAACAATTGCCAGGATCCTGCACGTATTTAACTTACTGTTATGCCCAGTCTCTTTTAAACGTTTTCTGTATCAATGAGGATAAAAAACATTGTACACAAAGTGTACATTTTTCTTTCGTGGTCTCAGAACGAGTCCCTCGAGGCATATATACACAGGCGACAATTACACCATTTACTTTTCCCATCTTTGACTATTTTGTTGTTTCACCTACTTCCCATTTCATACCAACTTTACTTATTCACATTCTTCTTCTTCCTAGGTTGGTTGGTTAATACGGTTTAAAGCCTATCATAAGAAGAAGAAGAAGAAGAACATAAGAACGATGGAACACTGCAGAAGGCCTACTGGCCCATGCGAGGCAGGTCAAAGTCTCCTACCGGCTTAAGCCAATGCACCCAACCTAGTCAGGTCAGGTCACATTGACTTAAGGGAGGAACACGGCAACCGACCTGGTAGCACAAGCTATCAGGTCTAACTCACACCCACCCACATCCACTCATGTATTTATCCAACCTATTTTTAAAGCTACACAACGTTCCGGCCTCTACAACGGTACTCGGGAGTCTGTTCCACTCATCCACAACTCTATTACCAAACCAGTACTTTCCTATATCCTTCCTGAATCTGAATTTTTCCAACTTAAAACCATTGCTGCGAGTCCTGTCTAGGCTAGATATTTTCAGCACACTATTTACATCCCCTTTATTTATTCCTGTCTTCCATTTATACACCTCAATCATATCCCCCCTAATTCTACGTCTTTCTAGAGAGTGCAGTTTCAGGGCCCTTAGTCTATCCTCATAGGGAAGGTTTCTGATACATAGGATCAACTTTGTCATCCTCCTTTGTACATTTTCCAGAGAATTTATATCCATTCTGTAATACGGTGACCAAAACTGTGCAGCATAATCTAAATGAGGCCTAACCAAGGATGTATAGAGTTGAAGAACAACCTGAGGACTCCTATTATTTATGCTTCTTGATATGAAGCCAAGGATTCTATTAGCTTTATTGAGAACACTTATGCACTGTTGTCTTGGTTTCAGATTACTGCTAACCAGAACTCCTAAATCTTTTTCGCAATCCGTAATATTAAGATCTACATTATTTAGTTTATATGTGGCATGGTTATTGTCCTGTCCAACATTTAGAACTTTGCATTTGTCTATATTAAACTGCATCTGCCACTTCTCCGACCACTGCATCAGTCTATTCAAATCTTCCTGGAGTGCTCGAATGTCCTCGTCAGAATGAATTCGACGGCCTATTTTGGTGTCATCGGCAAACTTGCCGATGTCGCTCTTTATGCCCTCATCTATGTCGTTTATGTAGATTGTGAACAGCAGGGGGCTCAACACTGACCCCTGTGGAACACTGCTCGTGACGCTTCCCCACTCTGATTTCTCCCAATTTATGCAAACTCTCTGCTGCCTATTTGTCAACCATGCCTCTATCCAGGAAAAAATCTCTCCTCCTATTCCATGTGCTTTAATTTTCCTCAATAGTCTCTGATGTGGGACCCTGTCAAAAGCCTTACTGAAGTCCATATACACAATATCATATTCATTACCATGATCTACCTCCTCAAATACCTTAGTGAAAAAAGTTAATAAATTCGTAAGGCAGGAACGCCCCTTTGTAAAACCATGCTGAGATTCGTTGATTAATTTATGCTTTTCAAGGTGGCTACGAACTGCCTCGGCAATTATTGATTCCATAAATTTTCCCACTATGGAGGTGGTTAGGCTTATTGGTCTATAGTTCGAAGCTAAGGACCTGTCACCTGTTTTGAAAATAGGTATCACATTTGCCATTTTCCACTTATCTGGCACCATGCCAGTTTGTAGTGATATGTTGAAAAGATTAGCCAAAGGTGTGCTAAGCTCCTCTTTACATTCCTTTAGAACCATTGCATACAGTTCATCAGGGCCTGGGGATTTGTTAGGTTTTAATTTATCTATTTGCCTAAGGACCATGTCACTTGTGACCCTAATAGTGCACAGTTTATTATCGTCCTGTTCTACATAATTTATCATTACTGGAATATCGCTGGTATCCTCCTGTGTAAAAACTGAGAGGAAGTATGTGTTAAAAATTCTACACATTTCCTTATCACTGTCAGTGAGCTGACCCGAGGAACTTTTGAGTGGGCCTATCTTGTCCCTGATCTTACTTCTGTATACCTGAAAGAATCCTTTTGGGTTAGTCTTCGATTCTCTTGCAACTTTAACCTCATAATCTCTTTTTGCTTTTCTAATTCCCTTTTTTATTTCTCTCTTTAACTGAATATATCGATTTCTCAATTGCCCCTCTCCTCTTTTGATTTGCCTATATATGCCTCTCTTTTGACCAATCAGATATTTTAATCTATTGTTCATCCATTTAGGATCATTTTTGTTTGATCTGATTTCCCTATTTGGAACATAATTTGACTGAGCAGCTAGAACTATGCCCTGGAAAGCATCATATCGGCAACCATCACCACCTACCTGACCCTTAGTCAGGTCATTCCAGTTCAGCCCACCTAAGTAATTTTTCAGTCCTATGAAATCAGCCAAGCGAAAGTCAGGGACGGAGACTTGATTGCCATTATTAGGGGAATTCCATGATATATTAAAACTGAGTGATTTGTGATCACTTTCCCCAAGCTCATCATTAACCTCAAGATTATTAATTAGTGTTTCCCTACTGGCAAGAACCAAGTCAAGGAGGTTATTTCCCCTAGTTGGCTCTGTCACAAACTGTTTTAAAAAACAATCCTGGATCGTATCAAGAAAGTCACCTGACTCTAAATTTCCTGTCAAATTGCTCCAGTCAATCTGTCTATAGTTGAAATCTCCCATTAGCACAACATTTTCGCATGTAGATGCCTTACGAATTTCGTCCCATAGAAGTTTACTGCACTCCCTATCAAGATTTGGGGCCCTGTAAATCACACCCAAAATTAGTTTTTCTCGGCCCTCGAGAAGCTGTAACCAAACAGATTCAGTGGCTGACGCTTCTAATTTAATATCTTGTCTAACACAATTTAAATTGTCTCTGACATACATCGCTACTCCACCACCTTTCCTGTTGACCCTGTCAGTGTGGAATAATTTATAGCCTTGTATGTGACATTCAGAGGGCATCTCTCTATCTTTCAGATTGAGCCAGGTCTCTGTTATAGCAATAATATCTATGTTTCCTGCACTTGCAATTAGTCTTAGCTCATCTATCTTATTTCTTACACTCCTGCTATTAGTATAGTAAACCTTAAGGGAGCTAGTCCCTTGCTGCCCTCTGCTGTCCCCCTTTGTTTGCTGACCTGATCTATTGTCTTTATTTATAACTTCATGCTGAATGCCTTTTATACATTTACTGTTTCCAACCCAAGTGTTGCAGCCTGATTGTTTCCCACACACACCCATACCTCTATCTTCCATCAGTTTAAAATCATAGGCATTTCACCAATGGCCTTCTCAATCGAGTCTGCAAGTGCTACCACCCCAGCCCCAGAGAGATGTACCCCATCCCTTGCATACATATCATGTTTGCCATAAAAGTTGTTCCAGTTGTCAATGAATGGGATTGCAAGTTCCTTGCAGTATCTGTCTAGCCAGCAATTTACACCAATTGCCCTAGACAACCATTCATTTCCTACTCCCCTTCTAGGCAAGATGCTACATATGATTGGGATCCCTCCCTTAGACTTAATGAAATCTATAGCTGACCTGTACTTATCTAGCAGCTCTTCTCTCCTACCCTTCCCAATATCATTTCCACCAGCACTGAGACAGATAATGGGCTTGTTCCCATTACCTGACATGATATTATCCAGCCTGTTGACAATGTCCCCAACACCAGCTCCAGGGAAGCACACTCTATCTCTCATCTTCTTATTCCTATTACAAAAAGCACGGTCAATATATCTTACCTGAGAGTCACCAACCACAAGAATGCGCTTACCTCCATTAGCAGGGGCAGTAGTACCCTTACCTTCACTGGCCACTGAAGTACATTCATCCTGAAGAACAGAGAAGCGATTTCCTACCTTCAGATCTTCACTCTTAACTTTCCTTACTCTGATGCGCCTTCCATTACTGTGAACCACTCGCCACTTGTAGCAGGTGCTGGACTGCACCTCACTGCTGGTAGCCGTTGCTACCTCCCCAACTACAGCCTCCTCACAGCGAGAGACAGACTGCACCTCACTGCTAGAATCCTCATTCCCCACAACTCCAGCCACCTCACACTCTCTCCCAGACCCATTGAGGTGGACCTTCAGCCTCCTAATCTCTTCCTGGAGAAGCAAGACCTCCTCCTTCAACTCTCCAACCTCAATTTTTAAAACACTGCAGAAGCAAGCCATGCTTTGTAACCGTCCCCAGTAATCCCCAAAGCGAAAGTTGTTAAGGTCTCATGTTGACTTTAAAACACCAATCAAGAATACTTTAAAAACTTAAGGGATTAAACTAAAGTTTCAGCATGCATACACTGCCGGATATATTCCTCATTGGAAACATATTGTCACTTCATTTTTCTAGCATTCTCATTTATTGTTGGTTTTTATTGGTAAGAAGACATATTGTTAATTGTTGCCATATCTTGCTTTTAATGCTTATCTCATTTTGTGTTCATCTTCTCACTGTTCGTGTTCGTATTGTTCTCATTGTTCGCGCTGTTGTTCTCATGTTCTAGGTATTCCGGAAATGTTTTTCTCATTGCTTTTTATGATCACAATCGTAAATTGTTTTCATTTACATTCTCACTGTTCTCATTCATTTTGTTCTCATGGTTTATTTTTTCCATGGTTTTCGTATATATTTAATTGCTCATATTCATGCTCTCGTTGTTCTTGTTCGCGTCATTGTTTATGCTCATATTCTCAATGTTCTTTCTTCATGTTCTGATTTAGTTCACTAAATCTATATCGACAAAATATACTTGTAAGAAATCGTGAAAAGTTTGTGTAGTACCTCTTAGCTCAGTGGTAATACGTGCGACTGACATCCGAAGAAGTTCATGATTAAGACGTATTTACAACACTTGGGTATATTTATTGGCGAAACGTTTCGCCAATAAAGATACCCAAGTGTTGGAAATACCCAAGTGTTGGAATGCAGGAAGCAGTAGTAGTTTTGATCAATCCGTCCCCCACGGTGGGAGGGGGTCAGTCCCTCAAGCTTGAAGCACAGCCATACGGCCAAACTTTGTATACTAGAGATGAGATGAGACGAGATGAAGCAGCTGGAGTTGACCTCACAGGTGAGCGTGGCCCACGAGTGGAGGTATATTATGCAGAACAGTTTTTCAGCGAAAGAGCTATGCAAAAATTCTCTGTACCAAGATACCATGGTGTTGCTGTACCAGACAAGTATCACATGAGTATTACAATACCGAGCTGACTAATAAGACATTTGTTTACTCAGCAACTTGTCGGTATTTTATACCATCAGTAATATAATAAGCGGAGGACCTGGGTACAACTATGGGTGAGGTGAAATATATGGGCAAGTCTCGTGTACACCTAGAGACATATGAGCAAATCTGTGTTCACCCAGCAGTTAGTACATATCCACGAGTTAGTTGACTGTTGTGTATGGCATCCTAGGTGAGGCCTCGGACAGACTAAAAGTAGACCACAGTAGAGAGTCGGCAATTCTTTCTTTCTTTCTCATGTTCTCGTTCGTCTTATTCACGTTCTCATGCCATTGTTCCTGTTAATGTTTTCATTGCTTTTCAAGCTACCTAGGATTTAACTTCCACACACCTAGCTTGACTCTTCGCCTCACTACGCTCCCTGTACATGTATGTTCATCCTCTCTCCAGGGTTCATTTATTTGTGACCTGATCCAGCCCACTGTATGGGCGAAACGTTGCTAGTAAAGGACCGTATTGCATTTGTCTCTCCTTGTCAGTAAGCCACAGTAATTGTTTTTTCTTGGGTTGTCGTGCGATATTAGCTATCCGAGGTTACTAATGTGAAGGCGTCATTTCTTCTTTTTTTCTTTCTCTTTCTCTTTTTCTTTCAAAAAATTTGAATTGACATATAGTATTTATTTTCAGACTTGATGGTAGTCTTAGTCTAGTCTTAGTCAGACCGGGTCACGGGGGCGTTGACCCCCGAAACCCTCTCCAGGTAAACTCCAGGTACCCCATTTTCCACACCTACCTTCACCCATTATTCCTCATAACTAGTGTTATTTTGAGAGGAGGGTCACCCTTCCTCGGTGGGAGACGGCCGGTGTGTTGCACATGTCTTATCAACTTGACGGTATTGTATACCATTATTGTATTCACACTGTGAAACACTGCAACACAATAGTATCTTGGTACAGAGGACATCTTCAACAACTTTGCTGCCTGACCACTAGTTACGAGTGACAAAGGTTGGATTTGAGAGGGAACTTTCCGATAGGTTTGTAACATTACCTCTCTTACTATTACATTCTTACCTCTAGTGAGTTCCGCCTTTTCTGTCGTCTCCATTCTGTTGCTTCAGCATCAGATTGTTCCACACTATGGCGCAGAACTCTCCTCCAGGGTGAGGGATTGACCACCTCAAAAATGCTACGTCTTCGAGGGTGATGGACTGATTACATGGTCTTTACATATCTGATGCTTCTGCTGCCTCCTCTGTATTGGACTGAAGAAACCTACTATGTAGGCAAAACGTTACCGAGTAAAGATACGAAACTGTTGCACATGTGTCTTACCTGTCAAGATTTCTTATCAACTAGTCGGTACTGTATACCATTATCATATTCATAATATGGGAAGAATTGAATCAGTGACTGATAACTGAGGGAATTCTGCTCTTTGTCTAACTACTCAGACACTTCTCCTTTCAGCGCAACTCCTTATTTTCTATTGAGGAGCCATTTATTTGTCCAGGGCCGATGATAGCGGTATTTTGTTGGTCGGGAGAAATAGGAATGTTTCTGACGTGGACCTTAAACATCTGATGACATACTCAGTGGTGGTTGTTGACATTTGATGAAGGCCCTCTGCTGGCTTTACCCTCCCACCCAGTATCAAATCAAGAATCACACCATAAGGTTTGGTCCCAAGTTTTCCACCCCCTTGAAAACCAAAGCACACCATAATAGCACAGAGTTCTTGGTAAAGGTCCACTGTGTTCTACGTCCCCATGCCCGAAGTTTACTCACAGTATCATGTTCCTGTATTTTAAACGAGCAATATTTGATGTTCATTGTCGAATGATGTCTGTGCATAACAACCACAAGGGGGGATGATTGCATATATATATATATATATATATATATATATATATATATATATATATATATATATATATATATATATATATATATATATAATGAGATTTTCTCTTAAATAGCAACGCTTTTCTTGCCGAATAAGGCAAGGGAAAATTTGTGTATGCAGTAATTTTGTAAAAATGATTCTGAACCTAATGAAAAAAATATATATATTTCATTGTCTTTGTCATTAAATTATAGTAAACTTATCTAAAATATATTTTCATTCTAATCCCCGTTTGGTGTACTAGCCTCCACAAGCAGTATTTACATTACTGTGACCACGAAGGAGTGGTATTAAATTAATAGCAACACTGCGACAAGCCGAGGATTCGAACCCATGTCGTTTTGGCCCTGCCTCGTGGTGAGCGAAAATCACATGATGCTCTAACCCACTGGACCACACAATCCTGCAAGAATCAAGCACCCAGCACAGGTAGGTGTCTTATTTTGATCCGAGGGCATAGGGTGGTGTGGGTGCCTCTGAGCTAATTTCATTCTAATCCCCGTTTGGTATACTAGCCTCCACAGGCAGTATTCATAGTATTGTGACCACGAACAAGTGGTATTCAATCAATGACAACACTGGGTCTAGCCGAGGATTCGAACCCATATCGTACTGCAAGGAACTTGCAATCCCATTCATTGATAACTGGGAACTATTCTTTGGCAAACGTGATATGTATGCAAGGGATGGGGTTCATCTCTCTGGGAAAGGAGTGGTTGCATTAGCCAGTTCGACTGAAAGGGTAATTGATGACTTGTCTAGGAATTTAAACTGATAGATTATAGAGGTATGGGTGTTTGTGGGAAACAATCAGGCTGCAGCATTAGGGTTAAAAACAGCAGTTATTACCGGGATACCTCAGGGATATGTTTAAAAGACAATATTCAAAATAAAGTTGCTAGTAATGGCAAATCAATTGATCAACAAAGATAGTAGAGGGCAACAAGTGACTAGCTCCCTTAAGGTTTATGTGAGGAAAAAGTTCAACAGATAGGAGTAGCGAGTGAGTATATGGTAACGATAGTTTGATTGCCAGCTGCTTGTTAAGCTAGGGTCAGTCTAGCTCCCACTATCCCCCCACTTTCTCCCCACCCCGAAAGGTGACGTGTGGGGCTCCGGCCAAACAGTAATCACTTGACTCACAGCTCCCAGCACAACTGTAAGAGCCTCTGCTCCTATTCTAGTGGATATTGGTTGAAAGCTTCACTTTTGACCAATAATAAACTTAGTCCTTTCAGTTTTAAGCTCCACATGAGACTTTTAGATAATCACCACCTTTCTTATGTATCTTATACTTATCATGGAGAGCGACTTCTTAAGCAGTGGGTAACCTGTCTCTCTTTCCAGCTTGGAATGACAGATCGGGTCACCTGCCAACCAACGAGAAGTGTTGAAGGAGACGGACTGAAACCGGTCTTGAGACGTCACTTTATGATCTACCTACCTGATTAATTGTACAGGATACTACTCCTCATCTTTGTAGTGGTAAAGAACCTGCGTTCCTGTCATCTGGACTGACTGTTCAAGGCTATAGACTCTGTGAAGAACTAGTCGTTGGGTTGTCGCTCAATACCTGTGGACCCCCCCCCCCCCATCATTAACGGCTACAATTTCTACAAGACGGTGTAGTGGCTTAGCGCTTCTTTTTTTATTATAATAATAATACAAGACGGTGTCAACATCAACAAGACACCCCAGTTTACTTGTACATATAAGCGTTGAATTCAAATGTCATTTTTCCATTTCATTTTTCATTTTTCTTTCAAGTAGGATACACCTTCATGTTTCAATGTTTTATCTTTGCATTACTAAATAATAAAGTGCTTATCTTTTTGAATTATTTCTTTTTCTATTCATTAATTTTCCTGAGGAGGAGCCAACCTTGGTAATACTGTCTGAAGTTGTTACAGGGCTGAGTAAGCCTTCACAGTTTACTATACAAATAGTAGGACTCTAACAAATAAGATAGATAAGCTAAGATTACTTGCAAGTGTAGGTAATATAGATATTATTGGTATAACAGAGGCCTGAAAGATAGAGAAATGCCTTCTGAATGCAACATACAGATAGGGTCAACAGGAAGAGTGATGGAGTGGCGATGTACGTCAGAGAAAATTTAAATTGTCTTAGACATGATATAAGATTAGAAACATCGAACACAGAATCTGTTTGGCTACAGTTTCTCGAGGGACATGTCAAATTAATTTTGGGTGTGATTTATAGGCCCCCAAACCTTGATAGGGAGTGCAGTAAGCTGTTATGCGACGAAATTCATAAGGCATCTAGATATGAAAATGTTGTGATAATGGGAGATTTTAACTTTAGACAGATTGATTGGAACAATATGATAGGAAATCTTGAGTCTAGTGACTTTTCTGATACGGTTCAGGATTGCTTTTTAGAATAGGTTGTGACAGAACCAACTAGAGGAAACAATCTGCTTGACTTGGTTCTTGTCAACAAAGATTCACTAATTAATAATCTTGAGGTTAATGATGAGCTTGGGGAAAGTGATCACAAATCACTTAATTTCAATGAATCATGGAATTACCCAGATAACTGCAATCAAATCTCTGTCCCAGATTTTCGCTTGGCCGACTTCGTGGGACTGAAAAATTACTTGGGTTGGGCTAAATTGGGATGTCCTGACTAAGGGTCAGGTAGGTAATCTTGGTTGCCATTATAACGTTTTTCAGAGCATAGTTCTAGCTGCCCAGACAACTTTTGTTCCGAGTTGGGAAATTAGATCTAGCAAAAATGATCGCAAATGGATGAACAGTAGATTAAAACATCTCATTGGTCAAAAGAGAGGCATATATAGGCGTATCAAAAGAGGGGATGGGCAGCTAAGAAATCAATATATTCAATTAAAGAGAGAAATAAAGAAAGGAATAAGAAAAGCAAAAAGGGATTATGAGGCTAAGGTCGCAAGGGATTCAAAGATTAACCCAAAAGGGTTCTTTCAGTCATACAGAAGTAAGATTAGGGACAAGATTGATCCACTTAAGAGTAACTCTGGTCAGATCACTGACAGTGATAAGGATATGCGTGAAATTCTAAATACCTACTTCCTCTCGGTTTTCACCCAAGAAAATGCTAGCGATATTCCTGAAATAATAGATTATGTAGAACAGGACGATAATAAACTATGCACGATTGCGGTAACTAGTGACATGGTCCTCAGACAAATAGAGAAACTAAAACCTAACAAATCCCCAGGCCCTGATGAACTGTTTGCAAGGGTGTTAAAGGAATGTAAAGAGGAACTTAGCATACCTTTGGCTAATCTTTTTAACATATCACTACAAACTGGCATAGTGCCTGATAAGTGGAAAATGGCAAATGTAATACCTGTTTACAAGGCAGGTGACAGGTCCATAGTGAGAAAATTTATGGAATCAATAATTGCCGAAGCAATTCGTAGCCATCTTGATAGGCACAGATTGATTAATGAATCTCAACACGGTTTTACAAAGGGGCGTTCCTGTCTTATGAATTTACTAACTTTTTTCACTAAGATGTTTGAGGAGGTAGATCATGGTAATGAATGTGACATTGTGTATATGGACTTCAGTAAGGCTTTCGATAGAGTTCCACAACAGAGGCTATTGAGGAAACTTAAGGCACACGGAATAGGAGAAATTTTTTCCTGGGTAGAGGCATGGCTGACAAATAGGCAGCAGAGAGTTTGCATAAATGGGGAGAAATCGGAATGGGGGCACGTCACAAGCAGTGTTCCTCAGGGGTCAGTGTTGGGCCCGTTGTTCACAATTTACATAAACGACATAGATGAGGGAATAAATAGCGACATAAGCAAATTTGCTGATGACACCAAAATAGGCCGTCCATTTCATTCTAATGAGGACATTAGAGCACTCCAGGATGATTTGAATAGACTGATGCAATGGTCGTAGAAGTGGCAGATGCAGTTTAATATTGACAAATGCAAAGTTCTAAATGTTGGACAGGTAAATAACCATGCCACATATAAACTAAATAATGTTGATCTTAATACTACTGATTGCGAAAAGGATTTAGGAGTTCTGGTTAGCAGTAATCTAAAACCAAGACAACAGTGCATTAGTGTTCGCAATAAATCTAACAGAATTCTTGGCTTCATATCTAGAAGTATAAATAATAGAAGTCCTCAGGTTGTTCGCCAACTCTATATATCCTTGGTTAGGCCTCATTTAGACTATGCTGCTCAGTTCTGGTCACCGTATTACAGAATGGATATAAATGCTCTGGGAAACGTCAGAGGAGGATTACAAAGATGATCCCATGTATCAGAAATCTTCCCTATGAGGATACACTGAGGGCCCTGAATCTGCACTCTCTCGAAAGGCGTAGAATTAAGGGGGATATGATCGAGGTGTATAAATGGAAAACAGGAATAAATAAAGGAGATGTAAATAGCGTGCTGAAAATTTCCAGCCAAAACAGGACTCGCAGCAATGGTTTCAAGTTGGAAAAATTCAGATTCAGGAAGGATATAGGAAAGCACTGGTTTGGTAATAGAGTTGTGGATGAGTGGAACAAACTCCCGAGTACAGTTATTGAGGCTAAAACGTTGTGTAGTTTTAAAAATAGGTTAGATAAATACATAAGTGGGTGTGGGTGGGTGTGAGTTGGACCTGACTAGCTTGTGCTGCTGGGTCTGGTGCCCTGCTCCTTCCCTGAGTGGAGGTTGCCATACTTGGTGGGTCATTGGGCTTATCCGGAGGGGTGGGTCATTGGGCTAATCCGGGATGGGGGGTCATTGGGCTATTCCGGGGGGGACATGGACCTGCTCCGCATGGGTCAGTAGGCCTGTTGCAGTGTTAGTTCTTTCTTATGTTCTTATGTTTTGGCCCTGCCTCGTGGTGAGCGAAAGTCACATGACGTTCTAACCCACTGGGTTCGAATCGTCGGCTAGTCGCAGTGTTGTTATTGATTCAATACCACTCGTTCGTGGTTACAATAATATAAATACTGCTTGTGGAGGCTAGTACACCAAACCGGGATTAAAATGAAATTTGCTCAGAGGCACCCACACCACCCTATGTCCTCGGATCAAGATAAAACTCCTAGCTCTGTTGGGTGCTTGATTCATGTAGGATTGTGTGGTTCATTTGGTTAGAGCATCACGTGAATTTCGCTCACCACGAAGCAGCGCCAAAACGACATGTGTTCAAATCCTCGACTAGTCGCAGTGTTGTTGATTATATATATATATATATATATATATATATATATATATATATATATATATATATATATATATATATATATATATATATATATATATAATTTAGTTTCCCTGACATGATCTGTTAATTTCAAAATCTATCTAGATTTTCGGTTAGGTTGTTATTTTCCATGACTTACCATCCTGCTCTTAATAATGATGGCCTCCATCTTTTGTTTATCCAGAATTGATGAAAAGTTAATAGGAATGTAGTTCTTGGCACACGTCTTGTCTCCCTTTATCAATGTGGGAGTAACATTTGGCAGTTTCCAGTCGTGGTACCTTGTCTTCTCAGGAGACAGAGGGAGCAGCAGCAGCAGCAGCAGCAGTGCTGCTGCTGCTGCTCCTCTTGAGTAGGTTAGCGTGAACATTAATTCTTGGGAGGAAGAATGAAGAAAGAAATACGAGAGACTTGTATAGAGTTACTTGTGTTTACTTCGTGCAACACACACACAACATCCCTGTTTAACTTTATTACTTTTCTCAGCCCTCTCTATTCAGTCCTTTACCCTTCGCCCACTCCCTTTCCTGTCAGCCCTTTCCCTTCAGTCTTCTTCTACTCTAATTTTAGTCCGCTACTTCCACTTCATCCCTTTTTCTTCAGCCTCTTCCCTCTCACTCTTTTTCCTCACCTCTTCCTAGGCCCTCTTTCACCCTCGGCTCTAACTACCATTAATTATAAGTAATAATGAATTAAAACAGGCTGCCTTATTCATTTTAGGCCAGATTAACCTATAACAAGTTACTTTATTTTAGCAAGGATAAGTTAGCATTCCAAAATTAATGTTGAGAAATTTAAAAATAAAATCTGCATGCATTTTTTTTGTAGTGAAATCCATAAGTTCAAAATTTCGAAAAAAAAGTCAAATTTCGATAAAGTTTATCATGTTATACAAAGTAGCTGTCACGAATGACGAAGTTCTTAAAACAGGTTGAATAAAAAGTCGGGTGTCTCGATGAACAATTTTTAGCAGTTCTTGAAGTTAGCGAAGAGAAACTCGCTGAAACGTAATACACTTCTAAGGAAGAAAAAAATAATTACCAGTCCATGGACGGTGCACTTGATTACTAACTCACAATTAGGAAAAAAAAGCTTTAGATAACGCTTCAATCCTTGACCATTATCTTCTAGTTTACTAGATCATGGTCCAGGACGGTCCAGAATGTTCTAGATCATGGTCCAGGACGGCCCAGAATGTTCTAGATCATGGTTCAGGACGGCCCAGAATGTTCTAGATCATGGTTCAGGACGGCCCAGAATGTTCTAGATCATGGTCCAGGACGGTCCAGAATGTTCTAGATCATGGTTCAGGACGGCCCAGAATGTTCTAGATCATGGTCCAGGACGGTCCAGAATGTTCTAGATCATGGTTCAGGACGGTCCAAAATGTTCTAGATCATGGTCCAGGACGGTCCAGAATGTTCTAGATCATGGTTCAGGACGGCCCAGAATGTTCTAGATCATGGTCCAGGACGGTCCAGAATGTTCTAGATCATGGTCCAGGACGGTCCAGAATGTTCTAGATCATGGTCCAGGACGGTCCAGAATGTTCTAGATCATGGTCCAGGACGGCCCAGAATGTTCTAGATCATGGTTCAGGGCGGTCCAGAATGTTCTAGATCATGGTTCAGGACGGCCCAGATTGTTCTAGATCATGGTTCAGGACGGCCCAGAATGTTCTAGATCATGGTTCAGGACGGCCCAGAATGTTCTAGATCATGGTTCAGGACGGTCCAGAATGTTCTAGATCATGGTTCAGGACGGTCCAGAATGTTCTAGATCATGGTCCAAGACGGCACAGAATGTTCTAGATCATGGTCCAGGACGGCCCAGAATGTTCTAGATCATGGTTCAGGGCGGTCCAGAATGTTCTAGATCATGGTTCAGGACGGCCCAGATTGTTCTAGATCATGGTTCAGGACGGCCCAGAATGTTCTAGATCATGGTTCAGGACGGCCCAGATTGTTCTAGATCATGGTTCAGGACAGCCCAGAATGTTCTAGATCATGGTTCAGGACGGCCCAGAATGTTCTAGATCATGGTTCAGGACGGCATAGAATGTTCTAGATCATGGTTCAGGACGGCCCAGAATGTTCTAGATCATGGTTCAGGACGGCCCAGAATGTTCTAGATCATGGTTCAGGACGGCCCAGAATGTTCTACATCATGGTTCAGGACGGCCCAGAATGTTCTAGATCATGGTTCAGGACGGTCCAGAATGTTCTAGATCATGGTTCAGGACGGCCCAGAATGTTCTAGATCATGGTTCAGGACGGCCCAGAATGTTCTAGATCATGGTTCAGGACGGCCCAGAATGTTCTAGATCATGGTTCAGGACGGCCCAGAATGTTCTAGATCATGGTTCAGGACGGCCCAGAATGTTCTAGATCATGGTTCAGGACGGCCCAGAATGTTCTAGATCATGGTTCAGGACGGCCCAGAATGTTCTAGATCATGGTTTAGGACGGCCCAGAATGTTCTAGATCATGGTTCAGGACGGCCCAGAATGTTCTAGATCATGGTCCAGGACGGAACAGAATGTTCTAGATCATGGTTCAGGACGGTCCAGAATGTTCTAGATCATGGTCCAGGACGGCCCAGAATGTTCTAGATCATGGTTCAGGACGGCCCAGAATGTTCCAGATCATGGTTCAGGACGGCCCAGAATGTTCTAGATCATGGTTTAGGACGGCCCAGAATGTTCTATATCATGGTTCAGGACGGCCCAGAATGTTCTAGATCATGGTCCAGGACGGCACAGAATGTTCTAGATCATGGTTCAGGACGGTCCAGAATGTTCTAGATAATGGTCCAGGACGGCACAGAATGTTCTAGATCATGGTCCAGGACGGCCCAGAATGTTCTAGATCATGGTCCAGGACGGCCCAGAATGTTCTAGATCATGGTTCAGGACGGCCCAGAATGTTCTACATCATGGTTCAGGACGGCCCAGAATGTTCTAGATCATGGTCCAGGACGGTCCACAATGTTCTAGATCATGGTCCAGGACGGCCCAGAATGTTCTAGATCATGGTTCAGGACGGCCCAGAATGTTCTAGATCATGGTTCAGGACGGTCCAGAATGTTATAGATCATGGTTCAGGACTGTCCAGAATGTTCTAGATCATGGTTCAGGACTGTCCAGAATGTTCTAGATCATGGTTCAGGACGGCCCAGAATGTTCTAGATCATGGTTCAGGACGGCCCAGAATGTTCTAGATCATGGTTCAGGACGGCCCAGAATGTTCTAGATCATGGTTCAGGACGGCCCAGAATGTTCTAGATCATGGTCCAGGACGGCCCAGAATGTTCTAGATCATGGTTCAGGACGGCCCAGAATGTTCTAGATCATGGTTCAGGACGGCCCAGAATGTTCTAGATCATGGTTCAGGACGGCCCAGAATGTTCTAGATCATGGTTCAGGACGGCCCAGAATGTTCTAGATCATGGTTCAGGACGGCCCAGAATGTTCTAGATCATGGTTTAGGACGGCCCAGAATGTTCTAGATCATGGTTCAGGACGGCCCAGAATGTTCTAGATCATGGTCCAGGACGGCACAGAATGTTCTAGATCATGGTTCAGGACGGTCCAGAATGTTCTAGATCATGGTCCAGGACGGCCCAGAATGTTCTAGATCATGGTTTAGGACGGCCCAGAATGTTCTAGATCATGGTTCAGGACGGCCCAGAATGTTCTAGATCATGGTCCAGGACGGCACAGAATGTTCTAGATCATGGTTCAGGACGGTCCAGAATGTTCTAGATCATGGTCCAGGACGGCACAGAATGTTCTAGATCATGGTCCAGGACGGCCCAGAATGTTCTAGATCATTATCCAGGACGGCCCAGAATGTTCTAGATCATGGTTCAGGACGGCCCAGAATGTTCTAGATCATGGTTCAGGACGGCCCAGAATGTTCTAGATCATGGTCCAGGACGGTCCAGAATGTTCTAGATCATGGTCCAGGACGGCCCAGAATGTTCTAGATCATGGTTCAGGACGGCCCAGAATGTTCTAGATCATGGTTCAGGACGGTCCAGAATGTTCTAGATCATGGTTCAGGACGGCCCAGAATGTTCTAGATCATGGTTCAGGACGGCCCAGAATGTTCTAGATCATGGTTCAGGACGGCCCAGAATGTTCTAGATCATGGTTCAGGACGGCCCAGAATGTTCTAGATCATGGTCCAGGACGGCCCAGAATGTTCTAGATCATGGTTCAGGACGGCCCAGAATGTTCTAGATCATGGTCCAGGACGGTCCAGAATGTTCTAGATCATGGTCCAGGACGGCCCAGAATGTTCTAGATCATGGTTCAGGACGGCCCAGAATGTTCTAGATCATGGTTCAGGACGGTCCAGAATGTTCTAGATCATGGTTCAGGACGGCCCAGAATGTTCTAGATCATGGTTCAGGACGGCCCAGAATGTTCTAGATCATGGTTTAGGACGGCCCAGAATGTTCTAGATCATGGTTCAGGACGGCCCAGAATGTTCTAGATCATGGTCCAGGACGGCACAGAATGTTCTAGATCATGGTTCAGGACGGTCCAGAATGTTCTAGATCATGGTCCAGGACGGCACAGAATGTTCTAGATCATGGTCCAGGACGGCCCAGAATGTTCTAGATCATGGTCCAGGACGGCCCAGAATGTTCTAGATCATGGTTCAGGACGGCCCAGAATGTTCTAGATCATGGCTCAGGACGGCCAAGAATGTTCTAGATCATGGTTCAGGACGGTCCAGAATGTTCTAGATCATGGTTCAGGACGGCCCAGAATGTTCTAGATCATGGTTCAGGACGGTCCAGAATGTTCTAGATCATGATTCAGGACGGCCCAGAATGTTCTAGATCATGGTTCAGGACGGCCCAGAATGTTCTAGATCATGGTTCAGGACGGCACAGAATGTTCTAGATCATGGTTCAGGACGGCCCAGAATGTTCTAGATCATGGTCCAGGACGGCCCAGAATGTTCTAGATCATGGTTCAGGACGGCGCAGAATGTTCTAGATCATGGTTCAGGACGGCCCAGAATGTTCTAGATCATGGTTCAGGACGGCCCAGAATGTTCTAGATCATGGTTCAGGACGGTCCAGAATGTTCTAGATCATGGTTCAGGACGGCCCAGAATGTTCTAGATCATGGTTCAGGACGGCCCAGAATGTTCTAGATCATGGTTCAGGACGGCCCAGAATGTTCTAGATCATGGTTCAGGACGGCCCAGAATGTTCTAGATCATGGTTCAGGACGGCCCAGAATGTTCTAGATCATGGTTCAGGACGGCCCAGAATGTTCTAGATCATGGTTCAGGACGGTCCAGAATGTTCTAGATCATGGTTCAGGACGGCCCAGAATGTTCTAGATCATGGTTCAGGACGGCCCAGAATGTTCTAGATTATGGTTCAGGACGGCCCAGAATGTTCTAGATCATGGTTCAGGACGGCCCAGAATGTTCTAGATCATGGTTCAGGACGGCCCAGAATGTTCTAGATCATGGTTCAGGACGGCCCAGAATGTTCTAGATCATGGTTCAGGACGGCCCAGAATGTTCTAGATCATGGTTCAGGACGGCCCAGAATGTTCTAGATCATGGTCCAGGACGGCCCAGAATGTTCTAGATCATGGTTCAGGACGGCCCAGAATGTTCTAGATCATGGTTCAGGACGGCCCAGAATGTTCTAGATCATGGTTCAGGACGGCCCAGAATGTTCTAGATCATGGTTCAGGACGGCCCAGAATGTTCTAGATCATGGTTCAGGACGGCCCAGAATGTTCTAGATCATGGTCCAGAACGGTCCGAAGTGTCCTCTAAAACATGCTCTCGAAATTATTGGTTACTTTTGTATTGTAACGTCAACTGTAACATTTATTCTCATTGGGAAATTTTAATTAACAATGTTAGTAGAAATCTGGAAGATGGCTGTTGTAATAATTAACAAACAACAGAATAAGAACTTTGTTCTAAATAAAACAGATCGTAGTTTAAATAATAAGTTTTGTGGTATAAACCTTGGTAATAAATACCGACAAGTTGGTTTAGAAAGACACGCAAGCAAACACTATAACATATTTATTAGAAAACGTTTCGGTCCTGGGACCTTGATCACTTCTAACATACAGAGGTAGAAAGATATTATATATATAGGCGGAGAGTGAGATGTGACGCACGTGACCTGAGGAATGTCATAAGAACATAAGAATGGAGGAACACTGCAGAAGGCCTACCGGCCCATGCGAGGCAGGTCCTTATCAAAACAACCTCTGCCTATGATTAGGACGGGTAGACGATAAGTTTTGTATATCATTTTTTTGCAATATACGTTTTTCAAGTGTATACTTGTCAAGGAAGGAAGGTAACACTCGACTCTCTTCTCGGGAAGTTGGGGAAATTAATCCTCGAAGTGGAAGCTGAGGGAAAGTGATGTTCTTGGTTATGATTTAATTTTTCATTTATGTTACTCGTTAATACTTACTATTATCATTATTTACTTTGCAATTAAAAATTTTACTTTCTTTTTTCTTTTAATTATAAATCACATTTCAATAGTGTAATTATTATGGTTATTATAAAACCAGTATTCTTCTTAATATAAATGTTATTTCAGTGTAAAAGAAAAAATTAAGTGTACAAGCAAACACTCGAGTTGGTGTGTACTCAACCCAGTAGGGCAGGCACTCTGGTGTGTACTCAACCCAGTAGGGCAGGCACTCTGGTGTGTACTCAACTCAGCAGGGCAGGCACTCTGGTGTGTACTCAACCCAGTAGGGCAGGCACTCTGGTGTGTACTCAACTCAGCAGGGCAGGCACTCTAGTTGGTGCGTACTCAACCCAGCAGGGCAGGCACTCTGGTGTGTACTCAACCCAGTAGGGCAGGCACTCTGGTGTGTACTCAACTCAGCAGGGCAGGCACTCTAGTTGGTGCGTACTCAACTCAGCAGGGCAGGCACTCTGGTGTGCACTCAACCCAGTAGGGCAGGCACTCTGGTGTGTACTCAACTCAGCAGGGCAGGCACTCTAGTTGGTGCGTACTCAACCCAGCAGGGCAGGCACTCTGGTGTGTACTCAACCCAACAGGGCAGGCACTCTAGTTAGTGTGTACTCAACTCAGCAGGGCAGGCACTCTGGTGTGTACTCAACCCAGCAGGGCAGGCACTCTAGTTGGTGTGTACTCAACCCAGCAGGGCAGACACTCTAGTTGGTGTGTACTCAACCCAGCAGGGCAGGCACTCTAGTTGGTGTGTACTCAACCCAGCAGGGCAGGCAAGAAGAATGACGGCGAGAGAATTTGCAACATTTTCGCAGGTAACATCAGGTGGTCATTTTTCCAGTACGAAAGTTTGTAATCTCTTCCATCATTAGAGAGGTCACTGGTGGTGCACTCTGGTAAAAGTTTTTGTTCTGTACAACGAGGTCTGGAGGAGGGGAAGGGAAAAGGAATATATATCATGTTCTTTTGGAAGAAAGAAAGTGTTTCCAAACGCCGGTCTTTGTCAGATGATCAGCAGCTGTCAAACTGGCGCCATGTAACTACGGTTTAGGAAAACCGCTGGCATGCAAGAGCTAAGTTTTCCACCCCCACTGGAAGAACAAGTGACCACTTTTAAGTTTCCTGGGCTTGACGACATTGAACCTTCAAACATCTGCTGCTTCTTGATACATTGTTTCAATCAGTTATGTGAGAATGCAAGTTCTCGGTGTCATACACAAGCATTGGTGGGTTCCTTGATGCTCTTGAAGTGTTCTTTTTCCACGGAATTGGAATTACCCTTACCAGGCGTTGTATATAGCTATCGGCTTTGCGGTGTCCCATGAATATTACAACATTCGTCTTGTGGGCTGTCCAAGAATGTTTGTTTCTAAATCTCTAGAAGTCTCACCGTGTAAACTGAATCGTAATTTTCACTAGAAATCTTGTCATGTCTTTTTTTTTTTTTTAAATATCTTAAGTTCCAAACTTGTAAACTTGCAGTAGCATGTATAAAATATAATTCCCAAGCAGAGTTTTATGCCCGGGCTGCTGGGAGAAGATTCATTCTAGACATTGAGGCTTTAAATAACGATCTTATCTTATTATTATATTTCCATTAGAGGGATATTATGTAGTCGTTACACGCCTTAAAATTTTCTCTCTCCCTCTCCGATCATATCACATACAGTTATTTGTATTGCAGGATACCACACCACACTATATAGCTACGTAGTTTACGTGGGCGGTGTTAGGCTTCGAGTGCACAGGATCACTAGAGCAGCAGCCTAGCTAATCGATTTTGAAATATAATTGTACAAAGACATAATATAAATTCTATACAATAATACCTACCTTAGGCATGATTTTCGACGTAAAAAAATATTGGAACGTACTTTCCAACAACAGTTGTGAAAGATTGCTAACACTTTCACCAGTTATGTAATGAAACGATTTTTTTGAAGTTGTTCTGCATTATAATTGAGAATAATTTGCAATATAAAAACTTAGACATTATTGTTAATCATTAATTGTGTGGATTATAATCTAAAAATACAATTAATGTTATTTGAGATTATATAAGAGAAAGAGTAAAAACTTAGATCCCTGGCAGAACAAGTTTCTGTGATTATCTGCGACTGGGATTGCAAATGTTGGCGATTCCAAGCCTGAGGGACTCGGAAGTTTTTTGAGAGCAAATCTCTTCTTTTGTAATCACCCTCATGTGCACTGACTGTTATAAAAGTTTCTGAAAATCTCACGTGGCTCTTGTGATCGTCCTTCCTGGGTTGCGCGAGAGCTGCGATATTTGTACAAAATAAGTCCAAGTCATTTCCAGACCTTAGAAATTAATTGGAAAATCTTTAGTTGCGTTACTGACTGCTCTTTCAGGTTTGTACCCAAGCTGTGCTATTTGTATGAATATATATCCTGTCGTTATCAGCCTTAAGCTCTTCAGTGGAAGAGGAGGAGGAGGATCCCTTGATGCCAGTAGAGATTAATGGTATAAAATACAGTCACGATGGAAAAATAAATGCTGTATAATGCGATATTTTACTGCGTTTCGCCCACACAGTGGACTTTATCGAGTCACAAACAAATCTGTCTGTGTCAAAAAAGAATCATATAACACTGCATTTGTGTTTATTTTTCCAAGGGCTTTGAGTCTATGACATTCGAGTTGCTTGATTATTTCCCACTCCCCGAGACCTGTGATCCCTCACGGCTAACCGCTTCCCACAACTAAAGTAATATTAATATCAGGATTCTCAGTTGGAATTAGATCGTGATTTCTCATTTTATAAATATTGGTAATATTTTTTAATAGCTGTCAAGAAAGAGCCAGTAAATTTATTGTGATGTGTCTTGTACCAGTGATCGTCTCCTATAACTGTGGAGATCCAATAATTACCCTCCACCCGTATTAACGTTCAAAACAGTTTTGACCCATGATGTTATCAAACTATCTAGTACTTGGTCTCAGACCTGGCCACTGGGGTGTTGACCCTTGAAATCCTCTTCAAGTTTACTCCAGGTATACCTGCTCTTCCTATTCATACATACTCTTCCTCTTGTTTCTAGATTTTCTTCAGTTTGGATATATCTACATTTTTTTTCAAGCTCCCAGCCCTTCTTGCACCTGTCCCAGGAGCCTCTGCATTCCTCATTGAATCATGGACTCGCTGTCTGTCTGTCTGTCTGTCTCTCTCTCTCTGTCTCTCTCTCTCTCTCTCTCTCTCTCTCTCTCTCTCTCTCACTCTCTCTCTCTCTCTCTCTCTCTCTGCTCTTTTTTCCATGCTTAGTCTGAATATTTCCTTTGTACTTTGGCGCTTTTATTCAATTACCTCCACCTTCCCTTGTACAGATTTGCCCTCCAGTTACCCCTGCACTTCTCTCGGGACAATTTTCATGCCATCATAATCCCGTCTTCTGTAGTCCCATTACCTGTAACTCGTTTCCTTTATTTCTTTCTCCATTCCCATTTCCACCTGGTACTCAAAACTTAGTACCACATGATCGCTGGCGCCTAGTGATTCCCTTTTAGTGTTTCAGTTATGTCATTTTCATTTTGGTTGAGATGTTTAAAAGTGAGTTACAAGAGTTACAATATTTATGCTTCATTATGAGTGCATTGTGGCTTCCAACAATGTGTGAAAAATTTAAATCTTCGTAAATTCTGAACCTCATGGCTGTAGAGTGCGTGTGTGCTAGCAACTGAACAAATGCAAAAACCAAAATTCTGATTTTTTCATATATTTCATATTTAAGATTATTATTAATTAATCCCAAAATAATCTAACATTGGAATACTAACCGTTTCCTCGCGGTCATCCTTCTCACCTGCAATATTTTACGAGTATTCGTGTTTTATGAATATAGAATAAAGAAAAATAAACACAGAATGGCTTCATCAACTCACAAACAGACATAAAGGATCACATTATACTGCTTCTCTGTTTATTTTTGCATTGTGTCGGTATTTTATACCACTTATTTCCATAGAATAGAGAAGAAAATAAGAGAATCACCGTATTGGGCAGCTGACCCATGCTAGACAGGTCTATTTTATGTATAATTATAATAGGAAAAGCGTAAGTGTTAAGACTATATATATTTAACAACTGTAAAGGGTGACTGTAAATATTATTCGCAACATAAGACATGCGAGAAAAGGAGCAAGCACTACTGAAGACCTACTGGCTGATGTTAGGCCAGTAAATCATTCTTGTTCGTGTATTTGATCAAAACATTTTTTAAGCTACCTAACTTATTTCCTTCGGTGATAATACTTGGCAGTCTCATTTACAACGCATTTACTAGATCATATATCTGTGATGCAGCTTTAATCTGGGTTTGAGTACAAAAATGTACTCTAAAAAAAAAAAGATTCAAATGAACTGTGGGTATTAACACAGATGGTGATTTTTGATGGCCACCTCCTCATAGCCCTTTACAGTATGAGACTATGAGGCATTGATATTATATTAGGTATTGACACTACACGAGACCCTCCACCACCAGGTGTCTATCTAGTAACTAGATAGACACCTGGTGGTTGAACTAGATTCTAGTTCAACTGATTGCTGAATAATTGAGTCAAGCTAATAAAAAAAGAATATATTTACTTTTTAATCTTTATTAATCTGCACTTCATTCTTTACAGCTGTGCTGAGAAGGACGATTATACAACATCTTTTGATAAGCCGAAAAATTTTAGTTTCAAGATTTGAAATCGAGGAGTTACTTCATTTTTTCTATAACTCTTCTGTACGGCGAAATGCTTAATACCTTATGACAACCACTGTGAAAAAAATAGCGAAATTCAGATCACTTTCGTGACTTCTCACATTATCATAGTTCACTGATAATATGAGAAGTCACGAAAGTGCTCGGAATTTCGCTATTTTTTCAGTGGTTGCTCTACATATTGTGATAACACCTGTTTACTGTGATCTTATTGCACCTTATGACAAGTGAATAAGAACACATCCTGAAATACGTCAGCCATGTCTCTCTCGCTTATTATATAATTGCAGTTATATTATAATTCGAGGAGGTCCTTGATTTGGTTAAGCTCAAATGATTCTTCCGTAGACCCGCGCATCTCTGCGCTGGTGGTAACCTCTTCAGTGTATAAATATAATTAGTGACAAGAATATCAGTGTAACTTTCATGGTCCGTCATCATAGCCTATGATCTGGGCCTATGCCTGTGATTCATATTATTTTATGGTCTATAAGCCTAGATTCAACGTTAAAAAATTGTGAGGCCAGATTCTCGAATGATTTACGAGAAGTTAATCGATTTCAATAAAATTGTTGAGTGAGGGTTTTACACCAGTGGTTGCCAAACATTTTCAGGTTGCCGCCCCCCTTTGCTTCCAGGCCACATCCCTAGCGCCACCCTTGGCTCCCAGGCCACATCCCTTGCGCCACCCTTGGCTCTCAGGCCACATCCCTAGCGCCACCCTTGGCTCCCAGGCCACATCCCTAGCGCCACCCTTGCTCCCAGGCCACATCCCTAGCGCCATCCTTGGCTCCCAGGTCACATTCCTAGCGCCACCCTTGGCTCTCAGGCCACATCCCTAGCGCCACCCTTGGCTCCCAGGCCACATCCCTAGCGCCACCCTTGGCTCCCAGGCCACATCCCTAGCGCCACCCTTTGCTTCCAGGCCACATCCCTAGCGCCACCCTTGGCTCCCAGGCCACATCCCTAGCGCCACCCTTGGCTCTCATGCCACATCCCTAGCGCCTCCCTTGGCTCCCAGGCCACATCCCTAGCGCCACCCTTGGCTCCCAGGCCACATCCCTAGCGCCACCCTTGGCTCCCAGACCACATCCCTAGCGCCACCCTTGGCTCCCAGGCCACATCCCTAGCGCCACCCTTGGCTCCCAGGCCACATCCCTAGCGCCACCCTTGGCTCCCAGGCCACATCCCTAGCGCCACCCTTGCTCCCAGGTCACATCCCTAGCGCCATCCTTGGCTCCCAGGTCACATTCCTAGCGCCATCCTTGGCTCCCAGGCCACATCCCTAGCGCCACCCTTGGCTCCCAGGCCACATCCCTAGCGCCACCCTTGGCTCCCAGGCCACATCCCTAGCGCCACCCTTGGCTCCCAGGCCACATCCCTAGCGCCACCCTTGGCTCCCAGGCCACATCCCTAGCGCCACCCTTGGCTCACAGGCCACATCCCTAGCTCCACCCTTGGCTCCCAGGCCACATCCCTAGCGCCATCCTTGGCTCCCAGGTCACATTCCTAGCGTCATCCTTGGCTCCCAGGCCACATCCCTAGCGCCACCCTTGGCTCCCAGGCCACATCCCTAGCGCCACCCTTGGCTTCCAGGCCACATCCCTAGCGCCACCCTTGGCTCCCAGGCCACATCCCTAGCGCCACCCTTGGCTCCCAGGCCACATCCCTAGCTCCACCCTTGGCTCCCAGGCCACATCCCTAGCGCCATACTTGGCTCCCAGGTCACATTCCTAGCGCCATCCTTTGCTCCCAGGCCACATCCCTAGCGCCACCCTTGGCTCCCAGGCCACATCCCTAGCGCCACCCTTGGCTTCCAGGCCACATCCCTAGCGCCACCCTTGGCTTCCAGGCCACATCCCTAGCGCCACCCTTGGCTCCCAGGCCACATCCCTAGCGCCACCCTTGGCTCCCAGGCCATATCTCTAGCGCCACCCTTGGCTTCCAGGCCACATCCCTAACGCCACCCTTGGCTTCCAGGCCACATCCCTAGCGCCACCCTTGGCTCCCAGGTCACATTCCTAGCACCACCCTTGGCTCTCAGGCCACATCCCTAGCGCCACCCTTGGCTTCCAGGCCACATCCCTAGCGCCATCCTTGGCTCCCAGGTCACATTCCTAGCGCCACCCTTGGCTCTCAGGCCACATCCCTAGCGCCACCCTTGGCTCCCAGGCCACATCCCTAGCGCCACCCTTGGCTCCCAGGCCACATCCCTAGCGCCACCCTTTGCTTCCAGGCCACATCCCTAGCGCCACCCTTGGCTCCCAGGCCACATCCCTAGCACCACCCTTGGCTCTCAGGCCACATCCCTAGCGCCTCCCTTGGCTCCCAGGCCACATCCCTAGCGCCACCCTTGGCTCCCAGGCCACATCCCTAGCGCCACCCTTGGCTCCCGGACCACATCCCTAGCGCCACCCTTGGCTCCCAGGCCACATCCCTAGCGCCACCCTTGGCTCCCAGGCCACATCCCTAGCGCCACCCTTGGCTCCCAGGCCACATCCCTAGCGCCACCCTTGCTCCCAGGTCACATCCCTAGCGCCATCCTTGGCTCCCAGGTCACATTCCTAGCGCCATCCTTGGCTCCCAGGCCACATCCCTAGCGCCACCCTTGGCTCCCAGGCCACATCCCTAGCGCCACCCTTGGCTCCCAGGCCACATCCCTAGCGCCACCCTTGGCTCCCAGGCCACATCCCTAGCGCCACCCTTGGCTCCCAGGCCACATCCCTAGCTCCACCCTTGGCTCCCAGGCCACATCCCTAGCGCCATCCTTGGCTCCCAGGTCACATTCCTAGCGCCATCCTTGGCTCCCAGGCCACATCCCTAGCGCCACCCTTGGCTCCCAGGCCACATCCCTAGCGCCACCCTTGGCTTCCAGGCCACATCCCTAGCGCCACCCTTGGCTCCCAGGCCACATCCCTAGCGCCACCCTTGGCTCCCAGGCCACATCCCTAGCTCCACCCTTGGCTCCCAGGCCACATCCCTAGCGCCATACTTGGCTCCCAGGTCACATTCCTAGCGCCATCCTTGGCTCCCAGGCCACATCCCTAGCGCCACCCTTGGCTCCCAGGCCACATCCCTAGCGCCACCCTTGGCTCCCAGGCCACATCCCTAGCGCCACCCTTGGCTCCCAGGCCACATCCCTAGCTCCACCCTTGGCTCCCAGGCCACATCCCTAGCGCCATCCTTGGCTCCCAGGTCACATTCCTAGCGCCATCCTTGGCTCCCAGGCCACATCCCTAGCGCCACCCTTGGCTCCCAGGCCACATCCCTAGCGCCACCCTTGGCTTCCAGGCCACATCCCTAGCGCCACCCTTGGCTCCCAGGCCACATCCCTAGCGCCACCCTTGGCTCCCAGGCCACATCCCTAGCTCCACCCTTGGCTCCCAGGCCACATCCCTAGCGCCATACTTGGCTCCCAGGTCACATTCCTAGCGCCATCCTTGGCTCCCAGGCCACATCCCTAGCGCCACCCTTGGCTCCCAGGCCACATCCCTAGCGCCACCCTTGGCTTCCAGGCCACATCCCTAGCGCCACCCTTGGCTCCCAGGCCACATCCCTAGCGCCACCCTTGGCTCCCAGGCCACATCCCTAGCGCCACCCTTGGCTCCCAGGCCATATCTCTAGCGCCACCCTTGGCTTCCAGGCCACATCCCTAACGCCACCCTTGGCTTCCAGGCCACATCCCTAGCGCCACCATTGGCTCCCATGCCACATCTCTAGCGCCACCCTTGGCTCCCAGGCCACATCCCTAGCGCCACCCTTGGCTCCCAGGCCACATCTCTAGCGCCACCCTTGGCTTCCAGGCCACTTCCCTAGCGCCACCCTTGGCTCCCAGGCCACATCCCTAGCGCCACCCTTGGCTCCCAGGCCACATCTCTAGCGCCACCCTTGGCTCCCAGGCCACATCTCTAGCGCCACCCTTGGCTCCCAGGCCACATCCCTAGCGCCACCCTTGGGTCCCAGGCCACATCCCTAGCGCCACCCTTGGCTCCCAGGCCACATCCCTAGCGCCACCCTTGGCTCCCAGGCCACATCCCTAGCGCCACCCTTGGCTCCCAGGCCACATCTCTAGCGCCACCCTTGGCTCCCAGGCCACATCTCTAGCGCCACCCTTGGCTCCCAGGCCACATCCCTAGCGCCACCCTTGGCTCCCAGGCCACATCCCTAGCGCCACCCTTGGCTCCCAGGCCACATCTCTAGCGCCACCCTTGGCTCCCAGGCCACATCCCTAGCGCCACCCTTGGCTCCCAGGCCACATCCCTAGCGCCACCCTTGGCTCCCAGGCCACATCCCTAGCGCCACCCTTGGCTCCCAGGCCACATCCCTAGCGCCACCCTTGGCTCCCAGGCCACATCTCTAGCGCCACCCTTGGCTCCCAGGCCACATCCCTAGCGCCACCCTTGGCTCCCAGGCCACATCTCTAGCGCCACCCTTGGCTCCCAGGCCACATCCCTAGCGCCACCCTTGGCTCCCAGGCCACATCTCTAGCGCCACCCTTGGCTCCCAGGCCACATCTCTAGCGCCACCCTTGGCTCCCAGGCCACATCCCTAGCGCCACCCTTGGCTCCCAGGCCACATCCCTAGCGCCACCCTTGGCTCCCAGGCCACATCCCTAGCGCCACCCTTGGCTCCCAGGCCACATCCCTAGCGCCATCCACACATACGAACAAACCTCTTTCTTGCTATTAGTTTTACTGCAAATTCAAAACAACTAATCGAACACTATAAACAAGAGTATTTATTTCACAAATATAAGTTAACATAGTAAACCAATTTATTTAACAGAATAAAAGAGTAAATTTACATCTCATCTGTAACTACATTGTCTACACAGTTTTAATGAGATGGATGTTCTTGGTGCAGCAACATCGGCTTCTCAACATCAGTCTTGAAGACACTAAAAAGAAATTTTAGATCCCTTCGTTCAGTAATTTTCAGTCCGTTTCTTTGCTTAGAAAGAAGCTTAGCGACTGTAGTGAAGCCTCGCTCTACTAAATATGACGTTGGGATGGCAATAAAGTACATCTTGACTGTGTTCCACAGTCTTGGACTGGCGTGTGGCGCGTAGCACGTCCGGACAAGCGTTCGGACTTTTAACTCCGACTTCGGAGCACATAATAAAATTATACTTTCGTGTATAACTCTATGCTAATTTTATTCTTTGTAAATTATTTGTGTTACTTAAGCGTTCGTGACTTATATTTTGTTATATAGATTTTTGCAAAACACACGCTCCATTGGTTCTGATGCCACCCTGCCGCCCCCTACCGCCCCCTACCGCCCCCTACCGCCCCCTACCGCCCCCATTTTCCTCAACGCCCCCCTGGATTATTCCAACGCCCCCAGGGGGACGGTACCGCCCACTTTTAGATCACTGTTTTACACCATAAGGTAAAAATCGCAAGACTAGCGAGGTGGGTAGGTTCCCTAAAAACACAAGAATGATCATGCAGAGGATTTCCGAAAAAGGTGCAGAGAGGGGGAAGGGAAAGAGGAAGGTAGGATGATCGAAAGGAGGAATGGAAAAGTTTTTCCTGATTCGGTTCGTAAAACATAGGAGTGTATTCCCAGTGGAGCTCTTGGTGATTTGACCGATACCTGCCGTTAGCTGTTCGGGTCAACCCCGTGAATTATTATTATTATAATCAAGGGGAAGCGCTAAACCCGGAGGATTATACAGCGCCTGGGGGGGGATGTGGAAGGCATTCAGGCTTAATTCGGGGAACTTTAGCACAGATCCAATTCCCTAAATCAAGAGCCCCTCACCAACATCAAGGAACCTTCCTTGAGGGGTCAACCCCGTGAAAAATAATCACATGTGATATATAGTACATGGAATCCACAGATGGACACCAGTGATCTTCAAGATGATACGAACACGTTGGTGTTGTGGTCGAGGGAGTAATGAATTCAGTTTACTATCGAGAAATGTTCAAGAACCTAATCCTGGAAAATAAAATATCTTCGCCACCTATAAATGCTTAATACCTTATGACAAGTGAATAAGAACACACCCTGACACACGTCAGCCATGTGTCTCTCAGAGCTGATTTTATTATATAGTTACAGAATCATATTATGATTCGAGAAAGACCTTGATTTGATCTCATGTCTGGTGTATAAATATAAATAATGGCAAGAATATCATTGTAACTATCCTCCATCATCATAGTCTATGCCTCTGATTCATAATATTTCATATGTAAAACACAATCGTACAAGTGAAAAGCAGCGAGCCCATGTTAGCAGAAATCAGAAGCCAAGGCAACATTGCTTAAGCGTTTGCAATGTGGCTTAAAATTATATCAAGAAGTAAAAGAAAGGGAATTCTCAAGGTTACACTATAACCCTACAGCGTTGATAAAGTATTATTAAAATTAAACAGTGTAGTTCTAGTCTTCATTATAGAGATTGGACATGCATGAGCAGGAACTCACTGAGAAGGTATCTCAGGGATCTTTGCTACGAAATTAGACAGTCTTAAACTTGCACTAATGTGTAGAATGAGTGAAGATGCGATTGAGGAGAGCAAGTAGACGGTATGTGTATGTTAAAGGGATACACATAACATGCTAATCTTATCTGAGATAAGGCACGCACACGAATACATACACACACACACAAACATACACATACGTACACAAACATACACGGGCAAGGGCAAAGAAGACCTCAGACAGAATACAGTCTAGGGGGCTGAAGACTACAAACCTCACTCAAGGAAAAGGATCTTGGGGTGAGTACAATACCGAGCGCATCTCCTTAGGCACATACCAGCCAAATAACTGCTGCATCATATGGGCGACTAGCAAACCTAAGAATAGCTTTCCGACATCTCAGTAAGGAGTCTTCAGGACTCTGTACACCGTGTATGTCAGGCCTATATTGGAGTATGCAGCACAAGCTTGGAACCCACACCTGGTCAAGCACGTCAAGAAACTAGAAAAAGTGCAAAGGTTTACAACGAGATTAGTTACAGAGGTGAGAGGCATGTCCTACGAGGAGAGGTTAAGGGAAATTGACCTGACGACGTTGGAGGGCAGGAAGCACATGATACATAAAATACTGAGAGGAATCGACAGGTGGACAGAGACAGGATGTTCCAAAGATGGGACACAGATACAAGGGGTCACAATTGGAATTTGAAGACTTAGATGAGTCAAAGGGATATTAGCAAGTATTTCTTTAGTCACAGAGTTGTCAGAAAGTGGAATAGTCTGGCAAGTGACGTAGTGAGGGCAGGAACCATACATAGTTTTAAGACGAGGTTTGATGAAGCTCATGGAGCAGGGAGAGAGGACGTAGTAGCGGCCAGTGTAGAGGCGGGGCCAGGAGCTGTGACCCGACCCCTGCAATCACAACTAGGCGAGTACAACTAGTTGAGTGCACACACAGTCTATTTATCTCCTCTCTCTCTCTCTCTCTCTCTCTCTCTCTCTCTCTCTCTCTCTTCCTCCCCACTGTTCATTTTTTGAGGTTTTTATTTCATTTCAATAACTTAAAATTTTATAATAAAATACTTATTTATCGTCTTTGGTATTAAGTTATTTTTCTTACGAGTATAAGATGAATATTTTTCTGACTTCACTGAATTCCCGTCGAAAAACTATATATTCTAATTGCATTAGGCATTTCTTATGCAGATGAGTTCTCATTGCACCATCACTTACAGACTCGGTGTAAATTACTGCTAAATTATAGATCATTATGATAATTTTTCGAGGCATTTGAAAATAATTACCATTTCTGGCACCTGACTATTGTTTTACTCCAACAGAAATGTCAAATTTAGACGCGTTTAAGCCTGTTGGAACGTCTTTTGACCTAGTCAAGATTAAATGTATGGTTATATTGGTGTTTACAAAACAGGTATGGTGTGCCAAGAGTCATAACCTCCATAACCAATAATGATAAACAGAGCTCAGGGAGTATCTGAAAGATATAAGAGAGAGAGAGATGGTGATAGAGGAACCATTCCTTCGAGGGAGGGGCTGGGTACAGTTGATGGGCTGTTGATCCAAGGAACTGCAGCTACCTTCATTGTTTGTAGATGAATGGTTCAGAGAACCGACATGTTGATATATTAGACACATGTGCAACTCTCAATAAAGGCACCCAAGAGTTGTACATGTGTCTAATATATCTACCTTCATTGTCATTGGATTAAAGTTCGACAGTGTAAAACTGTTTTGGATAAAGACGGAAACTGTATATGTTGTGCACGTACTTGTAGGAATGAAGATTATTATTATTATTATTATTATTATTATTATTATTATTATTATTATTATTATTATTATTACATAATTAAGGAGCTGCAAGGACACTGAAACAGGCTACTGAATTTCTACCACATATGGCATCTGGGTTTAATTTTAACAAACTCGCTTACTGTGATCTCTACAGACCAACGCTCCTAAGGTATCAATGGAGAGTGAACCAACCAAAAGTCAAATAAAATACCCTGGGGATAAATACCATGCTAAGATACACTCCAGCGGCGCAGATTACCTGTGTGTGTGTGTGTGTGTGTGTGTGTGTGTGTGTGTGTGTGTGTGTGTGTGTGTGTTTGTGTGTGTAGTTCGTGGATGATGGGACACTAGCAGATACAAAGGAGTCCTTTCTAGTATATCTTAATGACGTGATTACACAGGGACCGACTATGAGATTCGTCCTTGTTCCATCCAATAGTTCCATTATTACCATTGACTTGAAAAGTGTAGGCAGCACTGCCTGACAGAGATCACCAAAAGTCTCTTCACTTATCGCCATTTACTCAAAAGGCTCAAAAAACTCAGTTATTTGAGTTAACGCAGTTTTGAACTGTTGCTGAATTATTCCACATTTTATCTCCAATTATTATTCTTTTCTTAGTTAACAAAAAATATCCTAAAAATCGATGAGCTTCCCTTTATCCACTACCGCCGATAAACTTTTGTGAAAGTCGGTCGGCACACCATATACCATGAGTTTTATTTGGAAAGTTTACAGTCTTAGAGAAATCAGTTGTATTTTCTTACAAGAATGAGAGGGTGGGAATGCAGTAAAAATATATCACAAGCCCGGCTCTTCAATTGCGTGGTTTAGGAGAAGTGTGGGCAGCTAACTGTGGTATACGAGTCTAAATGGTGATGGGTGGTGATTCACGACTCACACTCACTTCTCATAACTCCCCATAATGAGTGTCCTGTGGGGGATATAAACTAGGATCTGACATCTCGCTTTTGTCTCCGGTGTAAAGTTATTAGACCAGAAGCACATTGAATCTTTATTATGAAGCATGTGGACTTAATAAGTTTTGAAGATAGGAGAATTGTTTCTAAGTTTCCAGGTTGTGGTGCCACCGGAGGATTGCATATAGCCAGAACCAGCAGCCTAACTGATCAGATTATCAGCCAGGACGGCCTGGTCTGGGACCGGACTGCTGGGGCAATAACCTTCCTGGAATTGCCTGCAGACAATCTGCAAGTAATGCTCAACTAACCTTTGTACTCCAGTAAGCACAGTGATGAACGTTACTAGTACTGAGAGCAGAGTCTGTGAATACTCTTCTAGTTGCGGTTAAAGGAAATAAGTCACAGTTTCTGACACTGTTTCTTATGTGAACTCTACCACACTTATCCCTTAAGCTGCATAAGAAAAAGAGAGAAACAGTGGTAGAGAAACCACTTATTCGAGGGAGTGGTTAGATACGGTTGAAGGTCTGTTTTAATCCTAGGAAATGCATCGACCTTTCTCTTCCTTGGATTAAACTTTGAACATTTCCTCTTCTAGGTCATTCCTATTTCTGACCACGCTGAACAAATATTTCCTATAACCCATCTTGAACTATCATTTATTGCCACCGTTATCCATGATTCGCACCTTACAAACAATATATCCTTGTATGCTCCCTAAGTCCTCCAGTACGTTGTACGTTAGTAAGTGAGTAAGTAAGTTTATTCAGGTGTACACAAATACAGTTATATAGATTATCATACATAGCAACATATGTGTAGAGAACCTGGGATAACCCAAAAAAGTCAGACTAAGTGACTTATTTCCATTGGAGTCCTTTTATTTTACTATGACGGAGATAATATCTCCTTATTATACTATAAAGGAGATATACTATGAATAAGGTAAAAAGAGTTATTTACATTTACATGTGTGTTAGCTAAAAAATATAAAATCATTCTCCTCCCTTTCTGTCGCTACATTCATTAGGTACCTTTCGGCTCTCTTCTTGAACTGCTTCATGCTACGACTGGCTTGACATGTGAAGGCAATCTGTTCCATTTCTTTATTGCTGCACTTTAACCCTTAAACTATCCAAGCAGATCTACGTTCACATGCGTAGTGCTTCAAAAGTAGATCTACGTTTTTTTACATATTTTCAAATATAACAAAAAAAAAAAGTAGATCAAAGTTTTTTTACACGTCTTCAAATGTAAAAAAAAAAAAAGATCTACTTTTTTTACATAGTTTCAAATGTTGAAAAAACGTAGATCTACGTTTGGACAGTTTAAGGGTTAATAAAAAGTGTTTGAAGCCTGACCACTGACTGTGGGTACTACAAAGTTGTGCTCTCCCTCCCTCCCAGCCTTGATAAAATTGACAGCAAGATATTCTGGACACTGTTTGTGAGCAATTTTATAAACTTGATTTAACTTCAGTTGTTTTACTCTGTCTTCAACATTCAGCATATCCAGTTGCTGTAATTCATCCTGGCTTACATGTTCTCTTGGACCCAGGTCCAGGATGAATCTTACCATTTTGTTCTGGGTGATTCGCAGTTTATCTTCCAGTTTTTTTGGTCAAGGCAGAGTACCATGAAGAGCAAGCGTAGTCCATATGACATTGTATAAGGGCTAGACATAAGGTCCTGCGAGCCTCAGTTGGTAGACACTATCCTTGTCTGTAGAGGAACTTCAGTCTGGTATTCGCGCTCTTTACTACACTGTTCCCTATCAGTTCTCCTGACATGCATGGGTCAAAGGGGATTTCCATATATTTTACTGAGGAAACTGAAGTGATGGGTTCCCCATTACACCGGACATTAAAATTATTTACCCTTCTCAGTTTATGTTTTGTACCAAAGAGAATGGCTTCCGTTTTCCCGAGGTGTAACGAGAGTTGTTGTCTACTAACCATTTGCTGCAGGACTCCAGTTCCAGTGTTATTACATTAGCTATATCTTGTGAATTTTTACCTGACACTAACAGTTTACTGTCATCTGCATACAGTAGGAGTCTGCACTTGACACTGATGAGCATGTCGTTTACATAACATAGAAATAATAAGAGACTCAGAATACCACCTTGGGGAACTCCACATGCTATCGGCAGGGATTCTGATTCTGTTTTGTTGGTTTTGACAATTTGTTTCCTATTGTTAAGATAGGACTTATACCAATCTATGGAACCTATGCCGATAGCTTGAAGTTTCTTATATAATATATCGTGGCTGACAGTATCAAAGGCCTTTTGAAAGTCTAAGGTTACCATTCCTATGAGGTTCCCTATCGACATTTCAGTTCTCATGTAATCCGTCACATTAATTAGGGAGGTGTCAGTTGAATAAGATCACATGAAACCTGATTGGTAACTATGAAGAATGTTGTTGCCATTAAGATACTTAACTACTTGACAGTACACTGACCTCTCTAGAATTTTGGATATTACAGAGTATACTGATAGTCCTATAGTTGCTTACATCAGACCTACTATTTTTCTTAAATATAGGAGTAATTCTGGCCTCCTTGAACCCCTCCAGTACGGTATTAGTGGTGATGGACAGATTTATTATGTGAGCAATGGGGATTGGCAATTCAGAGGCACCATCTTGTAGGAACTTAGACGGGATGTTATCAGGGCCGGTGCTGCTTAGTTCTTTTTGCACACCGTCATTAGATACACTTACTATTTGGCAATTGTTTGGGGTTACCCCTTTATTGGTATAGTATGTTTTAAACTTATCAGAGTCTGTGTTAAAGGTATTTGATGCAGCTGGTAGTTTACTGATGCGACAGTTGTGTAATATGAATTAAAATAGTTTGCCATTTTAGTTGTTTCGTGGCATACCTCGTTATCGATATTTAGTACTATGTTAGAGCTATCTACTGGTTTATGGCTATATCCCAACTGTTTTAGTTGTTGCCAGAGCTTTCTGGGGTTATTGTTGTACTCTTCGATTTTTAAACAATAGTACCTTGCCTTTGGTCCTTTTATAAGTCTCTGCACTCTGTTCCTCACCTTTTGGAATTCATTTACCGCTGCCATATCCTGCCTGTTTACCCTAAATCTTTTCAGCAGCTGGTCTCTGAATTTCATATTATCTAATATCTCAGTAGTTATCCAAGGTTCGGTTCTCCGTCTAATCCTAACCTCTTTCACTGGTGCAATATTATACATTAATCCACCCTGGATACTTGCTTCTGTATCATCACTCTGTCTCCTCTTCGGGAATTCCTTGGGAAATTGTTTGACCTTTCTATATGTAGTGAACAATGGGAAGTAACTTGAATTAAACTTATATTAGTATGAAACTATAGCAAGTTAAACACATAGTACTCTGAAGTTGTTGCTGATCAGTTCTTTTCTCCTAAACATGTAAGAAATTACACTTAATAGCCTTTATTTAATTCTTAAGTAGTTTTTAATATTAGGATTAGTTTGCACACTAGTGGCTTTATTTTGTGCCTGCCAGTGTTTTAATACATGAAAACTAGATTATTTTGTACCACAAAGAAATTGTGTTACACTGTGGGATAAGACCAGTGGAAGTCATGATTAGGACGTACAAGGTATACTTCGAGGATCTGAGAGAGTGGGGAGGGAAAGACTGTTCCAGGTAGGAAACGGGAACAAAGGGGCATGGATGGAACTTTTAAAACCCTTCAGAGGGCAAGGCAGACTAAAATGCAGATTTTGAAAGTGATTTCGTATGAGGAGATAGAGCCACTCGATGTAAGGTCACTGAGACCATCCAAACGGAGTTGTGAAAGTAACATCTCGGGCAATTGCAGATATTCGAAGACCGAGTATATTCGGTCCTGCCCGTTTGGGGTATAACAATTTAGAATGTTGCAAGGTTGCAATTGTTGTAAAAAATAAAAACAAATAAATATTTTTTAAATTTATTATGCAAGTAGACAATATAAAAAACATGAATGGAACTTGTTTCTGAACAATTTGTAAGCAGTAAAAAAATAGAAATAGGAACTACTTATCAACAATGACACATTACAATGGGATACAACTTACAAATTAAATATCCCTGAGTTCCCTGAGAAAGAACATTCTTTTTACATCACTAATTTCTGCAAAACTTTATGAAACAATTTCTATCCTTCTTGATGGATAGATTTACTTTGTATGTGGCACAGGAAAATGAGGATGTGACATGATTATTCTTGTTGCTGCAATACTTGCATGTAAGCATGTATCTTCTTCTTGTTCAATTTCTTCTTTTTGGATGGTGGCATAGCTTCCTCCTCATCTGTTGTCACCTCTGCATCTTGTGGCAAGTATTCATCATCAGTTTCCACCACTTCCAGGTCATCTGGGTCTTGATCTGAGTCACTATCATCCCAAACACAGACAAATTTCGACTTATCCTTGGAGGACTCGCCATAGAACAATATCTTATTGATCTGGAAGGACAATAAAAACGTTCTGTACACACCCAGACCATTACTGAACTCATATATACACTACCAAATTTTATGGAAATATTTATATACCGAAACTTGAAAACTGCACCTAAAAGGGCAGGAACAACTGTACTTGGTCCTATTTTGTTGCACTTTTTTCATTTGCATGGTGCACTCGTAATATGCTTCACAATGCCTTCATATATATATATCAAAATATTGCTAAACTATTCATTTACACACTAGACACACAAATCAGTACTTACCGACATTGTATAGGGTGAAATGCTTCAGTATATAAGGAGCACTCAACCGAGAAACACGAGTTTTGGTGCCGGCAAGGTAGAAGTGTTTATGTTCTGCTCTCTCGACCAGTGGGAAGCGAGCAGCCGCCATCACCGCTCAGCCAGGGCGACTCAGGGAAGGTCTGTGATTGGTCAGAAATAGAGAACGAGAACCTGGATGCGCTGGGGGAGTCAGAGGACGTGCGCAAGAAACCACGTTATGAGGACCGACTATACTCGGTCCTGCCGGTAAAGGGTTTTAAGATGCAAAACATGTGCCACAGGTTTACAAGAAGATATTTCTTGAGCCACAGAATGGTTATACAGTGGAATGACCTGGATGAATAATTGTGACAGACTCTTTATACAGGTATAAGAGCCAGTCACAATTAAGTCACGGAACGGGTACATATTGAAGCCACTGCGAGTGAGTCCTAATTAAAACTTACAGGCCAGTGAGTTAACCACTGTGACTTTTTTTTTCAATTGTGTTAGTACGATTTCGTTAATCTGCCTCGTGGCTTGGCGGCTAAAGCTCTTGATTCACAAGTCGAGGGTCTGGATTCTATTCCCAGCGAAGGTAGAAACACTGGGTTTGTTTCTTTACACCTGTTGTCTATGTTCCCATCAGTAAAATGGGGGTTAGTCTACCGGTGTGGGTCGCATCCTTGGCCAAAACTGACTTAATTTGCCCGAAATACTCTGCATAACAAGCGGTTTTCTATATAGTAGTATGTCATTGATGTCAGCTAGGACTGTATATCTTGTACATGTACTTGTAGAAATAAAGATATTATACTATTATTATTAGCTAAGAGGCGGAATCAGGAGCTGAAACTCAACTAATACCCACAATAGAAATTAGAAGTCACATCGTTTAACTTTACTGAGCCATTCGGTGTTAATATCTACTTCAGTTACTATACAGAAGCAATGTAAAAGTTTAAAATTATGCAAGAGGCCTAAATAAAAATCTAACCTTAAATAGGCGAATACGAAAAGACGAGGACATTCAATCTCAGCCCACACACACAGAGACTGGGTTACAATCCCCAAACGAGTGGAAACGATGGACGTGTTTCTGGACGTGTTTCCGTACAACCTGCTGCCCCAGTTCGGCTAGCAGAAAGTAGGCACCTGGGGTGTTAGGGTACTGGTGTGGGTCGTATTCAGCGGGAGAGGATTAAAGAACCCCAGTGGAAATAAGCCAGACATTTTAATAACATGATTTTATTGGGTTATCCCTGGTTACTAACCCCTTGGTTAATAATCCACAATTTTTTTATAATTTTTATTTCGTGTGTTTATCCTGCTGTAGTAAGGATAGCGTGGCCGAGCGGTCTAAGGCGCTGGTTTAAGGCACCAGTCTCTTCGGAGGCGTGGGTTCGAATCCCACCGCTGTCACGTGTATTTTGCTGATCTAAGTTTCATTACCTTATTTTTGTTTACGTTGAAAACTTATGAAAAGTAAACCACTGTATGTGACCTTAGTCTTCTCGGCGAGTTAGCCATGACGGATGACCTTGTCAGAGATCAGAGATGCGTGAGCAAATGTACCGTTTCCTGGACAGGTCGTAGAAGGGCTATTACTGGGGAACGTAGGATAATAATTATTATTATTATCATTTTTATATTCAGTGAATACTCTAAACTCGTAAGGATAATACAGCCAATGAGTAATGGGTAGCAATCAGGTTTGATCTGAGGAAAGGGAAGAGATCCCCAGCTCCTTTGCTCACTTATCGTTCACCTCTTGAAGAGTCTGAAACAGAAACCGAGTTCTAAATATAATTTGTTTTACCCCAGTTATCCGCACATCTCGATTACATTACTTTATCAAAAGTAACAGCTCAGAAAAACCAGGCATTATTGTACAAGAATGGTATACAGGCATTATTGTACAGTTCCTGAACAGTACGTGTCTTTTTCGACATCTTGTCGGTATCACCATAACATTTCTCAGGCATTTATAATGTTCACACTTAGTTGAAGTCTGGATGTATTAATTACGAGCAGTTTTAGCTGTAAATATAAAATGGTCTTAACTATAAATCTAAAAAGTATAGTTTTAATTATAAACATGATATGGTAGGATTTGCATCGTTTATTTTTTTAATCTGTTATATACCAGTAGCGGTTTACATGTTGTACTGCGTGCGTTACATGGTGGGATTTACCCCTTGTAGTTTTCCCTATTGTGGTTTACTTGTGTTTTGCCTGTTGTGGTTTACATTTTTTTATTTAGGTTTTGTGGTATACTTGTTGCTTTTTGCTGGTTTACTTCTCTGGGTTTACTGCTATGGTTTATGTGTGGTTTATTTGTGTAGTTTGCCTGTCTTGATTTATTGCGGTTTACCGCAATAAATCAACAGGTTTAGATTGTGTTGGTGCAACTTACCTGGAGTATACCTGGAGGGTATTCCGGGGGTCAACACCCCTGCGTCCTGGTCCATGCCCAGGTCTCGAGGTGGATCAGGGCCTATTCAAGCAGGCTGTTATTACCGGCCGCACGTAATCCAACGTACGAACCACAGCCCGGCTGGTCAGGTACTGACATTAAGTGTCTGTCCAGCTCCTTGTTGAAGAAACCACGGGTCTATAGGTAATCCCCCTTATGTATGCTGGGAGGCAGTTGTGTGGGTGGAGGTCCATGGTGACGAACGTGATTTGTAACATAAATTAATTGGCATTATTTTGTGGTACCTGGTTAATCTTCCGATCGGTTTTAAATTTCCAACTCTTGGTACATTTTTCACCCTTGGAAAGTTTACATTGTTACTCGGCTGCGTAAGTGCGCCTGTACTTATTTTAATAAATAAAGCGTACAGGCAGTGTCTCACCTGATGGGCATTGAGCTCTCAACACTGTAGACTGAAGGTTAGGATTAGTTTTGATTTGTATAAGAGTCAATTTATCAGTTTTACTGAGCAGAATAGGGCTACTTTCACTGCGATCACTCGAAAAGGGTTTTTCATATCAGCTTAAGTTTTCAATGTTGCTAACGCTTACCTGAAGAAAAGTTCAAATTTTTATTGGGTTTGTAAGTGTGACTTTTCTAATTTTATTAAAGTATAATAATAATAATAATAATAATAATAATAATAATAATAATAATAATAATAATAATAATAATTTTTATATTAGCATAATACAAGTTTGTACAAAGGAGTATAACAATTACAATAACAGTGCAAAATTGTACATATGGTCATTATGCGAGTTACAATGAACACAGTAAAACTGATTATTCTGTTAGCTCATTCTATATGGCTTTAACAAGTTTGTTAGAGAAGAATTACAGTTTTTATTAACCTAAGGTGGGCACAATGGAATAATTAACATTACATTTGATATGATTACAGATATTGAGAATAATATACTGATTATAATGATTTACCTGTGTGATATTGAGCAAATGCACGTACAGGTTCTTTACATATTTATTTATGGGCTAGGGGAGGTATCGTATTTACCTCTCTGAGACACTAAGTAATTCAGGTACCGAACTGAAAATTTAGGCCGGGTGTCTTATCTTTAATCTGTAATTTTCTTTATGTAATCCCATTTAGCTATTTGTGAGATATATACTTGTGACCGGTGTCGAGTTTTCCTACCTCACATCGCGGCCTGTGGCCCTGGCTTTCTTAATTTCTCACACGAGGACCTTGGAAGATGAAAAAAAAGGAAATCACTATAATTTCTGTGGGGATGCTATGTTAATTTGATTAGGCAAAAATTTTCGGAGCTTACTGATGAACAGGATGTTGAGACTTGACCTGACTGATTGAGGAATTGTTACATTTTCTTCTGAAAAAAACACAAAGGATGATGGTCTCTAGGCACCATGATGATAACTCTGGAACAGTGATAGGAATGAATCAGTGTGTGTTGAAGCATGAAGTGGATATCCTAGGGATGAATTTTGATTCAATGAAGAATCACGTAGTAAATCTTGCAAGCAAGGCAGCCCAAAAAAGGTAACGGCATGAAGGAGCATCTCGTACTTGCTTGACAGAAGAGGATGCAAAACTCTATACGAAGCACATGTGCGCTCATTTCTAGAGTATGCTCCACTTTCATTTATTGCCCGACTCCTTCCCTTCAGTCTCGTGTACGACTCCTTGACAGAATAGAGAACAGAACAAGACGACATATCTCTCGCCTTGACTCGGCCTGGATATATCTGTTATTTCAGCAGAGCCTTCAGTACGGGGAGAGAGACGTAGGTGGTTTTACTGTTTTGTAGAAGGCCTTTGTTATCAAAGTACCACTAATGGCTCCACGGACAGAGAGAGAGAGAGAGACAGCTTTTATACAATAAGACGGGCAGCAAACAGCAACTACTCTGGTTATACTATTCTCAAGAACATCGCCTCATCTGAGATCATTCATTCCTAGAATGACTTAGGTCTGGAACATGTTCGTACAGCTTGTTTAACTTCATCCTGCTCCCTGTGTGTGTGTTTTATAATAAAGATTTCAAATAGACTAATCTAAGCAACAGCTCTTGGCTTGTAAATAAATGTACAACTCTTTATATAATCCTGTAAAAAAAAACTTCGTGCAAATAAGAAAAAAATACAGATGAGAGAAAGAGAAATATAAATATTATAATGGAAAACTAAAATTCTCTCTCTCTCTCTCTCTCTCTCTCTCTCTCTCTCTCTCTCTCTCTCTCTCTCTCTCTCTCTCTCTCTCCGCTATATCCCTCTCTTTCCGTCTCCATCGACCATGGCCTGGTGGCAGTGATCGCATCATTGTGGTCCGGTTGGCCTAATAATGCTCGTCAGTGGCTTGTGACATGAGGCCTCGTGATCCGCTTTGACGGCCCTAGGTGGAAGATTATCCTCCTCCCCTCCTACTACCCCATTCCTTCTCCTGTCATCCCTCCCTTCCCCAGTGCTGGGTCACCTTAATGTGGTGGCAAAGTTTGAGCGGCTTAGCCTGACTAAGAGCCCAGCATCCCCCTTCCCTCGGCTTACCTAACCCGGGATTTTTCCTCATTTCCCAATTTTTGCTCCCGTTGATTATGGAAGAGATCATTATCAACAAAAAGAAAAAAAAATTTGCATGCAGTACTAACAAGAAACCCACATCAAATTATGTTTGCTTCAAACCTCGAGAAAATGTAGAGAATTACAATTAGAGCACATTGCTCGTGCTGAAGGGGACTGGAGTACCAGTTGATGTTTAGGAGAACTGATTCTTATCACCCTAGAAAGGTGAAGGATCAGGGGAGGCAAGACTGCGAAACGCTTATGCAATAAAGAAACCTAAGCGTTGCATGTCTTATTCATCACTTTATTGGGTTATCCTAGGTTAAATTTACACAACATATGTGTGCCATCATAACCTTTGTAAAAATTTATACTTTAGTATTTTTTTCCCCAACGGTTTGTAGATTTTCCTAAATAAAACTTATATGACCTTTGTGAAGGTGTTTGACAAATGCGAGCATGGAGTGATTGCGCACAAAATGTAGGCCAATGGCATTACGGAGAAGGTAGGCAGATGGATTTTCGGGTTTCTAACACACACACAACACAAGAAGTAGTAGTAAACAGCAAAATCCAGCACCAGCGAGGTAAGAAGTTAAGTTCCCCATGGCACTGTCTTGGCACCTCTGCTGTTTCTTATCCTCAAAGCAGACATAGATAAAAACACCAATCACAATTTTGCATCAACATTTGCGGATGACACTAAAATAAACACGAAAGTCACTTCGGTAGAAGACACTAAAAAATTACAGGAAGATATAAGCGGGATTTTCCAGTGGGTAGTTGAGAACATGACGTTCAATGGTGTTAAGTCCTAGCTGCTTTGGTGCGGGAAGAATGAAGAACTCAAAAGGAACACTGTATAGAAAACTCTAAGAGGATCGTTATAGTACGAAAGGAACATGTAAAAGACTTGGGAATAATTATATCAGCCGACCCTTATTTCAAAGAACATAATAAGACAAAGATCATGACAGCCAGAAGGATGACGAAGTGGGTAATGAGAACCTTCAAAACAAGGGAAATAATGCCAGTGGTGACACTTTTTATATCGCTCGTTCCCTCTCATTTGGAATATTGCTCGGTGTTGACGGCTTCATTCAGGTTAGGAGAAATATCAGAGCTGGAACAAATACAAAGATCGTTTACAGCCTGCAAAGGGCCAATAAAGGATTTAAATTACTGCGAACGCCTTAGGCTTAAATATGTACTCACTGGAGCGGAGGAGAGAGATACATAATAATATGTACCTAAAAGGTGTTGGGGGGCCTTCTCCCAAATTGGCACCATGCCATAACATACAGGAGCAAGAGCTATGGAAGGAAGTGTAAGATAAACCCAGTGAAAAGCGGGGGTGCTGTGAGCACAATACGTAAACGCTGTATCAACATTCGTGGTCACAGATTATTCAACTTCTTAGCCAGAAGATAGCAGAAACACTGCTGGAATAAGTCTAGAAGTCTTCAAGAGGAAACTGGTCAAGTATCTTCACCAGGTGCCAAATCAACCAGGCCGTGATGGATGTGCGGGTCAACGGATCACCAGCAGCTGTAACAGTCTGGTTGACCAGGCAGACATCAGACAAGCCTGGCCCAAGGCTGGGTTCTGGGAGTGGAAAAACTTTCGGAACTCATCAAAGTTATTAAAGGGTAAAAGTATAAAGCGGATAAGGTCAGATTGCTGAATTGAATACATGGATAAGGCAGAAAGAAGTTAGGAAGAACCTGTTATATTTACTGTTATTTAAAAGCGGAACAGAGTTGATAAAGTAGTGAAGGAAAATCTGTACACGTTAGTTAGAAGGAAAGTTGTGTCGGTAAAGAGTGCCGGTGTTTTCAACCTGAGATGTACAAATCATCACTTAGATCAGAAAATCTTATGATCTTAGCTACCAACAGTTCTACGCGAGAAGAAAAGAACGATATAAAGTGACAAAAAATGAATACCCGGTTTATGAAAATAAAAATATAGGCAGAGAGAAGCGATCTACAAGAAGAAAAAAAATGCAAAATCCTATCGTTTATAGAACACAAGAAGATAAATGTAAGATAATTGTACTGATATGTACCAAAATAAACTTACCCCCGCCAAGTGCTAATGAACCAGGATGTGATGGCCCAGTGTGCCCATACAACAGACTGGTTAAACAGGCACTCCACAGGAACGCCACAGCTTCAGGCCGGGGCTCTAAGGGTAGAAAGACCCTTCGAAACCGGTTGCAGATATATCCGGGGTAACTGGTATATACAGCTTCATAAGTAGGTACAAGTACCAAGAACCTAGAAACAATGAACTCCGGCCTGTAGCTGTTCTAGAGACTGGACCACCAGACGACAGTCTGTCCCTCCAACAAATCTCATTAAATAAAACTGTGTAAATACATATCACCAGCTAACACTCACTCCTGCTCACTTATTCACTCGCCTGTATAATTATTCATTTACTCTTATTCACTTTCATCCATTCACTAATTCACTCAGTCTCTCACAAATTCGCTCAGTAACACTCTAACTCTCTCACTTGCTCACTTGTACATGTTTAAAGGATAGTAAGGATAGCGTGGCCGAGCGGTCTAAGGCGCTGGTTTAAGGCACCAGTCTCTTCGGAGGCGTGGGTTCGAATCCCACCGCTGTCAGAATTTTAAGTTTTCTCTCCTTCGATAACGACCGAATTTACAAGTTTAATCCTCATGAGGGACAAACCACTGCACGAGACTTTAACTAAAGCTGGTGAAAAAAAAATGATTTTCAAGGCAGGTTAGTAGAGACGTTATTCCTGCATTTTATTCACACCAAAACTTAATATTAATTGTCTGCCGTGGTGACGACTGTGTTTAGTGACCGTAACGTGTTGCACTTAAGTTTATGCTTTGCAAGAAAGAGCTTGAGCTTTGACGTTTTAAAATAAGCTGTTTAGAAGAGTGACGTACAAGCTGATTAGTGTGATATTTCTTCGTCCGTGTAGAATTCAGAGTTGTAAGCACCAGGACAAACAGTTTGTGGGAGCCCCTGCCACTAAAATTTCATTGATAAATTGCATACTGGCTTTCCTATGTAAAGTGTAAATCAGCTTTACTTTTGTTTCTCTTACACGTGGTACCAACGTATTTATAAAGCACCATATTTTTTGAACCAGTTAGTTGTAAATTGCCAGTAGAGTCCCGAACTGGGTCTTTTTCAACTTTGTACCAAGAGCGGCCAGAATCCTGCTTTGCAGGATTCTTTGAACAGGGTCCCCAGGGCTAGCGCCTCGGTTTTCCCGTCACTGTTCTTTAATCCTTACCTGTTCTCTTTATAGGACTATCTATGTCAATAAGGTTTCTGAATCACATGTCACGTTCCCTATTTTCCTTGTCACTAATTTTAAACATTTTAGCAATTAGGGAAACAGGAGAAGGAAGCAAGGGTGACTTAAGAGAGCTTAACCTAGCACTAGGAAATAATTCTATACCCATGGCAGTGAATAAGTGGAAAGACTTAAAGGAGGAGGTAGTGGAGGCCAACAACTTGTGTAGTTTCAAGAGTAAATATGCCTGGGTACTGGACGCTACGGATCAATATATTTGCTCGATAATTATTAAGAGACCAAGTAAGGAGATATGACTTGACTCCTGTAAATACATCAAGGAGAGTACAAAACACTAGAAACCGAGCACAGTGTCGTGAAGAGTTACGTTATTTACTTTATCCTACAAAGTACCTGTTCATTTGTCCATAACTCTCTCTCGCACGATTCAAATAAACTTAATAACCCTTTCCTACTTAAACAAACATATATTTTGCAACACAGTTTTATTAAGTGTATTACGAAGACAAAAACAAATTATTTACGAGAAAAGAGCTTCTTGAAATTTTAAAACGAAAATCGATAGTTACACGAAAAGTGTAACTTTTATTACCCGACGTTAAGTCATTACTAGAAATTCCCTGCTCTAATTGTTAGCCAAACATTTTCGACTGTCTCTGAGTTGAAAGGAATAATTTATCATCAACGAAGCCAAATAATGTTTGGTTTTCCGCCTGCAAGACAGCGAAGTCTTTAAGTCTCTGGCCTCTGGTTGGGGCCCCGGGCGACGGGAAATAAAGGAGTGTCATCAGACAATAGGCGGGTCCTTCATCTTGCTCAGTAGAATTTGTGAGCAAAAGAATTCTCCGACAGATCTCACTCTCCCTCCCCATCACTCCTCTTCACCCTTGTTTTACCTTTCTCCTCGTATCACCTTCCCCCCCTCTCTCACTCATCCCTCTCCCTCACTCCCATCCCCCTCTCTTTCACTCCCTATCTTTCTCTCTCTTCCAATTTTCCCCTCACTCTCTCTAAACCTTACTCTTCCCTTTCCTTACTCCCCCAACACACCCACACTCACTCTCTCACTGTATCCCTGCCTCACAGGAGATTAGTGCAAAAGCTAGAGGAGAAGGCAGGAATAACAAGAAAGACACTGCAATGCATCAGAGAATACCTGACAGGACGGTGTCAAAGTGGGCTCCTGTGACGAGTGGAGTTCCACAGGGGTCAGTCCAAGGGCCGTTGTTGTTTCTAGTATATGTGATTAAAATGACGTAAGGGATAAATTCAGAAATGTCCCTGTTTGTAGACGATGTGAAGCGAATGCGGAGAATTGAAGTGGATGAGGATCAGTAAAATAAACCAAGTGAGGAGCAGGGGTGCGTTGGGGACAATAAGGGGACACTGCATCAACATCTTACCAGAAAATATCAGACACACGGCTGGAACAATGTAGAAGCCCTCAAGAGGAAACTGGACAAGTATCTTCAGCAGGTGCCAGATCAGCCAGGCTGTGATGGATATATGGGGCAGTGCGCCTCCAGCAACAACAGCCTAGTTGACCACGCAAGCACCAGACGAGCCTGGCTCATGGCCGGGATCCGGGAGTAGTGAAGCTCTCGAAGCTCTTAAAAGGTATATCAAAGGTAAAGTAGGATTACAAAGGGATCTGGACAGGCTTCAAGCCTGGTCCAACAACTGGCTCTTGAAATTTAAGTGTAAAGTCATGAAGATTGGGGAAAGTCTAAGAAAACCACAGACAGAGTACAGGCTGGGGGGTTGAAGACAACAAACCTAATTCAAGAAAAAGAATCCACGGGTGAGCATAATATCGAGCAAGACTCCTGAGGCACACATCAAGCAAATAACTGCTGCAGTACACGGGTGCCTGGCAAACCTAAGAATAGCCTTTCGACACCTCATTAAGGAATCGTTCAAAACTCTATATACAGTGTACGTCAGGCCCATACTGGAGTATGCAGCACCAGTATGGAACCCACATTTGGTCAGGCATGTCAAGAAATTAGAGAAAGTGCAGAAGGTTTGCAACAAGACTAATCCCGGAGCTAAGGGGTATGTCTTGCGAGGAGAGGTTAGGGGAAATCGACCTGACAACACTGGAAGACAGGAGTGATAGGTAAGACACGATAACGACATATAAAATACTAAGAGGAATTGACAGAGTAGAGGGGACAGAATGTTTCCGAGATGGGACTTAGCAATAAAGGGTCACAGTTGGCAGTTGAAGACTCAGATGAGTCACAGAGATGTTAGGAAGTATTTCTTCAGTCATAGAGTTGTCAGGAAGTGGAACAATCTGAAGAGTGATGAAGTGGAGACAGGATACATACATAGCTTTAAGAAGAGATACGATAAAGCTCTTGAAGCAGGGAGAGAGTGGACCTAGTAGCGACCAGCGAAGAGGAGGGGCCAGGAGCTGTGAATAGATCCCTGCAAGCACAAGCAGGTGAGTACAAACAGACGAGTACTAGAAACCTCCACTAAGGTGCAGGAAGAAGCTTAACCCAAAATTAATTAAAAAAATAATTAGCGGGACTATAAATTTGTGCAAGTTTTGAAACTATTCGACGAGCGTCAACACCAGCGCGCGCTCGCGCGTCTGTATATGTGTGGGTGTACTCACTTAGTTGTGGTTACAGGGGTCGAGTCATAGCTTCTGGCCTCGCCTCTTCACTGATCGCTACTGGGTCACTCTTCCTGCTCCAAGAGCCTTATCATACCTCTTCTTAAAGCTATGAATGGATCCTGCCTCCACTACATCACTTCCCAGACTATTCCACTTGTGTGTGTGTGTGTGTACGTATGTATGTATGTATTTATGTGTGTGTCTGTGTGTGTATGTGTATTCACATAATTGTGGTTGAAGGAGTCGAGTCACAGCTCCTGGCCCCGCCTCTTCACTGATCGCTCCTCGATCCACTCTCTCCTTGCTCCATGAGCTTTATCATACCTCTTCTTAAAGCTATGTATTGATACTGCCTCCACTATATCACTCTCTAGACTCTTCCACTTCCTGACAACTCTATGAATGAAGAAGTAATTCCTAACATCCCTGTGGCTCATATGAGTTTTCAACTTCCAGTTGTGACCCCTTGTTGCCGTGTCACATCTTTGAAACATCCTGTCCCTGTCCACCTTGTCAATTCCTCTTAATATCTTATGTTATCATGTTCCCTATCCCTCCTGTCTTCCAGTGTTGTCAGACTGACTTCCGTCAACCTCTCGTCGTAGGAGAAACCCTTCCGTTCTAGGACTTGTCTTATTGCAAACCTTGCAGTTTCTCTGATTTCTTGACGTGTTTGACCAGGTGTGGGTTAAATACTGGTGCTTCATACTCCAATATGGACCTGATATACACGGTGTACAGTGTGGTATATGACTCCTTACTTAGATGTTTGCCAGGCACCCAAATGCTGCAGCAGTTATTTGGCTCATGTGCGCCTCAGGAGATGTGCTCGATATGATGCTTACCACAAGATCCTTTCCGTTGAGTGAGTTTTGCAACCTTTGACCTCTTAAGCTATACTCCGTCTGCTGTCTCCTTTGTCCTTCCCCGATCTTCATAACTTTGCACTTGCTGGGGTTAAACTCCAGGAGCCATTTGTCAGACTAGGCTTGCAGCCTGTCCAGATTGACTTGTAGGCTTACCTTATCCTCTTCTGCTTGTATTCTCCTCATTAGTTTCACATCGTCTTCAAACAGGGACACCTCTGAATCTATCCCTTCCGTCATATCTTTCACATACACAAGAAACGGCACCGGACCTAGGACTAACATTTGTGGAACCCCATTCGACACATGCACCGACTTTGACACCTCGTCTCGGACCGACACAAGTTTTTTTCTTCCTGTCAGGTATTCCCTGATCCATGGCAGTGCTTTCCCTCCTATTCCTGCCTGCTTCTCTAGTTTTTCAACCAGTCTCTTGCGTGGAGCTGTGTCGAAAGCCTTCTTAGAGTCCAAGAAGATGTAGCCTGCCCCTCCCCCTCTCTCCTGTCTTACTTTTGTTATCTTGTCAAAGAAGTCCAATAGGTTCGTGATGCAGGATATCCCTTCCCTGAAGCCGTGCTGGTTGTCATGTATTAGACCATTCCGCTCTAGGTGCTCCACCACTCTTTTCCTGATAATCTCCACAATTTCACATACATGTCAGCGACACTGGTCTGTAGTTTAGTGCAGCCTGTCTGTGTCTCCTTTCTAAAAAATCGTGACTTCATTTGCTGTCTTCCACACCTCATGCAGCTGCCCTGTTTCGATAGATTTATTGAAGATTATTAGAGGCACACAAAATGGATCTGCTCCCTCTCTCAAGACCCTGGGAGAGAGATTATTTGGGCCCACCGCCTTCGAACTATCCAGTTCCCCTGGCAGTTTATTTACCTCATTCTCGATTGTGTTCAGTGTGTCCAGTACTTGCTGGTACACCCTACCACCTAGGTTTTCTGGGAGCTTCTCTGTCTCCACTGTGAGTACCTCCCTGAATCTTGAGCCGAGTTGTTCAAATACTTCTTGGTCGTTCTCTGAGAGCTTCCCTCCTTCCTTCCTCAACTTGACTGCCTGATCCTTGACTGTTATTTTCCTCCTGATGTGGCTGTATAACAACTTTGGGTCAAATTTGGATTTTGATGCTGTCATTCTCGTATTGACGCCGGGCTTCTCTCGTTATCCATGTATATTCATTTCTGGCTCTTCGACTCCACTCCCTGCTTTTTTTCTGGGTCCTCTGCCTTCTATACTTTTTGCATACTCTCCCACACTTGGCTTTCGCCTCTCCATACCTCTTGGCAAACCATGGGTTCGCTCTGGTCTTCCTGTTGTTTCTGTTGCCCCTTGGTACGAACTTCTCCATTGCCTCCCTGCACTTTGTGGTCGCATGTTCCATCATTTCGTTTACTGTCTTTCCCTATAGCTCACTTAGCCATTGCACCTCATGTATGAATTATCTCATACTTGAGTAGTCCCCTTTTTTGGAAGTTTGGCATCTCCCGTCCTTCACGTATTGCTCCACTCTCTATTGTTAACTCTGCTATGTATTTGAAATTCAAGACCACGTGGTCACTAGCGCCTAGGGGCCTTTCGTGTGTGATATCTTCTATGTCTTAACTACTCAAGGTGAGTACGAGGTCTAGCCTCGCTGATTCGTCGTCTCCTCACTCTCTCTGGTTGTGTCCTTAACATATTAGTACAAGAAGTTCTCTAGTAGTGCCTCCAGTATATTGGTTCTCCACACCTCCAGCTCCACATATGACTCTGGGACTAGTCTTGTTGTCAGCCTTTGCACACTCTAATTTCTTGACGTGTTTGACCAGGTGTGTGTGTGTGTGTGTGTGTGTGTGTGTGTCTGTGTGTCTGTGTCTGCGTCTGCGTCTGTCTTTCTGTCTGTGTGCAGCCTTTCCTTATCCTCTTCGGTGCGCATCATTCGCAAACAGGGACAGACATGTGTATACGGGGTGGGTGGGGGTGGAGGGATGTTTGTGCGTGCGCGCGTGTGTACTCGTGGATGTGTGATTATTACTAATGACTTTTTTGTAGCTACTTGAACTGTCCCATTTTCAATAATCCATTCATACTTTTTTTAAATTTCCGTTGGTTATAGCATTTATTATTTCGTTTGACAGTATGTTATAAACCTGGGTACATCATGCTGACAACTTGAAAAAGAGAGAGAGAGAGAGAGAGAGAGAGAGAGAGAGAGAGAGAGAGAGAGAGAGAGAGAATGAGACGTGAGTAAAGACATTTTAGGAAAAGATTTTTGTCTCTGGTGCTTTTATTCACTCCTATGAGGAACGTGAAGTCAAGGTTAGCTTTAAGTGATGGTCAAGTGAGGTCACCTGACGGCCATGTCATGAAGTGGCTGATGCGAATCATGTTAGCTGAGGTAGTGAAAATATTTTAGCTACTTGATTTCTGTCCTCTCGTGTTTACGAGATTGAAGATGCTTCCAGGCACTGCCGCCTCCTACCCTCAGATTCACGCTACGCTTGCAAGCTTCACTCCAGTTTATCATGGAAGCATTGCTTTGGTCGTCCTTGTTGCTTACATATCTATATTCATTTAATCAAACTTACACTCTTGCCATTTTTTTTCCATGTACATATCCCAGTATCTGCAAGTTACTGTGTAGATTTCAGCCGTGGAAACTTGGGAAGAGGTCGTGGATCGCTTTCTGGTGTCTCTTATTGATATGATGGTTATAGTAACCACAGTGGCGTTGACCCGGGTGTGTTGTTGACCACTTTGCTACATGGGAGTACTATGTTGTTTATTGGTATATTCAGTAGAAGTAGAATCAAAATGGGATGGTAAGTGGAGACATGTGAAGGCTTGTTGGATAGAACTGCACTCCTTAAGAATTTCAGCCCTTAGAAACAGATTAATACCCCTCTCGGTTCATGTGTCCAGGTGAAAATAAAAGTATATCAGGTCATCCTTTTTAAGTTGACTTCCTGTACTCTGTGAGTGTCAATAATGTCCTGCAGAAAAGGAATTCAAGAAAGGGTAGTACACCATCTCGATCTCCAAAGTGAACTTGAAGGTGGGCTCGATTGTGTTGATTCTGCTGAGGAGGTTATCGTTATCAAAGAGATTTGGAAAGATTATCAAGATGTCATCAGTTTTATGTCATCAAGTTAAGGTAGTGGAAATCATGGAATAGAACCCTTCTTTCAAGGTTCTCCATGAAGATGTTGACTACTACGAAACTAAGGTAGCTACTCATTGCCATGTCAAACAATTGGTACCAATTGTAATCATATAAAAAGTTGAAATTCATACAGAAGTAAATAAAGTCCTGATGAGGTAGTGAAAGGTTAGTTCTTGGTGACCTTTAATGTTTATGGCGACTTTGGTAAGAACGTTTAGTGAACGGAGATGTATCGTCAAATGAAAGCATGTGTTTGACTCGGAAGTTCGTGAAGGACTGATTGTACTCAGATATCTGAGAAAAATACCTAACGAGATGACCAGCCAGTCTGTGGGACACTATCTCTGCCCGAAGAGATAAGATGGGCAGAAAAGCTCGGTTTACTTGTTTTCAGAAGGCCTTTGAGTAGACTTTTTATAGTTTTATTGAAATTACTTAGTTCCTCGTTAAAGTGAAAAGTCAAGAAAGATCTTGGAATTTCGCTTTTTTTTCACAGTGGTTATCACACACGCACACACACACATACACAAGAACACACACACAGACACATGTAGAGACACATACAGACACACGCACGCACAGGCGCACACACAGACACACACACACGCACACACACACAGACAAACACGCGCACACACACACGCACAGACAAACACACACACACGCACAGACACACAGACACACGCGCACACACAGACACACAGACACACGCACACACACACACACACAAACACACACACACACACACACACACACACACACACACACACACACACACATACACAGGCACACACACACATACACACACGCAGATATATATATATATATATATATATATATATATATATATATATATATATATACATATATATATATGTATATATATATATATATATATATATATATATATATATATATATATATATATATATATAATGTGCCGAATAGGCAGAACTTGCGATCTTGGCTTAAATAGCAAAGTTCATCTTGCCATATAGGATAAGCGAAAATTTGTGTATGCAATAATTTCGCAAAAATCATTAAGAACCTAACGAAAAACATATATTTCACTGTGTTTGTTTGGTATTAAATTGTTGTAAACAAATCTAAAATATATTTTGTTGGGTTAGGCTAAAATAAATTGTTCTTGTTATAACAAGGTTAGGTAAGTTTTCTAAGATTCTTTTGGTGCAAAATTAAAAAAATTCACATTAACATTAATGAAAAAATATATCTTTAAACGTATAAGAAAATTTTTTAGAAAGGACTTAATTTTAAATGAGTTCTTGTTAATTGACCAGTTTTACATATTCGGCACAACATATATATATATATATATATATATATATATATATATATATATATATATATATATATATATATATATATATATATATATATATATATGTCGTGCCGAATAGGCAGAACTTGCGATCTTGGCTTAAATAGCAACGTTCAACTTGCCATATAGGACAAGCGAAAATTTGTGTATGCAATAATTTCGCCAAAATCATTCTGAACCTAACGAAAAAAATATATTTCACTGTGTTTGTTTAGTATTAAATTATTGTAAACAAATCTAAAATATATTTAGTTGGGTTAGGCTAAAATAAATTGTTCTTGTTATAATAAGGTTAGGTAAGTTTTCTAAGATTCTTTTGGAGCAAAATTAAAAATTTTTGCATTAACATTAATGAAAAAATATATCTTTAAACGTATAAGAGAAAATTTTAGAAAGGACTTAATTTTAAATGAGTTCTTGCTAATTGACCAGTTTTACATATTCGGCACGATATGTATATATATATATATATATATATATATATATATATATATATATATATATATATATATATATATATATATATATGTATATATATATATATATATATATATATATATATATATATATATATATATATATATATATATGCAATAAGATAACAGTAAACAGGTGATTTTAGAATATGCAAAACAACCACTGTGAAAGAATAGAGAATTCCAAACGCTTTCGTGACTACTCACATTATCAAGGAACAATGAAAGTAAAGCATCAAAGGAGAGTATACAAAGGGGTAGCCCACACCTCACTATCAGATCCCACAACACCTGACGCGAGACAGCAGGCCGCCGGCCGAACTAGACAGGTCCTTCACACAACCCACCATCAAACTATTCTACCCAAGAAATAAGATATTTAAAAAATTATTACTTGTCCAATGTATTATTAAATTCTTCCCAAATTCTATTAATTATAAATGGATCTAATTTATATAAACCAAAGGAAATATTCATATTATTGTTAAAACTGCTTTTTATGAAACAAGATTCAATTATATTCCTGTCGACCATGGACTTGCTGCTTGATACTACTTTCTCAACTTTTTGAAAATCAATTGGATGGTTAAAATCTCTTACATGAATAAATAGAGCATTGGAATCTTGTCCAGTTCTAATGCTATATTTATGTTGTTTTAATCTTAGTTCGAGATTTTTACCAGTTTGACCGTAATAAACTTTATCGCAAATTTTACAAGGAATCTTATAGACACATCCATCAGCATTTTGGGGATATTCTTTATCAAAAGTTTTTTTTACTGTATCAAGATTTTTGAATACAACTTTAATATTAAAAGTCTTAAGAAGAGAAGGCATATCAACCAAGTTTTCATGGTAAGGGATAACCAACATATTTTTAGTTGAATAAGGCTGGTTGTCCCTTTTTGGATTGTAAAAAGTATTTTTAGCAACTTTAAAAGATTTATCAATTACATTTCTTGGCTATTTCAAATCATTACCTATTTCATAAATTTTGGATATTTCCTCATCTATGAACTCTGGACTACAAATTCGTAAAGCTCTCAAATACATTGATGAGAAAACAGACAGTTTAACTCTATCTTGATGGGAAGAATAATAGTGGACATAGGAACAGTTATTTGTAGGTTTTCTGTAAATTTTAAATTTGAATTCATTATTACCCTTAAAATTAAAACATCTAGAAAAGGCAATGAGTTATTTTCTTCAAATTCAACAGTAAAATTTATAGAATGGGCTAAGCTATTTTATTTGCCAAGGAAATGGTGTATATCTACATTTTTGGGCATAAGACACAAAATATCATCAACATATCTGAACCATTTAGCTCTATTAGGGAGGATTGTGTTAAGCAGCCTTGTTTCAAAAAATTCCATGTATAGGTTACTAAGAACAGGTGAAAGAGGATTCCCCATTGCCATACCAAACTTCTGAGTGTAAAACTTATCATTAAATACAAATTTTGCATCAACAATGCAAAGTTTAATAAGTTTAATGATAGTAGAAACTGGCAATGGTAAATCATAGTTAACGAGTTCTTCAGATAAGAAACTTAATAAGTCATCAACAGGAACTTTCGTAAACAAGGAAGTAACATCAAAACTAACCATGTTAAAATCATTTAAGTCAGTCAATGAGCTTAATTTATCAACTAAATCTATGTTGTTTTTAACATTAAAGTTAGAAATTTTGCCAACAATAGGGCTCAAAATATCAACAAGCCATTTAGATAATTTATATGAAACTGATCCTATGGAGCTAATAATTGGTCCGACTGGATTCCCTGGTTTGTGTGTTTTTATTAGTCCATACATGTAAGGTAAAGATGGATTAGTGGAAGTAAATTCTTTGACTAATTCAAAAATCTTGATACAGTAAAAAAAACTTTTGATAAAGAATATCCCCAAAATGCTGATGGATGTGTCTATAAGATTCCTTGTAAAATTTGCGATAAAGTTTATTACGGTCAAACTGGTAAAAATCTCGAACTAAGATTAAAACAACATAAATATAGCATTAGAACTGGACAAGATTCCAATACTCTATTTATTCATGTAAAAGATTTTAACCATCCAATTGATTTTCAAAAAGTTGAGAAAGTAGTATCAAGCAAGTCCATGGTCGACAGGAATATAATTGAATCTTGTTTCATAAAAAGCAGTTTTAACAAAAATATGAATATTTCCTTTGGTTTATATAAATTAGATCCATTTATAATTAATAGAATTTGGGAAGAATTTAATAATACATTGGACAAATAATAATTTTTTAAATTTCTTATTTCTTGGGTAGAATAGTTTGATGGTGGGTTGTGTGAAGGACCTGTCTAGTTCGGCCGGCGGCCTGCTGTCTCGCGTCAGGTGTTGTGGGATCTGATAGTGAGGAGTGGGCTACCCCTTTATATACTCTCCTTTGATGCTTTACTTTCATTGTTCCTTGATAATGTGAGTAGTCACGAAAGCACTTGGAATTCTCTATTCTTTCACAATGGTTGTTTTGCGCATATATATATATATATATATATATATATATATATATATATATATATATATATATATATATATATATATATATGTAATATGTGTGTGTGTGAGTGTCTTTACTCACCTAGTTGAGGTTGCAGGGGTCGACTCCTAGCTCCTGGCTCCGCCTCTTCACTGCTCGCTAATAGGCCACTCTCCCTGAACCATGAACTTTATCATACCTCTGCTTAAAGCTATGTATGGACCCTACCTCCACTACATCGCTTCCCAAACTATTCCACTTCCTGACTACTCTGTGGCTGAAGAAATACTTCCTAACATCCCTGTGATTCATCTGTGTCTTCAACTTCCAACTGTGTCCCCTTGTTGCTGTGTCCCATCTGTGGAACATCCTGTCTTTGTCCACCTTGTCAATTCCTCTCAGTATTTTGTATGTCGTTGTCATGTCCCCCCAATCTCTCCTGTCCTCCAATGTCGTCAGGTTGATTTCCCTTAACCTCTCCTCGTAGGACATACCCCTTAGCTCTGGGACTAGTCTTGTTGCAAATCTTTGCACTTTCTCTAGTTTCTTTACGTGATTGGATAGGTGTGGGTTCCAAACTGGTGCCGCATACCTCAATTTGGGCCTAACGTACACGGTGTACAGGGTCCTGAAAGATTCCTTATTAAGATGTCGGAATGCTGTTCTGAGGTTTGCTAGGCGCCCATATGCTGCAGCAGTTATTTGGCTGATGTGCGCTTCAGGAGATGTGCCTGGTGTTATACTCACCCTAAGATCTTTTTCCCTTAGTGAGGTTTGTAGTCTCTGACCCCCTAGACTGTACTCCGTTTGCGGTCTTCTTTGCCCTTCCCCAATCTTCATGACTTTGCACTTGGTGGGGTTGAACTCCAGGAGCCAATTGCTGGACCAGGTCTGCAGCCAGTCCAGATCCCTTTGTAGTTCTGCCTTGTCTTCAATCGAATGAATTCTTCTCATCAACTTCACGTCATCTGCAAACACGGACACTTCGGAGTCTATTCCTTCCGTCATGTCGTTCATAAATACCAGAAACAGCACTGGTCCTAGGACTGACCCCTGTGGGACCTCGCTGGTCACAGGCGAACACTCTGACACCTCACCACGTACCATGACTCGCTGCTGTCTTCCTGACAAGTATTCCCTGATCCATTGTATTGCCTTCCCTGTTATCCCTGCTTGGTCCTCCAGTTTTTGCACTAATCACTTGTGTGGAACTGTGTCAAACGCCTTCTTGCAGTCCAAAAATTGCAATCCACCCACCCCTCTCTCTCTTGTCTTACTGCTGTCACCATGTCATAGAACTCCAGTAGGTTTGTGACACAGGATTTCCCGTCCCTGAAACCATGTTGGCTGCTGTTGATGAGATCATTCCTTTCTAGGTATTCCATCATTCTTCTCCTGATAATCTTCTCCATGACTTTGCATACTATACATGTCAGTGACGCTGGTCTGTAGTTAAGTGCTTCATGTCTGTCTCCTATTTTAAAGATTGGGACTACGTTTGCTGTCTTCCATGCCTCAGGCAATCTTCCTGTTTCGATAGATGTATTGAATATTGTTGTTAAGGGTACACATAGAGCCTTTGCTCCCTCTCTCAGGACCCATAGAGAGATGTTATCCGGCCCCATTGCCTTTGAGGTATCTAGCTCACTCAGAAGCCTCTTCACTTCTTCCTCGGTTGTGTGTGTCCAGCACTTGGTGGTGCACCCCACCTATCCGTCTTTCTGGAGCCCCTTCTGTCTACTCTGTGAACACTTCTTTGAATCTTTTGTTGAGTTCCTCACATACTTCACGGTCATTTCTTGTTGTCTCTCATCCTTCCTTCCTTAGCCTGATTACCTGGTCCTTGACTGCTGTTTTCCTCCCGATGTGGCTGTATAACATCTTCGGGTCAGATTTCGCTGCTATGTCGTTTTCATATTGTCGTTGGACCTCCCTTCTTATCTGTGCATATTCATTTCTGGCTCTACGACTGCTCTCCTTATTCTCCTGGGTCCTTTGCCTTCTATATTTCTTCCATTCCCTAGCACACTTGGTTTTTGCCTCCCTGCACCTTTGGGTGAACCATGAGCTCATCCTGGCTTTTTCATTATTCCTGTTACCCTTGGGTACAAACCTCTTCTCAGCTTCCTTGCATATTGTTGTTATATATTCCATCATCTCATAAACTGGCTTCCCTGCCAGTTCTCTGTCCCACTGAACACCATTCAGGAAGTTCCTCATTCCCGTGTAGCCCCCTTTCTTGTAGTTTGGCTTCATTCGCCCTGGCCTTCTTGCTCACCCTTCCACTTGTAGCTCTACTGTGTATTCGAAGCTTAAAACCACATGATCGCTGGCCCCAAGGGGTCTTTCATATGTGATGTCCTCAATAACTGCACTACTCAAGGTGTGTGTGTATGTGTGTGTGTGTGTGTGCGTGTGTGCGCAGAATATATATATGCTAAACAACCACTGTGAAAGAATAGTGAAATTCCAAACGTTTTCGTAACTTCTCACATTATCAAGGAACTATTCGAGAAGTGACGAGAGGGCTTGGGATTTTACTATTCTTTCACAGTGTTTGTTTTGCATATTCTGATGTCACCTGTTTATGTGATCTTACTGCATATATAAATATATATATATATATATATATATATATATATATATATATATATATATATATATATATATATATATATATATATATATATATATATATATATATATGAGGTAGTTTGATCATTCAGAATGGAACAAAGTAAAAGGAAAGGGAAGGAAGGCGATGTAGGGGTCTTCCTCAAAAAGGTTGGAAGTAGGGGAAGAGGAGGGGCTTGGACTTCAGCAAGGCTGCGTGAGCGTGTTAACACTGAATGGAGACGAATGGTTTTTTAGGACCTGACGAGGGTAAAATTTTGTGAAGGGATTCAGGGAAACAGGTTAGCCAGACTTGAGTCCTGGAAATGGGAAGTACAATGCCTGCTCTTTAAAGGAGGTGTTTGGGATATTGGCAGTTTGGAGGGACATCTAAATTGTCGTATCTGAGAGCCTCTGCAAAGACAGTGATTATGTATGAGTGATGGCGAAAGTGTTGAATGATGATGAAAGTTTTCTTCTTTCCTTTTGGGTCACTCTGCCTCGGTGGGAAACGGCCGACGTGTTAATATATATATATATATATATATATATATATATATATATATATATATATATATATATATATATATATCGTGCCGAATGTGTAAAACTGGTCGATTAGCAAGAACTCATTTAAAATGAAGTCCTTTCTAAAATTTTCTCTTATGCGTTTAAAGATATATTTTTTTCATTAATGTTAATGTAAAAAAAATTAATTTTGCACCAAAAGAATCTTAGAAAACTTACCTAACCTTATTATAACAAGAACAATTTATTTTAGCCTAACCCAACTAAATATATTTTAAATACGTTTACAATAATTTAGTACTAAACAAACAATCAAATATATTTTTTTCGTTAGGTTCAGAATGATTTTGGGGAAATTATTGCATACACAAATTTTCACTTGTCCTATATGGCAAGATGAGCGTTGCTATTTAAGCCAAGATGGCAAGTTGTGCCTATTCGGCACGACATATATATATATATATATATATATATATATATATATATATATATATATATATATATATATATATATATATATATATATATATATATATATAATCTGTAATATCTCACACGTTTCTTCTTATGCTTCAGTAATATTGAGTTTGGTCGTCAATATTGGTATTTTGTCTTTAACATTTAGCTTTTTTACAAACTAAAAATAAAAGGTTTGGGTCTACTGTGTGCGAGTGTGAGAATGTGCATGCGTTCTTTGTGTTTGTGCATGTGCATGCGTTCTTCTTGTGTGCATGTGCATGCGTTCTTGTGTATGTTTGGCAGGAAGGGATTTTCTGGGTTTTGCTGTGTTTGTGTGTAGGTGAGTCTTCCCCCCATTGATTGCCTCCTCTATATAACCAACTTGGGTGTTGGACCGATGTGGAAAAAAAAGCACAGGAGCTGATGGCGTTTATAATTGGCTGTCAGGTCTTAGAGAGGAGGATGGGCAGGTGGAATTCACTTAAATGATTGTTTTAGTTATCCATTAAATGGAGACCAGAAGAGGGTGATTGTTCAGACAAGGATCATCTACCTAGTTCATATAGATTCATTAATTTTTTTACGATTACTTTTAATATTTTTTCGTCCTTTGCTCATGAAGATACACTAAAAGAGTTGTAATTCATGGAACAACAATTGTGTTCAAAGCGTGTTAATGGAAGTTAAACCCCTCAAGGTAGGTTCCTTGACGCTGGTGAGGGGCTCTTGATCTCGGGAATTGGATGTGTGCTCCGAATTGAATCTGAACATCTTCCCCATCCCTACAGGCGTTGCATAATCCCTCCGGGTTTAGCGCTCCCCCATGATTATAATAATGGAAGTTACATTCTCTTTTGCTATTATATATATATATCTCTCTCTCTCAGTTTCATAGTCTCTTTTTCTCCCTCTCCCTTCCCCTCTCATCCCACAAATAATCCTCCCTTCAGCTTCGACCATGTTTTTATAACTCGATTGCTCTCTACTGTAATAGTAATCTATTTGATTTATTATTTATTAATTCTGCCAGGATTTGTACCTGTTAGGTGGGAAGGGGAGTGAGGATGTGTGGGAGGAGGGGAAGGGAAGGGGCGAGGGGAATGGGAAATGGATAAGTGGGAGTGGAAAAAGGGTTAAGGGTGAAAGAAATGAGGTACAATGAGATTGTTTGTCATGTTGACTAGAGCTCAGGTTCGAATCCCGTTTATTCTCTGTAAAACAAGTTGTTTATTACAGTCTTTCCTAAGAAAGGTAAGTTTTTGTTTTCCTAGGTTCACTACAAATACACTCTCTTACAGATTATTATACATTTATACAATAATTATAGGCATACATTTTTGTTAAATTGTTTATGTTTGAACTGGAATAACCCAAGAAGTGAGGAGAAAGGTTAGTTGTCTTTACTCGTAGTATTTGGAGAGGTGAAACTAAGCCTGATATGCCGTGGTGGATGAATGGTATGCAGGACCGACAAGCTGAACAATTAGAGACACGTGCAACATCTGAGTATCTTTGTAGACGTTTCGCCATCCAGTGGCTTTATCAAGACAAATTCAAGGACATAAGAAGACTGTAGAACTATATACCAAAGACGTGGTAATCAGTCCCTCAGCCTTCAAGGCTGAGAAACTGATTACCACGTCTTTTGTACAAATAAAGATACCCAGATGTTGCGCGAGTCTGATATAGTTGTGAAGATGACCAGGAGGTTGTCAACCCCATAGTGTTAGTAACCCAAGATAACCCTAGAAACCCAAGCAATGTTGCTTGTCTTTGTTATGGCCTTTAAGTCTTCTCATAGTATACGACCAGTAAGTAAGTTTATTTAGGCACAGGTACACATAAGTACAATTATCAAACATAGTGTAAGCTACCTAGGATAACCTCCAAAATAGTCAAAGTGACTGATTTCCACTGGGGTTAAATTAACTCTTATGTAACATTTTACCGCTAAGTAAACAGTGGTAACGATAGACGACCACGGGGAACGAGACATATTTATCTGTCTCAAGCCTGGCTGCTGTAATCAGAGAAATACAGAAAAAAATCGAGTTTTCTTTTATGAAAGCCAGTGTGTTGACGACTTGGACACGAGCACAGGTGTAGTGGGAGATTTCCTCTTGAGCCAGACTCAGTTTGTGTCAGGACCAACCACCTTCCCAGCAGCGTGGAGTATGATGTTAAAGTGTTGCCTGTGCATATTTGTGGACAGGAAGAGGCTGGTTGAGCAGTTTTCAGTGAGAATGTAGAGAAACCTGAATGAAAGCCTCGAGTTCTTATTCTTAAGACATCAGTATATTCTTTCATTCTTGTTGTTGGTATTATTATACCTTCTACCATCATTCCACCCCCCTCCCCTCAGGGAAGGTTCCTTGAAGCTGGTAAGGGGCTCTTGATCTAGGAAATTGGATCTGTGCTCTAGTTCCCTAAATTGAGTCTGAATACCTTCCATCATCCCCCTTCCCCCACAGGCGCTGAATAATCACTATGGGTTTAGCGCTTTCCCATGATAATAATAATAATAATAATAATAATAATAATAATAATAATAATGTCATTATTACAAGATCACTCTGTTTTCTAAATAGGTCGGGCGTTTTTACGTACATTACAGCTTCTCGGTTTCCTCCCGATGTGATGTACACTCATTCTTCTATCTTATTTTCTGTTTGTAAGAAAGCAGACTTCCCCCTCTCTCTTTTTTCTCTCTCTCGCCCTCTCTCTCTCATGTAAGGTGTTTGTGGTGTCCAGAAATTATGCATTTTCTCTAACTTGGTTATGAGAAAGGAGAGAGGTGTGCTAATACTCTTTGCTTCCTCTTTAATATATATGACAGATCGTGTATCCCCTGGTAACACTAAAAGAGTGCGAGAACCAGCCTTTATAAGGAAGCAGAATATAGAAAAGGTAGAAGTTGAGTGGTAGCCCTTCTGGGAAGCAAGACATTTGAGGGAGCAAACCACTAACCATCTGTCGAGGCTGATAGCCGTGTGTGTGTGCATGTGAGAGCCAACAAGTTTCAACTAGACTAAGGAGCAGTTGTGCTTAGTAAAAGTCCCAACTTTCTCCTGTATCATCTCTTGACCATCAGTAATGTTTCCTGCTATTCGTCACTCTGCATTTGTAAAATTTAAGCGTATAATATTTGCATTTCTCCCATTTGATTATTAATATATGATTATCGACTGTTAATTCCTTTTGATTTATCCCTTTTTTACTCCAGATATAACCCTCTCTTTTATCATTAGTAAATTCTGCGTATTATACCTACCATATATACCCCAGTGTCTGGGTGAAGATGATAAAGATTATCTGGGAAAATAACTCCAGCTAATCAGTAGAATAAATTTGTGTTTTTATGAGTGTTGGAAAGTGTAGAAGAGTGAACGAATATTCTGTAAGTATTTAAAGAATTGATGGAAGAAACTGTTCGTTAATTATTTGAACATTATCTCTGAGAGTTGAGCACCAATGAAAGTGATTAAGTGGATGGTGAAATAGATGCATTATACAGTAGTGACCTTTATTGTCATTATTGCTGTACGTTATATTGTGGGTCAGAAGGAAGTCTCTCAGTTCGCACTATATAACACTGACTTCCTTTTTTTAATCTAGGTTAGGCGAATCTAAATTAGCCTACATTACGAATAGTTCACCGTCAATAACGTAGTAAAATAGTTTTATTATTTTAATCAGAGGAAAAACGACAAACCCACATGGGAGACGCAAAGAAATAACATGAACAAGCGGTTCGTGAAGCATCTTGGTATCTTAGAGGACGAGATAAACAGGTGTGGCAGTGTATTAGCAGACTATCAGATATTATTTCTCTGTTGTAGAGAGTGATGAAGGCATCTTAAACAGTGAAAACAAATTGAGTTACTTCACCCACTCTCTGTGGCTTCCCGTTGTTTATTTACGCAACAGAACTGTTTGTCGTCTTTTTCTTTATTTTTGTTTTTAAATTGTGGTATGTTACAACTGTTTATTTTTATAAACAGCGGACAACGTGACCTAACTGAGAAACTTGCTGCAAACTGTATGTGAGAAATATTCATATGTATGGAAGTTAAGAAGATGACGTATCTGGAGGAGTATACCTGGAGGGTATTTCTGTGGTCCAGGCCCCGCAGCCCGGTCATGTTCAGGTCTCCCGCTAGCCACAAAGAAAATCTGCGCGGGTAAATATATTTTTCCTGGCTCACCCTCTAAGAGGTTGCCTTAATTCTGGTGAAGAGTTCTTGATCTAAGGAGGGGATAAACACTAGTTAAAAGGGTATGTATTGAATTCACTTATTCAGCAGAATAAAATTCCACAGTAAACAGATTGAAGTCGGAGAATAAGAAAGAGGAAGTATAAATATTTAGCAGTGCGCGCGCGCGCGCGTGTGTGTGTGTGTGTGTGTGTGTGTGTGTGTGTGTGTGTGTGTGTGTGTGTGTGTGTGTGTGTGTGTGTGTGTGTGTGTATGTGTGTACTCACCTATTTGTACTCACCTATTTGTGGTTGCAGGGGTCGAGTCCTAGCTCCTGGCCCCGCCTCTTCACCGGTTGCTACTAGGCCCTCTCTCTCCCCGCTCCATGAGCTTTATCAAACCTCGTCTTAAAACTGTGTATGGTTCCTGCCTTCACTACGTCATTTTCTAGGCTATTCCACTGCCTTACAACTCTATGACTGAAGAAATACTTCCTAATATCTCTCTGACTCATTTGTGTCTTCAACTTCCAATTGTGGCCTCTTGTTTCTGTGTCCCCTCCCTGGAACATCCTGTCTTTGTCCACCTTGTCTATTCCACGCAGTATTTTATATGTCGTTATCATGTCTCCCCTGACCCTCCTGTCCTCCAGTGTGGTCAGGCCGATTTCCCTTAATCTTTCTTCATAGGACATTCCCCTTAGCTCTGGAACTAACCTTGTCGCAAACCTTTGTACTTTCTCTAGTTTCTTGACGTGCTTTATCAAGTGCGGGTTCCAAACAGGTGCTGCATACTCCAGTATGGGCCTGACATACACGGTGTACAGTGTCTTGAATGATTCCTTACTAAGGTATCGGAAAGCTGTTCTCAGGTTTGCCAGGCGCCCATATGCTGCAGCAGTTATCTGATTGATGTGTGCTTCCGGAGACATGCTCGGTGTTATACTCACCCCAAGATCTTTCTCCTTGAGTGAGGTTTGCAGTCTTTGGCCACCTAGCCTATACTCTGTCTGTGGTCTTCTGTGCCCTTCCCCTATCTTCATGACTTTGCATTTGGCAGGATTAAATTCGAGAAGCCATTTGCTGGACCAGGTGTCCAGTCTGTCCAGGTCTCTTTGAAGTCCTGCCTGGTCCTCATCAGATTTAATTCTCCTCATTAACTTCACATCATCTGCAAACAGGGACACTTCTGAGTCTAACCCTTCCGTCATGTCGTTCACATATACCAAAAATAGCACTGGTCCTAGGACCGACCCCTGTGGGACCCCGCTCGTCACAGGTGCCCACTGTGATACATCATTACGTACCATGACTCGTTGTTGCCTCCCTGTCAGGTATTCTCTGATCCATTGCAGTGCCCTTCCTGTTATATGCGCCTGATGCTCTAGCTTCTGCACTAATCTCTTGTGAGGAACTGTGTCAAAGGCCTTCTTGCAGTCCAAGAAGATGCAATCAACCCACCCCTCTCTCTCTTGTCTTACTTCTGTTATTTTATCATAAAACTCCAGAAGGTTTGTGACACAGGATTTGCCTTCCGTGAATCCGTGCTGGTTGGCATTTATACTCCTGTTCCGTTCCAGGTGCTCCACCACTCTCCTCCTGATAATCTTCTCCATAATTTTGCATACTATACACGTCAATGACACAGGTCTATAGTTTAGTGCCTCTTTTCTGTCTCCTTTTTTAAAAATGGGAACTACATTTGCCGTCTTCCATACCTCAGGTAGTTGCCCAGTTTCCAGGGATGTGTTGAAGATTGTGGTAAGTGGCACGCACAACATATCTGCTCCCTCTCTAAGGACCCACGGGGAGATGTTGTCTGGTCCCATTGCCTTTGAGGTATCGATGTCCCTTAGCAGTTTCTTCACCTCCTCCTCATCTGTATGTATGTCGTCCAACACTTGTTGGTGTATTCCTTGCTGGTGTCCCCATCTGGTCTGTCCCCCCAGAGTCCTTCCTGTCTCTACTGTAAATACTTCCTTAAATCTCGTGTTGAGCTCTTCACATACCTCTTGATCATTTCTTGTGAGTTCTCCACCTTCTTTCCTCAGCCTTATCACCTGGTCCTTGACTGTTGTCTTCCTCCTAATGTGGCTATACAGCAGTTTCGGGTCAGATTTGACTTTCGATGCTATGTCGTTTTCATACTGTCGCTGGGCCTCCCTCCTTATCTGTGCATACTCGTTTCTGGCTCTTCTACTAATCTCCTTGTTTTCCTGGGTCCTATGGCTCCTGTACCTTTTCCATTCTCTGTTGCACTTAGTTTTTGCCTCCCTACACCTTCGGGTAAACCAAGGACTCGTTTTGGTCTTCCTATTATTTCCGTTTCCCTTGGGAACAAAACTTTCCTCTGCCTCCTTGCACTTTGTTGCCACATATTCCATCATCTCGTTTACTGATTTTCCTACCATTTCTCTGTCCCACTGAACCTCCTGCAGGAAGTTTCTCATACCTGTGTAGTCCCCCCTTTTATAGTTTGGCCTGTCCCCTTCAGTTCCTGTTACCTTCTCCACTTGTAACTCTACTATATAGTCAAAACTCAGAACCACATGATCGCTAGCTCCAAGGGGCCTCTCATAAGTGATGTCCTCAATGTCTGAACTGCTCAGGGTGAACACAAGATCCAGTCTTGCTGGCTCATCCTCCCCTCTCTCTCTGGTTGTGTCCCTGACATGTTGATGCATGAGGTTTTCAAGTACCACATCCATCATCTTGGCTCTCCATGTTTCGGGACCCCCATGTGGCTCCAGGTTTTCCCAGTCGATCTCCCTGTGGTTGAAATCGCCCATTACCAGTAACTTTGCTCTGCTCGAGTGAGCTCTTCTTGCCACCTCAGCCAGTGTGTCCACCATCACCCTGTTGTTTTCTTCGTACTCCTCTCTTGGCCTCCTGCAGTTCTGTGGTGGGTTATACATCACTCCAATGACTACTTTATGTTCTCCGGACTGAATTGTACCTACAATGTAGTCTCTTTCTCCAATCATGTCCATGCCTTCCATTTCCTCAAATCCCCATCGGTGTTTTATGAGCAGTGCAACCCCTCTTCCCCCTCTACTCCTTCTATCTTTCCTCAGGATCTGATATCCTGTTGGGAAGATTGTGTCTGTTATTGTCTCAGCGAGTTTTGTTTCTGTGACTGCTATGATGTCTGGGGATTTTTCACTGATTCTTTCATTCCACTCCTCATGTTTATTCATTATTCCATCCGCGTTTGTGTACCAAACCTTTAGTTTCTTTTCTATCATTGTGGTCATGCAAGAATATTGGGGTTGGGGGAGCGAGAGCCTTGGTGGGGGCCTATATGGGGCTGTGGTGTAGGTGGGGTTTGTGTTGATGGGGGTGGGGTCAGAATGCCCATAAGGGACAGCTGTTGGGGTGAGGTTTGTGATATGGGGATTGGTGGCAGAGGGAACAGTGAGTGGGTTGTAGTATAGGTTGCTCAGTTGCGTTGGGAATGTCGCGGGTGGAGTCTTTTGGTGGGAGATTCTGTGGGGTGTGTTTGCCCTTCCTCCTGTGTCTGGGTCCTGCTCATTTTCATTGCTTCTCGTTCCTCCTTGCGTCTCTGTACCCTCTCTTTCAGTGTAGTCCTTTCTTCTTGTGTTCTGTCGCGGTCGAGGTATGCTCTCTGGTACCCCTCTTTGTCCCTCAGTCTTGCTTTCTCTTGCAGAATCCTGGTTCGAACTGATTCTTCCTTGAAAGTTACTCTGACAGGCCGTATCCTTCCACTCGCAAACCACCCAATTCTCTGAAAATTTGTCACCTGGGTCATATTGCCCTCCCCTATTGTTTTCATGATGCCTTCAATCATTTTTTTCTCCTCCTGTTTTATTTCTTCAAAGTTGGCCCCCTTGGCTTCTTGGAGCCCATACACAAAAACTGACCTCGCCCTTTCCTCCTCCCACTGAGTCTCCATCTGCGTCCTCTGAGGCATTTTATTTCCTTCCATTGACATGTTCTTGCCTTCAGTCCCTGTCATATCTGAAACTTCTATTCTCAGTGGACTGTCTTTCCTGACCAGCTGTCCCTTGCTACTGCAGTTGGCTGTTAGAATCTCTGCATATAGCATACCTTCATTGTCTTCGGACCTGTCGTTTGATCTTAGTGTGCTCGTCGTCTTTTCCCTGGCCCCACGTGGGTCTGATAGGGCCTTCAGGTGTGTGTGTGTGTGTGTGTGTGTGTGTGTGTGTGTGTGTGTGTGTGTGTGTGTGTGTGTGTGTGTACTCACCCAATTGTACTCACCTAATTGTGGTTGCAAGGGTCGAGACTCAGCTCCTGGCCCCGCCTCGTCACTGAGTGCTACTAGGTCCTCTCTCTCCCTGCTCCATGAGCTTTATCATACCTCATCTTAAAGCTATGTATGGTTCCTACCTCCACTACCTCACTTGCTAGGCTCTTCCACTTCCTGAGTACTCTATGACTGAAAAAATACTTCCTAACATTCCTTTGACTCGTCTGGGTCTTCTACTTCTAATTGTGATCCCTTGTTTCTGTGTCCCCCTCTCTGGAACATCCTGTCTTTGTCCACCTTGTCTATTCCACGTAGTATTTTGTATGCCGTTATCATGTCTCCCCTAACCCTCCTGTCCTCCAGTGTCGTCAGGCCGATTTCCCTTAACCTTTCTTCGTAGGACATTCCCCTTATCTCTGGAACTAACCTTGTCGCAAACCTTTGCACTTTCTCTAATTTGTTGACGTGCTTGATCAAGTGTGGGTTCCAAACAGGTGCTGCATACTCCAGTGTGGGCCTGAAGAACACGGTGTACAGTGACTTGAGCGATTCCTTACTAAGGCATCGGAACGCTATTCTCAGGTTTACCAGGCGCCCATATGCTGCAGCAGTTATCTGGCTGATGTATGCTTCCGGAGACGTGCTCGGTGTTATACTCACCCCAAGATCTTTATCCGTGAGCGAGGTGTGCAGTCTTTGACCACCTAGCCTATACTCTGTCTGCGGTCTTCTTTGCCCTTCCCCGATCTTCATGACTTTGCATTTGGCGGGATTAAATTCGAGAAGCCAGTTGCTGAACCAGGTGTTCAGCCTGTCCAGGTCTCTTTGAAGTCCTACCTGATCCTCATCTGATTTAATTTTCCTCATTAACTTCATCATGTCATTCACATATACCAGAAATAGCACTGGTCCTAGGACCGACCCCTGTGGGACCCGGCTCGTCACAGGCACCCACTGTGATACCTCATCCCGTACCATGACTCGTTGTTGCCTCCCTGTCAGGTATTCTCTGATCCACTGACGTGCCCTTCCTGTTATACGCGCCTAATCCTCTAGCTTTTGCACCAATCTCCTGTGGGGAACTGTGTCGAAGGTCTTCTTGCAGTCCCAGAAGATGCAATCAACCCACCCCTCTCTCTCGTGTCTTACTTTGTGTGTGTGTGTGTGTGTGTGTGTGTGTGTGTGTGTGTGTGTGTGTGTGTGTGTGTGTGTGTGTGTGCGTGCGTGCGTGCGTGCAAAAACCACCACAAGGGGGAATTTGAGTGATAGCCAATACTTTCTCCTAAGCTTGCATTAATGGAAAGGTACATGTGCAAATTGTGCATGTGGAGGCATCGTACGAGGTAAGAGAGCCAAGACCTGCTGGCCGCGGGATACCTGCCTATCCGATGCGAGATGCCAAAGGTTCAAGAGAGTATTCTAAGAGCCAGCAGAAAAAAAAAGCCCAGTCCATAAGAGTAGAATCTGTGGTAATAGACAAGAGAATATATCGCAATGACATGTCAAGAATCAAGAAGAGCCATCGAACTTGCAAACAATGTTATAAAATAATAAAAACAATTCATGAGGCTTAGGCTCGGAGATCCTCGGCTTGGAATAAATCGCCATTAGGCTCCTGAGCGATATTTAACATAACCTTTACAGGGAAATAAGGGGCCATAGATGGACTTTTTCTTTTTATTCCACTGATTTTTATTCTGACATCAACTGCATCTTGTTAGGTAAAAGGACACAAGTGCAACTAATGTGACATATTATTGTGGCAATGTTTCGCTCTTCGGGAACTTTGTCAAGCCGTTACCGGTTTGACAGAGCTCCTGGAGAGCGAAACGTTGTCACAATAAAATGTGGCATTAGTTCCACTTGTGTCCTTTTACCTAACATATTGTCGGTAATTCTAGCAACATTATAACAGCGGAGTCTTGCATACTGACAGCACGTATCACCCTCAGGAGCTGCAGCAAGATTTTTGTAGTAATGGTAGAATTACCAACAAAATGTTAGGTAAATGAAGAGTGAAACGTTGCCACGATAAAATTCGACTTTAGTTACATTTGTGTCCATTTACATTTTACCTAACAAGATTTTTTGTAATATGATTGTTCACCTGCATCCAACCTAAGTTTTTTCCCAGTATTCCTGTCATTGCTTCCTTCGACAACACTATCATATTACTCGACAGTAATAGAATTTCACCATCATTAAATCGTCTCATTCATTATTAAACTTTTAACGGCATTATTAAAAACTGTCGGCGGCAGTATCAGACGGTGATATCTTCAGGATGTCGACGTCAAACTGTTGACAACAGCTTCCGACTGTTAAAATCGTCAGACTGTTAGTAAAACTGTCAGTGTTTGTAAAATCATCAGTCGGAAATATCCAGCAATCTGAAATATGTTTCACTGTCGACAGCATGAGTTAGACGATAGATGAAACAAAGCTGGAAGATACAGAGATGGAATCCATAATATTTAGAGGAATGGAACATTAAAAGAGAGAGTATTTAGAAGACTGGAACGTTAAGATAAATGCAGGATGAATATCGAATGGAAGACAAACATGGACCTCAGAGACAGAAGGAAGACAAAGACTGGTGAAGGGCAAGAACGGATGTACTACATCTACATTTCTGAGGACAAAAGCCAATTGGAAAACGAAGACTCATGGAATGCAAAGTTACCTTGAAGGCCGACACGGAGGACAGTGCCAGAGGACAATTCACAGCTAAGAACAAAAAGGCACAATACCGTGACTAGAACAATACACAAATAACCCGCACATAAGTAACATTGTCATAAGTTTCTCTTATGCGCGGGTTATTTGTATATAATTCACAACAAGACCACAAGTGGCGCTGAGAGTCGTATTATGGTTATAAACAGTATCTAAATGTAAAGTAAAAGGACACAAGTGCAACTAATGTGACATTTATTGTGGCAACGTTTCGCTCTCCAGGAGCTTTATCAAGCCATTACAAACAATACATGGACACAGAGGGTATATAAAGGCTCAGAGTGAGGTGTAATACTAGTGAGGTACCATTTCGATGTTCACTAGTGGTAGTAGTAGTAGTAGTGGTAGTGACAAAAGTAATACAATATGGTAGAGCAATTAATTCGTACATGAGTAAAAGGATATAAAAGCTATTACTTGGGTAACATAAAAATAGGTTGGACAAATATAGACTGGAATGAGGCAGCTTGTTTCAGTGTTCACTCTCTGTGCTTTGTGTAGTATAACAGGAGAGACTATGTGATGGCAGGGTTTACTGTTTTCAGGAGGATTCTTGCTAAGACTTCGGAGATGGTGAAGCTGCCGTTGTTTTGTTTAATTGTATTCGAAACAGCGATCAGTGCATCAACACCACTCCCAGCAAAGTTATAATTCTTCCCAACAGTCAGGTTGCACTGAACGTCTCAAAAGTACTTTCACAAGCTAACACCAGAGTCGCCATCGCTTCTACCACTTCAATAAAGGATATAACCAGGATAAAATCCAAGCACCACGAACCAGTCAATGCAGGAGTTTACACTATACCCTGTGGAGGCTGTGACAAGATTTACGTAGGTGAAACAGCCAGAAACCTCGACACCCGCCTCAATGAACACATTTACGCATGTAGGAACGATAACTTGAACAACGCCTGTGTACAACACCGAAATTCCACCAATCATCTCATGAAATTCAGAGACGCCCAATTAGTGATCAAAGAAACTAATTTCCGCAGACGCAAGTGCCTCGAATCAGCACTGATCGCTGTTTCGAATACAATTAAACAAAACAACGGCAGCTTCACCATCTCCGAAGTCTTAGCAAGAATCCTCCTGAAAACAGTAAACCCTGCCGTCACATAGTCTCTCCTGTGGATGAATTTGATAGGGTGCGCAAAAGAAGAAAATTAAAAGTGAATACAGGAAAGAGTAAGGTTATGAGGATAACAAAAAGATTAGGTGATGAAAGATTGGATATCAGATTGGAGGGAGAGAGTATGGAGGAGGTGAATGTATTCAGGTATTTGGGAGTTGACGTGTCAGCGGATGGGTCTATGAAAGATGAGGTGAATCATAGAATTGATGAGGGGAAAAGGGTGAGTGGTGCACTTAGGAGTCTATGGAGACAAAGAACTTTGTCCTTGGAGGCAAAGATGGAAATGTATGAGAGTATAGTTTTACCAACGCTCTTATATGGGTGTGAAGCATGGGTGATGAATGTTGCAGCGAGGAGAAGGCTGGAGGCAGTGGAGATGTCATGTCTGAGGGCAATGTGTGGTGTGAATATAATGCAGAGAATAAGTAGTTTGGAAGTTAGGAGGAGGTGCGGGATTACCAAAACTGTTGTCCAGAGGGCTGAGGAAGGGTTGTCGAGGTGGTTCGGACATGTAGAGAGAATGGAGCGAAACAGAGTGACTTCAAGAGTATATCAGTCTGTAGTGGAAGGAAGGCGGGGTAGGGGTCGGCCTAGGAAAGGTTGGAGGGAGGGGGTAAAGGAGGTTTTGTGTGCGAGGGGCTTGGACTTCCAGCAGGCATGCGTGAGCGTGTTTGACAGGAGTGAATGGAGACAAATGGTTTTAATACTTGACGTGCTGTTGGGGTGTGAGCAAAGTAACATTTATGAAGGGGTTCAGGGAAACCGGCAGGCCGGACTTGAGTCCTGGAGATGGGAAGTACAGTGCCTGCACTCTGAAGGAGGGGTGTTAATGTTGCAGTTTAAAAACTGTAGTGTAAAGCACCCTTCTGGCAAGACAGTGATGGAGTGAATGATGGTGAAAGTTTTTCTTTTTCGGGCCACCCTGCCTTGGTGGGAATCGGCCAGTGTGATAATAAATATATATATATATATATATATATATATATATATATATATATATATATATATATATATATATATATATATATATATATATATATATATTTATATATATATATATATATATATATATATATATATATATATATATATATATATATATATATATATATATATATATATATATATATATTATAGGTTTAGATTATATTTATAAAACGTTTCGGTCTGCCTCGGACCATTATCATGGACGGACCAAAAGCTCTTCTAGTTTAATCTTCAATTTTTCGGTTAGTTGACAGTTCTCCTTAAAAGCGAGTATATTGTTTTAATTCCCAATTCATCCATGTTCTCCTTGTCTAACTTTCTAACCCTCCTTCGCTATCTGTCCTCAGGTCTGCATGCTTCTCTCTCTACCCTTTTCCAATCTTTCGATCCCTTCTTTTTGTTTGCCTGTCTGTCTGTCTCTCCCTCTCCCTCTTTCCGCCCTCCTTCCATCTTTCAGCTTCAACACCTGCACCTGGGGGGCAGGAGATTGAGAATGGGTTTCAGAAAATATTTATTTCTTGCATATTGCTGTGAGTGTGAGGCTTCAGCCACTCTTCAGGTAAAGCGTGATGCATTTGCTTTCGTGTACCGAGTATTTTCTACAGAGCTCCTCATGACAGTTATGGTAGTAGTATTTTGTTTGTCATGAGTAATGTGAAATTTCTCCTTACGCCGGTATTATTCATAGGATCAACTCGGCGTCTTTTGGTCATTTGACCAAGACCCACTGCTGGCTTATCGGGCTTTCCTGATAAAAAAAAAACACGTAATAAGATGTGAAGTTAGGTGTCATATCCCATGCAAAAAACAAAAACAAAGAATTACTACACAGTAGTGATCTTGGTTGGTACTTAGGTACCAACGTACGTATGTAAAGAACGTAGCACCATAGATATTTTCTTGGTCATGTTGAGAGTGTCAGGCAATATGCAATGTTATTAGTGGTTGCAACATCTTGTCTTTACCTCCACTCAACCCATGATCGACATTGTCAGTATTTCTGAAATTTCTTTGAATCGTAATTCAGGGATCTAAGAAGTCCTTTTGTTTAGTGTTAAATACTGACACTACATGGCCGCTGTATATGCCAAATTTAGGTTTAATCTCTACTGTGGACAGTATTTTTAAAGCATCTGGTACTTCCTAAAGTGTGCTTAATAGCAAATCTTCTGGTGATGTGTCCGAGAACATGAAAGCGATTAGGGCTTTTCTGTTTTCACTGTCTTGTTTGTTATGAATTCTTTTACACACACACACACACACACACACACACACACACACACACACACACACACACACACACACACACACACACACACACATACACACACACACAGTGAAATAGCCTAGAAAGTGATGAAGTGGAGGCGGGAACCATACATAGTTTTAAGACGAGGTTTGATGAAGCTCATGGAGCAGGGAGAGGACCCAGTAGCAGCCAGTGAAGAGGCGGGGCCAGGAGCTAAGACTCGACCCCTGCAACCACAAATAGGTGAGTGAGTACACACCCACCCACGCACATCAATCAGACAACTGCAGCAGCGTACGGGCGTCTGGCAAACCTAAGGATAGCGTTCCGATACCTTAGTAAGGAATCGTTCAAGACTCTGTGCACCATTTACATCAGGCCCATACTGGAGTATGCAGCACCAGTTTGGAAGCCACACCTGGTCAAGCACGTCAAGAAATTGGAGAAAGTGTAAAGGTTTGCAATGAGACTAGTCCCAGAGCTAAGGGGATTGTCCTACGAAGAAAGGTTAAGGAAAATCGGCCTGACGACACTGGAGGACAGGAGGGTCAGGGAAGACATGATAACGACATATAAAATTCTGCGCGGAATAGGCAAGGTGGACAATGATAGTATGTTCCAGAGATGGGACACAGAAACAAGAGGTCACAATTGGAAGTTGAAAACTCAGTTGAATCAAAGGGATGTTAGGAAGTATTTCTTCAGTTATAGAATTGTCAGGCAGTGGAATAGCCTTGAAGGTGACGTAGTGGAGGCGGGAACCATATATAGTTTTAAGACGAGGTTTGATAAAGCTCATGGAGCAGGGAGAGGACCTAGCAGCAATCAGTGAAGAGGCGGGGCCAGGAGCTATGAATCGACCCCTGCAACCACAAATAGGTGAGTACACACACACACACACACACACACACACACACACACACACACACATACATATTCTATATTATGTGCATCTTTGCTCTCATAATTTATTACATATCATATAAACAATAATAACATATAACAACAACATTACTAGTCACTCCAAGACTATGTATTTCTCCTCATCTTTATAATGCTCGAGGTTCTTCTTAAGGTTATTATAGGTTACACTATTTTCAACTTGGCTAAGTTGCCAATCACACATTTATCTTATCTCACAAACCTCTTAAAATTAAAACGAATATTTTCTGAAACCTTTATCGTCTAGTATGAAATCAGTGAGAAAAACTGTGATGGAAGCTTTTGAAAATAATTTAATTTACATGGAAATCCCCTAATTATCATCCAATTATCACGTGAAAAAAAAATTCTTAGCCCCTGTGAAATTAACTTCCAGTCTTCACAGTCGACCGAGCATTTAGAGGAAAAAATCTTATGCGGGAGACTTGACTAATTGATGTACCACAGAACAGGTCACCTGATTACTAAAATCAGTGTCGGGAGCAACATTCATGTTTTTTCTGGCCAAATAAAAGATAACCCCCAACAATACTGAGATGAAATTGAAAGGGAATTTTATTGGACTTGATTTTACTCGGGTTACGTATTTTGAGAATATTAGTTTGTAAATTTTCTTTATTTATTTGTTTTTTTTCTCTAGTTTTGGGGGGTATCGATATGTGTTTGTACAATTGCCTGATTTAATAACAATAATAATAATACATCTTTATTTCTACAAGTATATGTACAAGGTATACAGGCCTTACTGACATCAATGACGTATAGAAAGCCACTTGTTGTGAAGAGCATATCGGGCAAATCATGTCAATTTGTCCCAGGATGCGACCCACACCAGTCCACTAACAACCAGGTACCCATTTTACTGATGGGTGAACATGGACAGCAGGTGTCTTATGAAAACACGTCCTAATGTTTTCCAGCCGTACTGGGGAATAGATCAGATTAGATTAGATTACGAGCAGCCTTAGGAATAGAGGTCATCCTAATAGGTTCTGTTTTCATCTCAAAATCGCTACACGGTTTCCTGGCACAAAAACAATATTGTTTTTTTATGTGTGACTAAAAGCCAAATTGTAGATTATTATTATTTAGTTTTATGTAAAGCGCTAAGCCAGTGTGGGTCTTTCTGCGTCAGGTTAGGTGGAGGCTTAAACCTCCTTCCGTTAACAGCAGGCCAAACGTGCTTCTCTTACTGCCAGTATTGCATTATCAATATCCAATGTATACATCACTCAAGGTGACTAGTACCAATGAATAAAGAAGATGCGTGTTTACCTATTGGGAACTTTCATTTTATGAGACTTTGCTCACTAGAAGCTTTCTTAATGCAAGGATTGAGAAGTTTCGCTAACTAGAAGCTTCCTTAATGCAAGGATTGAGAAGTTTCGCTTACTAGAAGCTTCCTTAATGCAAGGATTGAGAAGTTTCGCTAACTAGAAGCTTCCTTAATGCAAGGATTGAGAAGTTTCGCTTACTAGAAGCTTCCTTAATGCAAGGATTGAGAAGTTTCGCTAACTAGAAGCTTCCTTAATGCAAGGATTGAGAAGTTTCGCTTACTAGAAGCTTCCTTAATGCAAGGATTGAGAAGTTTCGCTCACTAGAAGCTTCCTTAATGCAAGGATTGAGAAGTTTCGCTCACTAGAAGCTTCCTTAATGCAAGGATTGAGAAGTTTCGCTAACTAGAAGCTTCCTTAATGCAAGGATTGAGAAGTTTCGCTCACTAGAAGCTTCCTTAATGCAAGGATTGAGAAGTTTCGCTCACTAGAAGCTTCCTTAATGCAAGGATTGAGAAGTTTCGCTCACTAGAAGCTTCCTTAATGCAAGGATTGAGAAGTTTCGCTCACTAGAAGCTTCCTTAATGCAAGGATTGAGAAGTTTCGCTCACCAGTAACTTCCTCGGCGCTTATGTCTTCCATATACATGTAAATACACTGCTTCTTACATAATTAATTGCAGTGTAATAAAGGTTTAGAAAAAAATGAAAAAGAGGCAAGAGTGGTTATCCTTAAATGTTTCTAATTAGTATCAATGAACTGCCTAGAAGAAATGAAAAATTTAATAACCCTGTTTACGTACACAAAATTCATTAGCGACAATAGGCAATACAAATTAATGTAAAATTTCATGTAAACAATTGTCATGTAATAAAATAAAAGTGAAAGAATATCAGAACGCACGAATTATATCCAGGGGGAAACATATATATATATATATATATATATATATATATATATATATATATATATATATATATATATATGCATGTATATAAACACAAAACTATTGACAGGAGCTTTTTATAGGTAGTAACTAACATAGAGTGCGACAGGACATAACTCGCCCACGGTAATTCATGCAGTTAGTGATTATTAACTAGTCGATTATACAGTGTGTTTGGAATCATGTGCAGTTTGCATTGACGTATCAATTACTTGTTATAAATGGTACATAATTTACTGACTGGACATTTACGTCATGAATAATTTCTAATCTTTATACTGTTAGCATTGTTGTATGGTTGGTGGGAGGGTAGGAGAGGGAGAGAGACTGATAGTGGGAGAGGAGGAGAGAAGAATGAATTGAGAGATGAAGGAATAATGAGAATAGGGAGGGGAAAACGTGAGTGATTGATAAAGGTAAGGAAGGATGCTTAAATTAGGGAATGAATGGAGGGATGAAAGAAAGGGAGAACATGTAGAGGAAAGAGAGTAGGGAATAATTGACTAAGGGAAGGAAGAAGAGAATGACCGATGGTGGGAAACAAGAAGGGAATGACTGACTAAGGGAAGGAAGAAGGGAATGACTGACTAAGGGAAGGAAGAAGGGAATGACTGATGGAGGAAAGGAACAAGGGAAGGACTGATGGAGGGAAGAAATAAGGGAATGACTGATGGAGGGAAGGAAGAAGGGAATAACTTATGGAAGGAAGAAGGAAGGGAATAACTGATGGAGGGAAGAAAGAAGGGAATAACTGATGGAGGAAAGGAAGAAGGGAATAACTTATGAAGGGAAGAAGGGAAGGGGTGATGGAGGGAAGAAAGAAGGGAAACGGTGATGGAGAGAAGAAAGAAGTGAAAGGTTGATGGAGGGAAGACAGAAGGAAAAGGTTGATGGAGAGAAGAAAGAAGGGAAAGGTTGATGGGGAGACAGACCAAGGGTAAGGAAGAAGTGTGCTGCTGCTGTTGCTGCCTAATTATTCCGGAGTTAGTGAGAATGAAAGCTGTTGCTCTCTCATGTTGCATCACACAGGACGAGCTACATAGTATATACTGTTAAAATCTGTCAGCCTGAGCTGAGCACTTTCAGCTGAAGGAGGAACTACTGTAGGACTCCGTATCCGCGGGTGATGTGGTACAAGGTGCTGACACGTATACAAAAACTGCGGATGCCTAGCACAACTGTGTGCATCGCTACTACACCAAAAAAAAACTATGAGACACTATATAACAAGTTATATCAGTATTAGATCATTAAGTCTTTTCTTTCAGTTTTATAATACGTTGCTATTATTAAATTCAGAGGAAGCACTAGAGCATTATAGATCATACAGCCTCTGGGGAATGGCATGAAATCAGGATTTATCCGTAGAAGCGATTGGTAGCGCCAATAAATATTATAAATGGCATTCAAATACCGACAAGTTGACAGGTAAGACACATGTGGAACACTTAAGTACACTGCTTGTGTACCTTGAGTGCCGAAACGTTTCGTCTGCACATCAGGCTTTTTCATTCAAATACAGAAGTGATCAGAAAAACTCAAGATATAAGTGGATGGGTAATTTTGAAGTAATTTGTCCCTTAGTCTTGACAGCTTCAATTCACTGCATCAAGACTCCTTCGCAAGAATCAAGGCGCTGTCACCCACCATACCTTGTCTATGCTGCAGCGGCAAGGATGTTGACTCAGTCATCTGTATTTTATATATGAAATAAGAACATAATAAGGAGGAACACTGCAGTAGGCCTCTGGAATGTATTTCCATGTTTACGCACTAAGAACAGCGGTATATGTAAACCGAGAGGTGTATATCTCGGTGTATACATTTAAAGTTTACGCTAATCTCAATGTATCCTGGAAGGGTGGTGTACAGTTGACTTGAAAGTGTTCGGGAAGTTGCCCATTGCCTAATCGAATCTTTAAACCGAATAAACCATGACCTGCCTCGCATGGGCCAGTAGGCCTTCTGCAGTGTTCCTTCGTTCTTATGTTCTTATGTTCTTATATCCAATCCTCCACCATCGTAGGGGCCCAGCACCCCCTTCCCCGCTCTTAGGCTCGTACGTTATTTACCACCTGAGAGAATTAGTGCCAATCACGCTGGCTGATGCAGCAAACGAGTCCCTCTGCGCCTCCAGCTACCACTCCATGAAATTATCTGTCTTGCAGCCAAGCAGTGATCGTCGCTTTTTTTTGCAAGGTTGTCGTGGTGTATTGCGAAGGTTGATTTGTCAAAATAGTGCGCGGCTTTTCCTTTCTGATCTATATTTTGTTTATTTATTATTTAGATATTTTGTAAAAGAAATAAAGATGAAAGTAAATGTAGCAACAAGGGTGATAAATGAAAAGGAAAATACAGGTAATAGAGGATGAGAGAGAGAGGGGGGGGGCGATAGTGCGGAGGGACGTGTGGTGACGTGTACTTAGCTCTGTGAAGACCTGTTTGTGTGCTCTCTCTGAATCTGAACCAGGATGCCCTCTCTTGAGCAACTTTACCAGCAGCTGAGAGAAGAGCTCAGAGTTGCTAAAATGGAGATACGGCGATTGACGGAGGAGAACAAGAGGATTCGTAGTAGTCCTCCTGTTGTGAGTCCACAGGTTAAGAGGGGAGCTTGGTCAGTGGCCGGGCAACATGGAACCAAGCTGAAGATTAAGAAAACAGTTGGAGAGGCAGAAACAACGAGAAACAAGAAGACTGCCGTGGAAACTTCCAACCCATTCTCGGTGCTACCTGACGAATGTGAGTGTTCTACTGGGAATGCCACAACGAGCACCAAAGAAGCATTGGCAGACGTGAGTGAGACATCCCTAGAAACCCCAACGAAGACCATCGAGAACGTCTTGACGAATTCTACAAGTGGTGTAATGCTACCTGGCGAATGTGAGTCGACTACTCGGAGCATCACGACGGACGACGCCAAGGAAGGTAAAAACATTGTTGTTGTTGGGGATAGCCAGATTAGGTACATGGATAGGGCATTCTGCTTGAAGGATAGGAGTAGGAGGCAGAGAGTGTGTTTTCCTGGGGCTGGGATGAAGGATATTGTTAGCCGTCTGGATGACATCATGAGAGGTAATGGGAGCAATCCTATTATCTGTCTCAGTGCTGGAGGCAACGATGTTGGCAGACGTAGGAGTGAGGACCTGATTAGCAGGTATAGGTCAGCAATAGAGATAATTAGGAGGAAGGGTGGGAAACCTGTCATATGTGGCATTTTGCCAAGGAGAGGAGTTGGAAATGAATGGCTGTCCAGAGCAATTGGTGTCAATTGCTGGCTGGACAAATACTGTAAGGAAAATGCGGTAACATTCATAGACAACTGGGACCTCTTCTATGGCAGAAATGACATGTATGCCAGGGATGGGGTTCACTTATCTAGGTGTGGGGTGGGAGCACTGGCCAACGCAGTGGAGGGAGCAGTTAGGTCTTTAAACTAGGAATAGTTAGAGGTATGGGTTTTTGCGGGAAAACTGTGAAGTCTCAGGGTAGTAATATGAGTACTAGGAGAACTAGTAATAGGCAAAATGAGGTGGATATTGGAAAGCCAGTGGCACAAATTGACAAGGACAGTAATAGGTTTAGTGGAATAACAGAAAGGAGCAGGAAGGGTAAAGAGAGAGGAGGGTCTTTAAGTATTTATTACACAAATAGTCGCAGTGCTAGGAATAAGATGGACGAGTTGAGACTAGTTGCTAGTGCAGGTAACATAGATGTATTTGCCATTACTGAGACGTGATTTAATTCAAAAAGTCGGGACATGCCTGCAGAATGTCACATTCAGGGTTTTAAATTGTTCCAAGTAGACAGAAGTATCGGGAAGGGGGGTGGGGTGGCATTGTATATCCGAGATCGCTTGAACTGTTGCATAAAAACGGGTATTAAGTCTGAAGTAACACATACAGAGTCTGTTTGGATAGAATTTTCAGAGGGGCATGAAAAATTAATTTTAGGTGTGATATACCGTCCCCCAAATTTAGATAGGGACCAGGGGAGACTACTATGGGAGGAAATTGTTAGGGCCACAAGGCACGATAATGTAGTAATTCTAGGAGACTTTAACTTTAGTCATATTGATTGGAATTTCTTGACTGGGAATTTAGAATCATACGACTTCTTAGAGGTAGTTCAGGATTGTTTTCTGAAACAGTTTGTGACAGAACCTACAAGGGGTAATAACCTGCTTGACTTAGTTCTGGCAAACAATGAATCCCTTGTTAATAATTTAGAAGTTTCAGAGGAACTGGGTGCTAGCGACCACAAATCAATTACATTTAGAATTGAATGGAAGTATGATAGTAGGGATAACTCAGTAACAGTCCCAGATTTTCGCTTAGCAGATTACGATGGGCTTAGAGAACACTTATCATCTGTTGACTGGGGTAACGAAGAGAGCTATCAATATGACAGTTTTCTGAACACCATACATGCTGCTCAAAGAACGTTTATCCCTTATAAAGAAATTAGATCAAATAGAAATGACCCAAAATGGATGAATAATAGGCTGAAATATCTACTAGGGCATAAGAAAGGAATTTATAGGCGTATCAAAAGAGGCGAGGGTCATCTTATGAATCAGTATATTGACATTAAGAGGGACATTAAAAAGGGGATAAGAAAAGCTAAAAGGGACTATGAAATTAAAGTTGCTAGGGATTCTAAAACTAACCCAAAAAGTTTTTTCCAGGTATATAGAACAAAAGTCAGAGATAAGACAGGTCCCCTTAAAAATAACTATGGGCATCTTACTGACAAAGAGAATGAAATGTGCTCGATTTTAAATAATTATTTTCTCTCGGTTTTTACACAGGAAGACACTAATAATATTCCAGTAATTAATTTTTATAGTGGGCCAAAAGAAGATAAATTATGTAACATCACAGTCACTAGTGAAATGGTTGTGAAGCAGATAGACCGACTGAAGCAAAATAAGTCACCGGGTCCCGATGAGGTTTTTTCAAGGGTTCTAAAGGAATGCAAAATGGAACTCTCTGAACCATTAACTAATATTTTTAATTAATCTCTTCAAACAGGTGTAGTGTCTGATATGTGGAAGATGGCTAATGTAATTCCTATTTTTAAAACAGGGGACAAGTCGTTACAGTCAAATTACCGCCCAATAAGCCTGACCTCAATTGTAGGCAAATTACTAGAGTCAATTATAGCTCAAATTATAAGAAGCCATCTCGATAAGCATAGCTTGATTAATGATACTCAGCATGGATTCACAAGAGGCCGGTCTTGTCTAACTAATTTATTAACTTTCTTCAGTAAAGCTTTTGAGGCTGTTGACCACGATAAAGAATTTGATATTATTTGTAATAAAGTTGGTAGAATTACCGACAATATGTAAAGTAAAAGGACACAAGTGCAACTAATGTGACATTTATTGTGGCAACGTTTCGCTCTCCAGGAGCTTTATCAAGCCATTACAAACAATACATGGACACAGAGGGTATATGTAGATGAATGGTTCAGAGAACCGACATGTTGATAAATTAGACACATGTGCAACTCTTGGGTATCTTTATTGAGGAAACGTTTCGCCACACAGTGGCTTCATCAGTCCATACAAAGGAGAATCTTGAAGAACAGGAGGAGAATGAGGTAATCAGTCCCTCAACCTTGAGTCGATGTGGTCAGTCCATCAATCTTGAATAGAATACGGCATACGTGCTGAGAAGGAGCTTATAAACCGTTGGCAGGAGAGGTGCAGAAGTCATAGGTCGTGTAACATTTGTTCAATGTTGAAGTAGGTTGTGCCCAAGAATTAGGCAAGCGAAGAATTCCCAAGTATTAAGATCCCAAGAAGTTGCAGTGTCTGACAGGTTTGTAGATGAATGGTTCAGAGAACAGCCTAATTCTCTTTTTTAGTAAATGTATACAGGAGAAGGGGTTACTAGCCCATTGCTCCCGGCATTTTAGTCGCCTCATACGACACGCATGGCTTACGGAGGAAAGATTCTTTTCCACTTCCCCATGGACAATAGAAGAAATAAAAAAGAACAAGAGCTATTTAGAAAAAGGAGAAAAACCTAGATGTATATATATATATATATGCATGTGCGTGTCTGTGAAGTGTGACCAAAGTGTAAGTAGGAGTAGCAAGATATCCCTGTTATCTAGCGTGTTTATGAGACAGAAAAAGAAACCAGCAATCCTACCATCATGCAAAACAGTTACAGGTTTTTGTTTCACAGTCATCTGGCAGGACGGTAGTACTTCCCTGGGTGGTTGCTGTCTACCAACCTACTACCTTCCCATCTCCAGGACTCAAGTCCGGCCTGCCGGTTTCCCTGAATCCCTTCATAAATGTTACTTTGCTCACACTCCAACAGCACGTCAAGTATTAAAAACCATTTGTCTCCATTCACTCCTATCAAACACGCTCACGCATGCCTGCTGGAAGTCCAAGCCCCTCGCACACAAAACCTCCTTTACCCCCTCCCTCCAACCCTTCCTAGGCCGATCCCTACCCCGCCTTCCTTCCACTACAGACTGATACACTCTTGAAGTCATTCTGTTTCGCTCCATTCTCTCTACATGTCCGAACCACCTCAACAACCCTTCCTCAGCCCTCTGGACAACAGTTTTGGTAATCCCGCACCTCCTCCTAACTTCCAAACTACGAATTCTCTGCATTATATTCACACCACACATTGCCCTCAGACATGACATCTCCACTGCCTCCAGCCTTCTCCTCTCTGCAACATTCATCACCCACGCTTCACACCCATATAAGAGCGTTGGTAAAACTATACTCTCATACATTCCCCTCTTTGCCTCCAAGGACAAAGTTCTTTGTCTCCACAGACTCCTAAGTGCACCACTCACTCTTTTTCCCTCATCAATTCTATGATTCACCTCATCTTTCATAGACCCATCCGCTGACACGTCCACTCCCAAATATCTGAATACGTTCACCTCCTCCATACTCTCTCCCTCCAATCTGATATTCAATCTTTCATCACCTAATCTTTTTGTTATCCTCATAACCTTACTCTTTCCTGTATTCACCTTTAATTTTCTTCTTTTGCACACCCTACCAAATTCATCCACCAATCTCTGCAGCTTCTCTTCAGAATCTCCCAAGAGCACAGTGTCATCAGCAAAGAGCAGCTGTGACAACTCCCACTTTGTGTGTGATTCTTTATCTTTTAACTCCACGCCTCTTGCCAAGACCCTCGCATTTACTTCTCTTACAACCCCATCTATAAATATATTAAACAACCACGGTGACATCACACATCCTTGTCTAAGGCCTACTTTTACTGGGAAAAAATTTCCCTCTTTCCTACATACTCTAACTTGAGCCTCACTATCCTCGTAAAAACTCTTCACTGCTTTCAGTAACCTACCTCCTACACCATACACTTGCAACATCTGCCACATTGCCCCCCTATCCACCCTGTCATACGCCTTTTCCAAATCCATAAATGCCACAAAGACCTCTTTAGCCTTATCTAAATACTGTTCACTTATATGTTTCACTGTAAACACCTGGTCCACACACCCCCTACCTTTCCTAAAGCCTCCTTGTTCATCTGCTATCCTATTCTCCGTCTTACTCTTAATTCTTTCAATTATAACTCTACCATACACTTTACCAGGTACACTCAACAGACTTATCCCCCTATAATTTTTTGCACTCTCTTTTATCCCCTTTGCCTTTATACAAAGGAACTATGCATGCTCTCTGCCAATCCCTAGGTACCTTACCCTCTTCCATACATTTATTAAATAATTGCACCAACCACTCCAAAACTATATCCCCACCTGCTTTTAACATTTCTATCTTTATCCCATCAATCCCGGCTGCCTTACCCCCTTTCATTTTACCTACTGCCTCACGAACTTCCCCCACACTCACAACTGGCTCTTCCTCACTCCTACAAGATGTTATTCCTCCTTGCCCTATACACGAAATCACAGCTTCCCTATCTTCATCAACATTTAACAATTCCTCAAAATATTCCCTCCATCTTCCCAATACCTCTAACTCTCCATTTAATAACTCTCCTCTCCTATTTTTAACTGACAAATCCATTTGTTCTCTAGGCTTTCTTAACTTGTTAATCTCACTCCAAAACTTTTTCTTATTTTCACCAAAATTTGTTGATAACATCTCACCCACTCTCTCATTTGCTCTCTTTTTACATTGCTTCACCACTCTCTTAACCTCTCTCTTTTTCTCCATATACTCTTCCCTCCTTGCATCACTTCTACTTTGTAAAAACTTCTCATATGCTAACTTTTTCTCCCTTACTACTCTCTTTACATCATCATTCCACCAATCGCTCCTCTTCCCTCCTGCACCCACTTTCCTGTAACCACAAACTTCTGCTGAACACTCTAACACTACATTTTTAAACCTACCCCATACCTCTTCGACCCCATTGCCTATGCTCTCATTAGCCCATCTATCCTCCAATAGCTGTTTATATCTTACCCTAACTGCCTCCTCTTTTAGTTTATAAACCTTCACCTCTCTCTTCCCTGATGCTTCTGTTCTCCTTGTATCCCATCTACCTTTTACTCTCAGTGTAGCTACAACTAGAAAGTGATCTGATATATCTGTGGCCCCTCTATAAACATGTACATCCTGAAGTCTACTCAACAGTCTTTTATCTACCAATACATAATCCAACAAACTACTGTCATTTCGCCCTACATCATATCGTGTATACTTATTTATCCTCTTTTTCTTAAAATATGTATTACCTATAACTAAACCCCTTTCTATACAAAGTTCAATCAAAGGGCTCCCATTATCATTTACACCTGGCACCCCAAACTTACCTACCACACCCTCTCTAAAAGTTTCTCCTACTTTAGCATTCAGCTCCTATACATTCACTTAACATCTCCCAAAATTTCTCTCTCTCCTCTGCATTCCTCTCTTCTCCAGGTGCATACACGCTTATTATGACCCACTTCTCGCATCCAACCTTTACTTTAATCCACATAATTCTTGAATTTACACATTCATATTCTCTTTTCTCCTTCCATAACTGATCATTTAACATTACTGCTACCCCTTCCTTTGCTCTAACTCTCTCAGATACTCCAGATTTAATCCCATTTATTTCCCCCCACTGAAACTCTCCTACCCCCTTCAGCTTTGTTTCGCTTAGAGCCAGGACATCCAACTTCTTTTCATTCATAACATCAGCAATCATCTGTTTCTTGTCATCCGCACTACATCCACGCACATTTAAGCATCCCTGCACTCTGAAGGAGGGGTGTTAATGTTGCAGTTTAAAAACTGTAGTGTAAAGCACCCTTCTGGCAAGACAGTGATGGAGTGAATGATGGTGAAAGTTTTTCTTTTTCGGGCCACCCTGCCTTGGTGGGAATCGGCCAGTGTGATAATAATAATAAAAAAAAAAACCGCCTAATTCTTGGGCACAACCTACTTCAACATTGAACAAATGTTACACGACCTATGACTTCTGCACCTCTCCTGCCAACGGTTTATAAGCTCCTTCTCAGCACGTATGCCGTATTCTATTCAAGATTGATGGACTGACCACATCGACTCAAGGTTGAGGGACTGATTACCTCATTCTCTTCCTGTTCTTCAAGATTCTCCTTTGTATGGACTGATGAAGCCACTGTGTGGCGAAACGTTTCCTCAATAAAGATACCCAAGAGTTGCACATGTGTCTAATTTATCAGTTGCACATGTGTCTAATTTATCAGAGGGTATATAAAGGCTCAGAGTGAGGTGAATACCAGTGAGGTACCATTTCGATGTTCACTAGTGGTAGTAGTAGTAGTAGTGGTAGTGACAAAAGTAATACAATATGGTAGAGCAATTAATTCGTACAGGATATAAAAAAGCTATTTTTATGTTACCCAAGTAATAGCTTTTATATCCTTTTACTCATGTACGAATTAATTGCTCTACCATATTGTATTACTTTTGTCACTACCACTACTACTACTACTACTACTACTACTACCACTAGTGAACATCGAAATGGTACCTCACTGGTATTCACCTCACTCTGAGCCTTTATATACCCTCTGTGTCCATGTATTGTTTGTAATGGCTTGATAAAGCTCCTGGAGAGCGAAACGTTGCCACAATAAATGTCACATTAGTTGCACTTGTGTCCTTTTACTTTACATTTTGATATTATTTACTTAGATTTTAGTAAGGCATTTGATAGAGTTCCGCACCAAAGACTGTTGAAGAAAGTAGCAGCTCATGGCATTGGGGAAAGGGTGCTCTCGTGGATCGAATCATGGCTCACAGACAGGAAGCAGAGAGTGTCCATAAATGGGGTTAAATCCGAGTGGGGATCAGTAACAAGTGGCGTTCCACAGGGATCAGTCTTGGGCCCGTTGTTGTTTATAATATATATCAATGATCTTGATGAAGGAATTACTAGTGATATGAGCAAATTCGCCGATGACACGAAGATAGGTAGGATAATTGATTCAAACGTAGATGTTAGGGAACTTCAGGAGGATTTAGACAAACTCTACTCTTGGTCAGAAAAGTGGCAGATGCAGTTCAATGTAGATAAATGCAAGGTTCTGAAGCTCGGGAGTGTCCATAACCCTAGCACTTATAAGTTAAATAATGTAGAACTTAGCCATACAGATTGCGAAAAGGACTTGGGGGTTATGGTAAGCAGCAACCTTAAACCAAGACAGCAATGCCTAAGCGTACGTAATAAGGCAAATAGATTACTGGGATTTATATCAAGAAGTGTAAGCAACAGAAGTCCAGAGGTCATACTGCAGCTTTATACATCATTAGTAAGGCCTCACCTAGATTATGCAGCTCAATTCTGGTCTCCATATTACAGAATGGACATAAATTCGTTAGAAAACATTCAGCGTAGGATGACTAAATTAATACATAGCATTAGAAATCTTCCTTATGAAGAAAGATTGAAGACTCTTAAGTTACATTCACTTGTTAGACGAAGAATGAGGGGAGACCTGATCGAAGTGTATAAGTGGAAGATAGGTATTAATAAAGGGGATATTAACAAGGTCTTGAGGATATCTCTCCAAGAGAGAACCCGCAGTAATGGATTTAAATTAGATAAGTTTAGATTTAGAAAGGACATAGGAAAGTATTGGTTTGGAAATAGGGTAGTTGATGAGTGGAACAGTCTACCTAGTTGGGTTATTGAGGCTAGGACTTTAGGTAGTTTCAAATTTAGGTTGGATAGGTGCATGAGTGGGATGGGATGGATTTGAGTGGGACTTGCACATCAGAGCTTATTTGGAAATAAATGGTATAAAATACCGACACAATGGCAATATAAACACAAATGCAGTATAATGTGATCCTTTATTGACTACGTTTCGCCCACACAGTGGGCTTTTTCAAGTCACAAACAGAACTACCTGGGGTGGAAGGAACGCGAGTATTTATAGTCCGGCTGAGGTCAGGTGAAGAATGCTGCATCTGATGATGTACCGAGTTGGGTTGTAGAGTCTAAAAACTTGGGTAGCTTGGAAAGGAGACTGGACAAGTTTGTGAGCAGACCTTCTACAGTGTTCTTATGTGGGATAGCGATGAAGAAGTTTCTTGGCAAGTGGTTCAGCTATGTTATAGAAGCCACTATTCTGGTTGAAGTTGTCGGATATAGAAATAAGTGATGATTCCAGGATTCTTCGGTATTGAGTGTTGTCTTCTGTGGCGATAAGTCTTGAGTTTCTGTAGTTTATCAAGTGGTTGTGTGAATTACGGTGTTGTACGCAGGCATTCCTTGTGTCGTCAGACCTGCTTGCGTATTGGTGTTCTGAAATACGTGTTTGGAGGTCCCTTGATGTTTCGCCCACGTATAACTTGTTGCAGTCATTACAAGGGATTATGTATACCCCTGCAGAGGATGGAGGCTTGTCCTGCCTACTACTGGTGATGTCCTTGATGGTCGTGGTTGTGGAGGTAGATACTTGGAATGATGTTTTGGCAAAGATGTTGGAAACATGTTTGGCAATGGAGTTGGTGGGAAGGACTATGTATCTCTTCTCGGCAGTGTCTTCTCTGGGTGTGTTGAAGATGTTTAGTGCTCGCCGTCTGCAGTCTCTGATGAAGTGACGAGGATAGTGGAGTTTGGAAAATACCTGTTCAATTATAGTGCATTCTTCCTCAAGGAACTCGTTGCTGCAGATTCTGAGTGCACGCAGGAAGAAGCCTATAATTACACCACGTTTGGTTTTGGTGTCGTGGTGAGAGTAGAAGTGGAGAAGATCGTTTTGGTTGGTGGGTTTTCGATAGACTTTAAAACGAAGTTCGTGGTCAGCTTTGCAGAGTAGAACATCAAGGAAAGGAAGAGTGTTGTCGACCTCTTCTTCAAGTGTGAACTGGATTGAAGGCTCGACCTGGTTGAGCTTGTCTTGGAGAGCTTGAACGTTGAAGCGTTTAGGAGTTATGAGGAGAATGTCGTCAACATAACGGAGCCAGGTGACAGACGAAGGAATAATGGTGGAGAAACGTTCGGCTTCTAGATGTTCCATGTATAGGTTCGCTAGGACTGCACTGAGTGGCGAACCCATGGGTAGTCCAAAAGTCTGCTGAAAGAGGTGATTTTCAAAAGAGAAACACGTAAAGCCAACACATAGTTCAACCAGGTCGATGAAGTCGCTGGCTGGAATGGGAAGATCAAGTGAATCGTCAATTTTCTTGCGCAAGAGATCGATGGCTTGTTTAGTAGGTACTTTAGTGAATAGGGAAGTCACGTCAAGGCTGGAAAGTTTCTTGTTCCTGATGTTGATGTTGCGAATGCGATTGAGAAGATCACCTGAGTGTTTGAGATGTGCTGGACTGATAGTGCCCAAGAGTTTCGAGAGGTGTTTGGCGAGAATTCCTGAGAGCTTGTGGGGAGCACTGCCTATTCCCGAGGATATGGGCCTCAGTGGGATACCAGGCTTGTGAGTCTTTGGCAGGCCGTACATTCTGGCAGGTCTGGGGTTGCTGGGCATGGTGTGCAGAAGTTTCTTCCCTTGTTCTGAGCTCCTCAGAATGCGGCGAGTCCTTTGAAGAAAAGTTTTAGTAAGGTTGTCCACTTGGTTAGTTGTGAGAGGTTTGTAGGCATCTGGGTCATTAAGTAGATTGAGCATTTTGTTCCTGTAATCGTCAGTGTTCATGATAACAACACCACCTCCTTTATCATTGGTGGTGACCCTGATGGTGCGTGTGAGATTGCTGCTTGAAAAGCCTTTTTTGACTCACAAGCCTGGTATCCCACTGGTATTGAGGCCCATATCCTCGGGAATAGGCAGTGCTCCCCACAAGCTCTCAGGAATTCTCGCCAAACACCTCTCGAAACTCTTGGGCACTATCAGTCCAGCACATCTCAAACACTCAGGTGATCTTCTCAATCGCATTCGCAACATCAACATCAGGAACAAGAAACTTTCCAGCCTTGACGTGACTTCCCTATTCACTAAAGTACCTACTAAACAAGCCATCGATCTCTTGCGCAAGAAAATTGACGATTCACTTGATCTTCCCATTCCAGCCAGCGACTTCATCGACCTGGTTGAACTATGTGTTGGCTTTACGTGTTTCTCTTTTGAAAATCACCTCTTTCAGCAGACTTTTGGACTACCCATGGGTTCGCCACTCAGTGCAGTCCTAGCGAACCTATACATGGAACATCTAGAAGCCGAACGTTTCTCCACCATTATTCCTTCGTCTGTCACCTGGCTCCGTTATGTTGACGACATTCTCCTCATAACTCCTAAACGCTTCAACGTTCAAGCTCTCCAAGACAAGCTCAACCAGGTCGAGCCTTCAATCCAGTTCACACTTGAAGAAGAGGTCGACAACACTCTTCCTTTCCTTGATGTTCTACTCTGCAAAGCTGACCACGAACTTCGTTTTAAAGTCTATCGAAAACCCACCAACCAAAACGATCTTCTCCACTTCTACTCTCACCACGACACCAAAACCAAACGTGGTGTAATTATAGGCTTCTTCCTGCGTGCACTCAGAATCTGCAGCAACGAGTTCCTTGAGGAAGAATGCACTATAATTGAACAGGTATTTTCCAAACTCCACTATCCTCGTCACTTCATCAGAGACTGCAGACGGCGAGCACTAAACATCTTCAACACACCCAGAGAAGACACTGCCGAGAAGAGATACATAGTCCTTCCCACCAACTCCATTGCCAAACATGTTTCCAACATCTTTGCCAAAACATCATTCCAAGTATCTACCTCCACAACCACGACCATCAAGGACATCACCAGTAGTAGGCAGGACAAGCCTCCATCCTCTGCAGGCAATATAAACACAAATGCAGTATAATGTGATCCTTTATTGACTACGTTTCGCCCACACAGTGGGCTTTTTCAAGTCACAAACAGAACTACCTGGGGTGGAAGGAACGCGAGTATTTATAGTCCGGCTGAGGTCAGGTGAAGAATGCTGCATCTGATGATGTACCGAGTTGGGTTGTAGAGTCTAAAAACTTGGGTAACTTGGAAAGGAGACTGGACAAGTTTGTGAGCAGACCTTCTACAGTGTTCTTATGTGGGATAGCGATGAAGAAGTTTCTTGGCAAGTGGTTCAGCTATGTTATAGAAGCCACTATTCTGGTTGAAGTTGTCGGATATAGAAATAAGTGATGATTCCAGGATTCTTCGGTATTGGGTGTTGTCTTCTGTGGCGATAAGTCTTGAGTTTCTGTAGTTTATCAAGTGGTTGTGTGAATTACGGTGTTGTACGCAGGCATTCCTTGTGTCGTCAGACCTGCTTGCGTATTGGTGTTCTGAAATACGTGTTTGGAGGTCCCTTGATGTTTCGCCCACGTATAACTTGTTGCAGTCATTACAAGGGATTATGTATACCCCTGCAGAGGATGGAGGCTTGTCCTGCCTACTACTGGTGATGTCCTTGATGGTCGTGGTTGTGGAGGTAGATACTTGGAATGATGTTTTGGCAAAGATGTTGGAAACATGTTTGGCAATGGAGTTGGTGGGAAGGACTATGTATCTCTTCTCGGCAGTGTCTTCTCTGGGTGTGTTGAAGATGTTTAGTGCTCGCCGTCTGCAGTCTCTGATGAAGTGACGAGGATAGTGGAGTTTGGAAAATACCTGTTCAATTATAGTGCATTCTTCCTCAAGGAACTCGTTGCTGCAGATTCTGAGTGCACGCCTTCAATCCAGTTCACACTTGAAGAAGAAGTCGACAACACTCTTCCTTTCCTTGATGTTCTACTCTGCAAAGCTGACCACGAACTTCGTTTTAAAGTCTATCGAAAACCCACCAACCAAAACGATCTTCTCCACTTCTACTCTCACCACGACACCAAAACCAAACGTGGTGTAATTATAGGCTTCTTCCTGCGTGCACTCAGAATCTGCAGCAACGAGTTCCTTGAGGAAGAATGCACTATAATTGAACAGGTATTTTCCAAACTCCACTATCCTCGTCACTTCATCAGAGACTGCAGACGGCGAGCACTAAACATCTTCAACACACCCAGAGAAGACACTGCCGAGAAGAGATACATAGTCCTTCCCACCAACTCCATTGCCAAACATTATCTACCTCCACAACCACGACCATCAAGGACATCACCAGTAGTAGGCAGGACAAGCCTCCATCCTCTGCAGGGGTATACATAATCCCTTGTAATGACTGCAACAAGTTATACGTGGGCGAAACATCAAGGGACCTCCAAACACGTATTTCAGAACACCAATACGCAAGCAGGTCTGACGACACAAGGAATGCCTGCGTACAACACCGTAATTCACACAACCACTTGATAAACTACAGAAACTCAAGACTTATCGCCACAGAAGACAACACTCAATACCGAAGAATCCTGGAATCATCACTTATTTCTATATCCGACAACTTCAACCAGAATAGTGGCTTCTATAACATAGCTGAACCACTTGCCAAGAAACTTCTTCATCGCTATCCCACATAAGAACACTGTAGAAGGTCTGCTCACAAACTTGTCCAGTCTCCTTTCCAAGCTACCCAAGTTTTTAGACTCTACAACCCAACTCGGTACATCATCAGATGCAGCATTCTTCACCTGACCTCAGCCGGACTATAAATACTCGCGTTCCTTCCACCCCAGGGGAACACTTCGACAGTGAGAAGCGATCAAGCGACTTAGCTCGAGTGGTGACGTGTGCTTACCTAACACATCGACGATCTCGCCTCTCTCGAAATTACCCCGTGTTGAGTAGTGCTTTGAGTAGTGCTTGCTGGACCTTCGTCTTCCTCTCCACCATCAGGATTGGTGCGTCGGTGGTTGCCGACCGAAGGGCAGGAAGCCTCTTGCTGCCTGAATTCTCTTCGCCTGTTGACTGCACGCCATACAGCCAGTCTCGCCACCACTCAGGATATACAGTGCTCCATCAAGCTACAGTTCACCTCCTCAGTGTCCTGCGCCAGGCAAGTACGTGTGTCTACTTACACGTACTTGCCTAGCTGAGTACTCTCACTTTTTGGCCGATTGTCACCTCCAATTACATCTTTTCGTAATTAGACGATGCCTTCGTTGCCTTCCACCTCCCACCCCCCTTCCACTCTCCCCCAACCTCCCACACCTGCCTCTGCTTCTACTAAATCCAATTCCTTCTCGCTAAACCTCAAATTTTCTAATCCTGATGCCACTATCTGTCCGGAAAATTTATTATATCAGATCACTGGTGCACCTCAACTTAAAGTCTTCAAAACCAACTCAGGCTTCAAACTCCTTCTTGACAAACATTCCTACGAAGCGTACACCTCAAGCGATACCAGACAAAAACTTCTCAACGCAGGCTTCACCATTATTTGGACTCCTGAGCACCGTGCCAAAAGCACAGTCATTGCTAAACACGTAGACTACTCTCTCCTGACAGCCTATGACACAGACAAAGAAGACTTAATAAAAGATATCAGTACTAAGAACAAAGTCTCTGTTGACGATATTTACAGACCAGAAAACTCTACCATTCTCAAAATACGCTGTTCTACTCCTGCTGACGCCTCTACACTCTTCAGTCAAGGAATCTTTGCCAAGACCATCCGCATTCCTCCAAACGCTCTCTTCACTCCGAACTTCCACCCAATCACACAATGTCTTAAATGCTACAAATTCGGCCACGACAAAAACACATGCACATCTACACAAGTCTGCTCCAGATGTTCAGCAACTGGCCACTTCTGGAATACTTGCAACCTCCCCCTTAAATGTTCTAACTGCGGCGGGTCACACACTGCAGTTGCAAATTCCTGCCCTTCTAGAAAGCACATTCTCTCCTCCCTCAGAGCAAACCAACCTCCCTCCCTACCCAACCCCTTCCCTGCTCCTCCCTCCCCTTCCTTACCTCCCTCCCCTTCCACACCTCCCTCCCCTACCCCCAATGCCTGGGCCTCCCCACGCACTTGGTCTACCTCTTCTACTCTACACACATCAAACACCAACACACAGACTACAAGCACTTCTCCTTCTACACCCACACTAGACTACAAAACTAACTGTCAACTTGCCACTGCTGCCCACTCTGCGATGGTAATCTCACAAGCTTACCAATCAGACTACTCACATGTCCTTAACCTAATCTTGTCTGCTAACAATCTTCCCTCTTTAATTATCCCTCCTTCCTGCTTCTCTTCCAAGCCTCCTACAACCTCTCCCTCCTTCCTCTCTCCCACCCCCCCACTTCCTACTCCCACCAGCTCTCCTCCTCCACTACCTCTCTTCACTACTTCTACACCTCCCACCAACACCCCTACTGCTACTGCTACGACCACCCCTCCCCCCACTTCCTTACCCACTTCATCCCCTTCCAAAGCTTCCACTTCCTCACAGCTTACCAAAACTTCCACTTCCTCTGCATCCACCTTCGCCCACTCCACCACAACCAAAACCTCATCCAGGTCCAACTCCACCTCCTCCAGACAAAATCCACTCAAACCTAAACCTACCCCAACTTCTAACGGACAGACCAAAGAACATAAAAACAGATCCATCTCTTCCTCCCCCTCCAGGAAACGGGTCCGTAGCACCTACAAACACACATCCACTGATGGCACCACTATCACGGGCTTTAATCCAAACTCCTCCCCCGACATTAACTTTGCTAAGACGAAACCATTAAATCACGTTTAAGGCGATTCAGTTCAACGTACGTTCTTACTTTACAATTAGACACCTACTGGCCGAGCTCCTTGAAGCAGAGAGGCCAGATATTGTTTTGCTAAACAGTACCTGCCTCAAAGCCCCTCAATGTATCCGCCATTATGGTTATACTGCACTACAGTCCCCCTATGATCCCCACGATGGGGTTGCCATCCTTGTCAATTCCAACATAAAACATGAATTTCTCCCAATCCCTTTTATTCACCAACACTGTCTTGCGGTCAGAATACACACCCACCTTGGCCCCTTTATCTTTTTCACCACCTATGCTCGCCCAAACACTACTCTCAACATACACGACCTCTCCTTAGTCTTCAACTACACCAACACACCAACTTACCTACTAGCTGACATGAATGCCAAACACACTGCCTTTCATCACACCAGTAACAACCAACTTGGTCACCAATTACTCAACTTCACAAACCATAAACACCTAATTCATCTTGGCCCAGACTTCAATACCTTCTTCAACCACACGGGCCAAGGCAAACCAGACATCATTCTGGCAAACCGAGCCAGCTCTCTATTTCAACATTACATCTCACCTGGCCCTATTACAGGCTCTGATCACATCCCAGTCATCTTACACATCTCCTCCAACCCTATCCTCATTCCAACCACACCTTCATTCTCCTACAAGAACGCTGACTGGGATGCTTTCAAACAACACATAGACAATATTAACCTCACCTATGACTACAACAACAAACCTATCTCTGACATCGATACTCAACTTGATCTCATCCAGGACACCATTACACAAGCAGCCAACATCGCAATACCAAAGAAAACTCACACCACTCGTTATTCCTTCAAACCGTCACTCAGAACAAGAAGACTAATTATCTGCTACCACAACCGCTTCCTCTACAACACACATAGATTTAATCAAGTCCGATTAGATCTCACTTACCTTAGAAACAACATTTTACACAGCCTAGACCAAGACCACAACAATCACTGGTCACGACTAATACAACAAGCGGACAGGCAGCGTGTTAAAAACACTAAAGCCTTCTGGAACTTTATCAAAAAAATCAGAGGCACTACTCCCACCAACAAATTCAAACACATCACCCACAACAACACACACATCTCAGACCCACAGGCTGCTACCAACATCTTCAAACACATCTGGGAGAACATCTTCCACGCTCACCCACCTCACCCTAACGTTATTCAACACATTCAGAACATAGAACACTGGAACACTGCACACACACAAGAAACAACACCAGACAGCCACATACATCTAGACACTCTTACCTCCTCCCAAGAACTCGACACTCCTTTCACCAACACAGACATTAAAACTCTCCTCAGACACCTTCCTCCAAAGGCTCCTGGTGCCTCTGGCCTAAACCATATTATCCTGAAACACCTTCCTGACTCTATCATTACTGCCTACACAAACCTCCTCAATGCCTCCCTTGCCTCTGGATACTTCCCTTCCCTCTTCAAAGCTGCTACTGCTATCCTCCTTCCTAAACCCAATAAAGACCACTCTGACCCTAGAAACTATCGCCCTATCAGCCTCCTCGAAACTTTAGGAAAACTCTTTGAAAAACTCATTAATCATCGCCTTCGCAGATACCTGGAACATAATTCTCTACTTTCAGATGGCCAGTTTGGCTTCAGAACACACAGATCCACACAGGATGCCATTAACATCATTCTCAACTACATCCACATAAACACAAAACAAAGAAACAGGACAGCCCTGGTTGCAAAAGACGTTGAAAAAGCTTTTGACACTGTGTGGCACGAGGGGCTCAAGTACAAACTCTGCACTAACTTCAACCTGCCTCTCAATACTCGTAAACTCCTCTGCAACTTCCTAGACGGCCGTACCATGAGAATCAAATTCCAAGGCTGTTACTCTGACTACTTCACACTAAATGCTGGAGTACCCCAGGGATCTGTCCTTTCCCCTACCCTCTACATTTTATACACTAACGACATTCCAACACCTATATACCACAACTCCATCACACTAGCCTATGCAGACGACATTACACAACTTATCACTCATGCCAATATAGATACACTCACACACAAAACACAAAATGAGGTTGACAGGATAGCCATCTGGGAACAAAAATGGAGGATCAAAACCAATGCAGCAAAATCCAGCATTACGTATTTTAACTACAGGAAACGTGATCCTCCATTACCTGTCGAACTCAGAACAGCTGACACCCGCACTTACTTCCCTATCACACAATCTGTCACTGTCCTTGGCGTTAATCTTGACTACCTTCTTCGTTTACACGGACACATTCACTCAAGGCATGCAATAGCTAGTAAGGCCCTTGCGGGCCTCTACAAGCTGAAACATGCCTCTCAACGCACCAAACTACACCTCTACAAATCCCTAATACGTCCTCTGATAACTTACTCTCCTCTAGCCCTCTCTCTTGCAGCAAAAACAAACTTACTTAAACTGCAGCGTGTCCAGAACAAGGCGCTGCGCTGGGTGCTTGATGTCAGATGGGAGGACTTCGCCACAAGCGAGTCTCTCCATGCCCAGTTAGACGTCCCTGCGCTGAATCTGTACTGGAAGAGGCTCAGTGACAGACAGATAGACAAACTTGAGACACGACATGACTACTGGACCTCTCTCCTTGACGAAGACATTCGCAGACCCACAAACCAACACAACCTTTTCTACTCCTTGCATGATCCTGCTCCTAACCCTACTTACAAATAACCTTGGATCCGCTGACAGGTACCTTCTAAGACAGGTACCATTCTCTGACCCACGTTCGCCTTAGCTTTTTTGGGTTAAGACATGACTCAGTTCTGCACTCCTCTCTAGCTCTAAAGGTCGCAAGTCCCTTACTCCCAGCTCACCCCACCGGAGTCCCAACAGAAGAACCGGAATTTCTCTTTTCAATATCTGTCCCACGATCGCCTTTGCTGCTGGGTTAAGCCCTGGCTCTATTTCTACGACTAAGAACACTCCTCTCCAGCACTATTCTTCGTCTGTCCCGTCTTCCCCGCTCATCCCATTTGGGATCTTACCTGAACTTTCGTTCGTTCGTTCACCCCAGGTAGTTCTGTTTGTGACTTGAAAAAGCCCACTGTGTGGGCGAAACGTAGTCAATAAAGGATCACATTATACTGCATTTGTGTTTATATTGCCATTGTGTCGGTATTTTATACCATTTATTTCCACTTGATAAACTACAGAAACTCAAGACTTATCGCCACAGAAGACAACACTCAATACCGAAGAATCCTGGAATCATCACTTATTTCTATATCCGACAACTTCAACCAGAATAGTGGCTTCTATAACATAGCTGAACCACTTGCCAAGAAACTTCTTCATCGCTATCCCACATAAGAACACTGTAGAAGGTCTGCTCACAAACTTGTCCAGTCTCCTTTCCAAGCTACCCAAGTTTTTAGACTCTACAACCCAACTCGGTACATCATCAGATGCAGCATTCTTCACCTGACCTCAGCCGGACTATAAATACTCGCGTTCCTTCCACCCCAGGTAGTTCTGTTTGTGAATGTACAGCATAGGGCCGTAGACGTGGCTTATATACTTATATGCTGTACGGCCCTATGCTGTACATTCTACAAGATTGATGGACTGAACACATCGACTCCAGGTTGAGGGACTGATTACCTCATTCTCATCCTCTCCTTACGCCTTCCTCTTTGTATTGGACTGATGAAGCCACGTTTCCTGAATAAAGATTTCCATATGCTGCATAAGTGTCTCAATCTTCAACTTGTCGGTTTTTCAAACCATTCATCAGTTCTGTTTGTGACTTGAAAAAGCCCACTGTGTGGGCGAAACGTAGTCAATAAAGGATCACATTATACTGCATTTGTGTTTATATTGCCATTGTGTCGGTATTTTATACCATTTATTTCCAACCTTGGATAAATTTAGATTTAGAAAGGACATAGGTAAGTACTGGTTTTCTAACAGAGTTGTAGATGCGTGGAACAGTCTTCCCAGTGGGGTGATAGAGGTTAGGACCTTGGGTAGCTTTAAGAAGAGACTGGACAAATATATGAGTGGGAGGGGCTGGGTTTGATTGGTGTCAAGGGGTACGGGAGTTATTTCTTGAGTAGCTTTAGGTAGATGTCGTTTTGATAAGGACCTGCCTCGTATGGGCCAGTAGGCCTTCTGCAGTGTTCCTACATTCTTATGTTATGTTCTTATGAGTGGGAGGGGTTGGATTTGAGTGGGACTTGCACATCGGAGCTTGTTTCTTGGGTGGCATTGAAAATTGGGTTGGTCAAATGTTTGTTAGTGGGATGAATTGTAAAGGACCTGCCTAGTATGGGCCAACAGGCCTGCTGCAGTGTTCCTCCTTTCTTATGTTCTTATGGGAGGATGAGAGAGGGAGGGGTAGAGATAGTGCGGAGGGAGGATGAGAGAGGGAGGGGGAGAGATAGGGGGAGGGAGGATAGGGCAAGAAAAAAAGAACTGAGAATGGAGTGAGTATTATTAGATAATTTGGAAAAGATGCACTAACAGAGAAATCTGTGAAAAGCCGGGAGAAGGAGGAGGTGCTGGTGCCGGGAGCAGGAGGAGGTGCTGGTGCCGAGAGCAGGAGGAGGTGCTGGTGCCGAGAGCAGGAGGAGGTGCTGGTGCCGGAAGCAGGAGGAGGTGCGGGTGCCGGGAGCAGGAGGAGGTGCTGGTGCCGGGAGCAGGAGGAGGTGCTGGTGCCGGGAGCTGGAGGAGGTGCTGGTGCCGGGAGCAGGAGGAGGTGCTGGTGCCGGGAGCAGGAGGAGGTGCAGGTGCCGGGAGCAGGAGGAGGTGCAGGTGCCGGGAGCAGGAGGAGGTGCAGGTGCCGGGAGCAGGAGGAGGTGCAGGTGCCGGGAGCAGGAGGAGGTGCAGGTGCCGGGAGCAGGAGGAGGTGCAGGTGCCGGGAGCAGGGGGAGGTGCAGGTGCCGGGAGCAGGAGGAGGTGCAGGTGCCGGGAGCAGGGGGAGGTGCAGGTGCCGGGAGCAGGAGGAGGTGCAGGTGCCGGGAGCAGGGGGAGGTGCAGGTGCCGGGAGCAGGAGGAGGTGCAGGTGCCGGGAGCAGGGGGAAGGTACCGGCAAACTCAACAGGTACTGCTGGTAGGCTGGATCATATTCCTGCAATCACGATCTAATGTTTTATGTAATCACGACTTTTGTTCTTCTTATTCAAGGTAACTTCATCAACATAGCACATCCTTCATTTGAGAAAATAATTTATGTGGTGCGATACATTTTTAGGCAATTTTAATGCGTTAGAATTACTTATGTTCACTGCAAGTAGGTTATAAAAGCCGCATTTCACCTAGTGCATTTCCATCAAGAAACAATATATTCTTAAATTTGAATTAAAAAAATGGAAGAGTTCAGGTACTATGTACTTAGACATACAAATTTTGACATGTATTGCGTATTGCGTATGTGGCTACTGTAAGCCTTGCGTCAGCTTTTATTGTTAGTTAACGTAGGCATGACGAGTTGAAAGGTCTTTTGCTTCATGGTAGTGGTGGATATGGTAGCGGTGATAATGGTGGTGATGGTGGTTGTGGTGATGGTCGTGGTCACAAGAACATAGCAGCTGTGTCTCGAGTTAGTGCAGCAACAAGGTGAACGACTCCCCAGTGAGCTATAAACACAGCCAGTGCCACACAGACAACCCAAACAGGTGGAGACGAGACATGAGGAATGTCCTCCAGTGTATGTGCGAGCCAGGAGGCGTCTGCAGTGGCGTACTCGCAGTGTACTATCAGGAAATACAACAAACCAGCTGCTCTCTCCACTAATGCAGAGTCAGGGACGAGTGACGAGCTTTGCAGCCAGGACCATTCAGATTTATTTCATTGCTGTGTGGGAGTAACCCAGTACTATTATACGATAATGTAATGAGTGTACTATCATTACGTACCTAATAGTTCGGTGGCAACGTGTTTTGCTCTCACACTAAGAACACGGGTTTAATTCTGAACAGGGGGCAAGAAGTGTAAAAAAAAAAAAAGTCCCGTAAAGCTTGCTGCTCTAGTTCACCTAGTATTAAATAGCACCTCTCTTTTAGACGGCTGTTAGGAGTTGTATCGTAGGAAGGGATCAAAGGAAGTCAATGAGAGGGAAGGGAGGAACAGTTAACTTAAATTCTTGAGGTATCCTGAGCTAACAATCGTCTGGGATTAATCTAATGTAGTCCTTATCTTATGATGTGACATTTTGGAATATTTTTGAGGTGAACTGGTAAGCCAGCAAAATGCCTCTGTCAGATGACTAAAAGCTCCACAGAGTAGGTTATAGTTTCAATCGGCCCCCTCATATTGAGAATTTTTTTCACTTCTCAGTACAAAATACCTCCTCCATTTTACAATATCATCAACACCAACCAGTAATAAACAGGATACTGACAGAGATATGGTATAGGTTCCGGTTAAGTAAGACAAATGAGAGATGACGCGGATGTGAGAAGATAAATACAACTGAGTGAGAGAGGCGAGTGTCAGGAAGATGCAGAGGGTGTGAGTGATGGTAGCAGCTGCAGCGGCCAGGCACAATGATATCCAACTTGACAGTGCGCAATGAAGTGTTCACACTCCACCTGACAATCCCGTATGCAATGGTGAAGGATATAAGGTGTAAAACTCATTGAGCTCTCTGTCAGCTGGAGAATGAGAGATGGAGTGTGTGTATCCTACTTTGGGTCGTTCTGCCTTGTTGGGAAACGGTCAATGTGTGTGTGTGATATATATTGTACATATATATATATATATATATATATATATATATATATATATATATATATATATATATATATATATATATATATATATATATATATATATATAAAGAGAAGAAGAAAAACTTTATAAAACTGGGATGCTTAAATGTGCGTGGAAGTAGTGCGGATGACAAGAAACAGATGATTGCTGATGTTATTAATGAAAAGAAGTTGGATGTCCTGGCCCTAAGCGAAACAAAGCTGAAGGGGTTAGGGGAGTTTCGGTGGGGGGAAATAAATGGGATTAAATCTGGAGTATCTGAGAAAGTTAGAGCAAAGGAAGGGATAGCAGTAATGTTGAATGATCAGTTATGGAAGGAGAAAAGAGAATATGAATGTGTAAATTCAAGAATTATGTGGATTAAAGTAAAGGTTGGATGCGATAAGTGGGTCATAATAAGCGTGTATGCACCTGGAGAAGAGAGGAATGCAGAGGAGAGAGAGAGATTTTGGGAGATGTTAAGTGAATGTATAGGAGCCTTTGAACCAAGTGAGAGAGTAATTTTGGTAGGGGACCTGAATGCTAAAGTAGGAGAAACTTTTAGAGAGGGTGTGGTAGGTAAGTTTGGGGTGCCAGGTGTAAATGATAATGGGAGCCCTTTGATTGAACTTTGTATAGAAAGGGGTTTAGTTATAGGTAATACATATTTTAAGAAAAAGAGGATAAATAAGTATACAAGATATGATGTAGGGCGAAATGACAGTAGTTTGTTGGATTATGTAATGGTAGATAAAAGACTGTTGAGTAGACTTCAGGATGTACATGTTTATAGAGGGGCCACAGATATATCAGATCACTTTCTAGTTGTAGCTACACTGAGAGTAAAAGGTAGATGGAATACAAGGAGAATAGAAGCATCAGAGAAGAGAGAGGTGAAGGTTTATAAACTAAAAGAGGAGGCAGTTAGGGTAAGATATAAACAGCTATTGGAGGATAGATGGGCTAATGAGAGCATAGGCAATGGGGTCGAAGAGGTATAGGGTAGGTTTAAAAATGTAGTGTTAGAGTGTTCAGCAGAAGTCTGTGGTTACAGGAAAGTGGGTGCGCGAGGGAAGAGGAGCGATTGGTGGAATGATGATGTGAAGAGAGTAGTAAGGGAGAAAAAGTTAGCATGTGAGAAGTTTTTACAAAGTAGAAGTGATGCAAGGAGGGAAGAGTATATGGAGAAAAAGAGAGAGGTTAAGAGAGTGGTGAAGCAATGTAAAAAGAGAGCAAATGAGAGAGTGGGTGAGATGTTATCAACAAATTTTGTTGAAAATAAGAAAAAGTTTTGGAGTGAGATTAACAAGTTAAGAAAGCCTAGAGAACAAATGGATTTGTCAGTTAAAAATAGGAGAGGAGAGTTATTAAATGGAGAGTTAGAGGTATTGGGAAGATGGAGGGAATATTTTGAGGAATTGTTAAATGTTGATGAAGATAGGGAAGCTGTGATCTCGTGTATAGGGCAAGGAGGAACAACATCTTGTAGGAGTGAGGAAGAGCCAGTTGTGAGTGTGGGGGAAGTTCGTGAGGCAGTAGGTAAAATGAAAAGGGGTAAGGCAGCCGGGATTGATGGGATAAAGATAGAAATGTTAAAAGCAGGTGGGGATATAGTTTTGGAGTGGTTGGTGCAATTATTTAATAAATGTATGGAAGAGGGTATGGTACCTAGGGATTGGCAGAGAGGATGCATAGTTCCTTTGTATAAAGGCAAAGGGGATAAAAGAGAGTGCAAAAATTATAGGGGGATAAGTCTGTTGAGTATACCTGGCAAAGTGTATGGTAGAGTTATTATTGAAAGAATTAAGAGTAAGACGGAGAATAGGATAGCAGATGAACAAGGAGGCTTTAGGAAAGGTAGGGGGTGTGTGGACCAGGTGTTTACAGTGAAACATATAAGTGAACAGTATTTAGATAAGGCTAAAGAGGTCTTTGTGGCATTTATGGATTTGGAAAAGGCGTATGACAGGGTGGATAGGGGGGCAATGTGGCAGATGTTGCAGGTGAATGGTGTAGGAGGTAGGTCACTGAAAGCAGTGAAGAGTTTTTACGAGGATAGTGAGGCTCAAGTTAGAGTATGTAGGAAAGAGGGAAATTATTTCCCAGTAAAAGTAGGCCTTAGACAAGGATGTGTGATGTCACCGTGGTTGTTTAATATATTTATAGATGGGGTTGTAAGAGAAGTAAATGCGAGGGTCTTGGCAAGAGGCGTGGAGTTAAAAGATAAAGAATCACACATAAAGTGGGAGTTGTCACAGTTGCTCTTTGCTGATGACACTGTGCTCTTGGGAGATTCTGAAGAGAAGTTGCAGAGATTGGTGGATGAATTTGGTAGGGTGTGCAAAAGAAGAAAATTGAAAGTGAATACAGGAAAGAGTAAGGTTATGAGGATAACAAAAAGATTAGGTGATGAAAGATTGGATATCAGATTGGAGGGAGAGAGTATGGAGGAGGTGAATGTATTCAGATATTTGGGAGTGGACGTGTCAGCGGATGGGTCTATGAAAGATGAGGTGAATCATAGAATTGATGAGGGGAAAAGGGTGAGTGGTGCACTTAGGAGTCTGTGGAGACAAAGAACTTTGTCCTTGGAGGCAAACAGGGGAATGTATGAGAGTATAGTTTTACCAACGCTCTTATATGGGTGTGAAGCATGGGTGATGAATGTTGCAGCGAGGAGAAGGCTGGAGGCAGTGGAGATGTCATGTCTGAGAGCAATGTGTGGTGTGAATATAATGCAGAGAATTCGTAGTTTGGAAGTTAGGAGGAGGTGCGGGATTACCAAAACTGTTGTCCAGAGGGCTGATGAAGGGTTGTTGAGGTGGTTCGGACATGTGGAGAGAATGGAGCGAAACAGAATAACTTCAAGAGTGTATCAGTCTAGTGGAAGGAAGGCGGTGTAGGGGTCGGCCTAGGAAAGGTTGGAGGGAGGGGGTAAAGGAGGTTTTGTGTGCGAGGGGCTTGGACTTCCAGCAGGCATGCGTGAGCGTGTTTGATAGGAGTGAATGGAGACAAATGGTTTTTAATACTTGACGTGCTGTTGGAGTGTGAGCAAAGTAACATTTATGAAGGGGTTCAGGGAAACCGGCAGGCCGGACTTGAGTCCTGGAGATGGGAAGTACAGTGCCTGCACTCTGAAGGAGGGGTGTTAATGTTGCAGTTTAAAAACTGTAGTGTAAAGCACCCTTCTGGCAAGACAGTGATGGAGTGAATGATGGTGAAAGTTTTTCTTTTTCGGGCCACCCTGCCTTGGTGGGAATCGGCCAGTGTGATAATAAAATAAATAATATATATATATATATATATATATATATATATATATATATATATATATATATATATATATATATATATATATATATATATATATATATATATATATGCAATAAGATCACAGTAAACAGGTGATTTTAAAATATGCAAAACAACCACTGTGAAAGAGTAGTGAAATTCCAAGCGCTTTCGTGACTACTCACATTGTCAAGGAACTATGAAAGTAATACATCAAAGGAAGGCAATTAAAGGGCTTAGACCACACCTCACAGTCAACTCCCACAAACACCTGACGCGCGACAATACCGGACTCATAAGAAAAGAGGAACACTGCAGTAGGTCCGCTGGTCCAACTAGACAGGTCCTCACGACAACCCACTAACAAATTATTCTACCCAAGAAATAAGGTTAATTATTTGTCCAATGTATTATTAAACTCGAACCAAATTTTATTAATTATAAATGAATCTAATTTATACAAACCTAAGGAAATATTCATATTATTTTCAAAACTGCTTTTTATGAAACAAGATTCAATTATATTTCTGTCAACCATGGACTTGCGTGATACAACTTTCTCAACTATTTGTAGTCCAGAGTTAATAGATGAAGAAATATCCAAAATTTATGAAATAGCCAATGATCTAAAATACCCGAGAAATGTAATTGATAAATCATTTAAAATTGCTAGAAATACTTTTTACAACCCAAAAAGGGACAACCAACCTTATTCAACTAAAAATATGTTGGTTCTCCCTTACCATGAAAACTTGGTTGATATGCCTTCTCTTCTTAAGACTTTTAATATTAAAGTTGTATTTAAAACTCTTGATACAGTAAAAAAAACTTGATAAAGAATTCCCCCCAAAATGCTGACGGATGTGTCTATAAGATTCCTTGTAAAATTTGCGATAAAGTTTATTACGGTCAAACTGGTAAAAATCTCTAACTTAGATTAAAACAACATAAATATAGCATTAGAACTGGACAAGATTCCAATGCTCTATTTATTCATGTGAGAGACTTTAACCATCCCGTTGATTTTCAAAAAGTTGAGAAAGTTGTATCAAGCAAGTCCATGGTCGACAGAAATATAATTGAATCTTGTTTCATAAAAAGCAGTTTTGAAAATAATATGAATATTTCCTTAGGTTTGTGTAAATTAGATTCATTTATAATTAATAAAATTGGGTTCGAGTTTAATAATACATTGGACAAATAATAAACCTTATTTCTTGGGTAGAATAATTTGTTAGTGGGTTGTCTTGAGGACCTGTCTAGTTGGACCAGCGGACCTACTGCAGTGTTCCTCTTTTCTTATGAGTCCGGTATTGTCCCGCGTCAGGTGTTTCTTTGTTGTGAGAGTTGACTGTGAGGTGTGGTCTAAGCCCTTTAATTGCCTTCCTTTGATGTATTACTTTCATAGTTCCTTGACAATGTGAGTAGTCACGAAAGCGCTTGGAATTTCACTACTCTTTCACAGCGGTTGTTTTGCATATATATATATATATATATATATATATATATATATATATATATATATATATATATATATATATATATATATATATATGTCGTGCCGAATAGGCAGAACTTGCGATCTTGGCTTAAATAGCAACACTCATCTTGCCATATAGGACAAGCGAAAATTTGTGTATGCAATAATTTCGCCAAAATCATTCTGAACCTAACGAGAAAAATATATTTCACTGTGTGTTTAGTATTAAATTATTGTAAACAAATCTAAAATATATTTAGTTGGGTTAGGCTAAAATAAATTGTTCTTGTTATAATAAGGTTAGGTAAGTTTTCCAAGATTCTTTTGGTGCAAAATTAAAAAATTTTACATTAACATTAATGAAAAAAATATATCGTTAAACGTATAAGAGAAAATTTTAGAAAGGGCTTAATTTTAAATGAGTTCTTGCTAATTGACCAGTTTTACATATTCGGCACGACATATATATATATATATATATATATGTATATATATATATATATATATATATATATATATATATATATATGTATATATATATATATATATATATGTCGTGCCGAACAGGCAGAACTTGTGATCTTGGCTTAAATAGCAACGTTCATCTTGCCACATAGGACAAGTGAAAATTTGTGTATGCAATAATTTCGCCAAAATCATTCTGAACCTAACGAAAAAAATATATTTCACTGTGTTTGTTTAGTATTAAATTATTGTAAACAAATCTAAAAATATATTTAGTTGAGTTAGGCTAAAATAAATTGCGCTTGTTATAATAAGGTTAGGTAAGTTTTCTAAGTTCCTTTTGGTGCAAAATTATAAATTTTTACATCAACATTAATGAAAAAAATATATCTTTAAACGTATAAGAGAAAATTTTAGAAAGGGCTTAATTTTAAACGAGTTCTTGCTAATTGACCAGTTTTACATATTCGGCACGACATATATATAAATATATATATATATATATATATATATATATATATATATATATATATATATATATATATATGTGTGTGTGTGTGTGTGTGTGTGTATGTTGTGCCGAATAGGTAAAACTGGTCAATTAGCAAGAACTCGTTCAAAACTAAGTCCTTTCTAAAATTGCCTCTTATACATTTAAAGATATTTACTTTTCATTTATGCTAATATAAAAATTAATGAACCTTAGGAAACTTACCTAACATTATTATAACAAATGCAATTTAATTTAGCTTAATCCAAGAAAATATATTTTATGTAAGTTCACAATAATTTAATGATAAACCCAATGAAATATAATTCTTTGTTAGGTTCAGAAAGTTTTTTGCGAAATTATTGCATACATAAATATTTGCTTGCCTTATTCGGCAAGAAGTGAGTTGCTGTTTAAGCCAAAATCCCAAGTTTTAATTATTCAGCACGACATACATACATATCCTCAATCCTCAATCCCTCCAAGTGTGAAAACATCACAGCAAACCAGGAAATAATCAGTGCCATACGACAAATCCTCCCGGAAGTCTCTACTACCACTCCATCCAGTGTCGATGGCCTGGGTCACCAGGCCATCGACACTGTCCTCAAGGGCAAATTGAATGACCTAATGAGAATGGAGGAGAGAATAAATGATCTTGATGCCCATGATGCTCTATATCTCCTCACAAGGTGTCTTACTATGCCAAGACTCACTTCCGGAGGTGTGCACCCTATTTTGACAACCCAATACTCGACAAATATGACGCACACCTGAGATCAACTTTTAAGAAGGCACTGAACCTGTCACTAGAGGACCGGCAATGGGATCAGGCAACCCTCCCAGTGCGACTGGGAGGTATAGGGGTGCGCAAAGCGACGCATGTAGCTTTACCTGCTTTTGTCTTCGTGTTTGGCTTCTAGTGAATTAGTCAAGAAGATCGTCCATGAACGTTTGAGAGACGTGGTAGGAGCTCAAGGCCCCAGGTTTACTGAAGCAGCGATGTGATGGGACACCTTTGCAGATTCCTCCAGTAGACCAGCTCCCAAAGAGAACAGTCTCACTGGGGCAAACCGATCATGGAAAAAATCGCTAACACACTGCTCACCAACGCTTCAGGAAAGGACAAAGCTCGTCTCCTAGCGGTGAAGGCACCACACTCAGATTTCCTTCTAGCCGTTCCCAATCTTCCCTGGGCACTCGACTCGTCACACAGGCCATTCGGATTGTTGTTCTCCGCCTAGCCGCCCCCATCCCCACCGAACATAGGCATGGCGACGGCTGATCAATTCGGACTTCATGGTCTCGTGTGTCACACATCAGAAGGGAAGTATGCCAGACATGAGGAGGTCAATGACATCATAAAGAGAAGCCTCGCCACAGCCCGTTGCCCAGCTCAACCTGGAACCCCAAGTGCAGAGGTCTGACGGAAGTCAAAAGCATCCTGATGGAGCCACTATGCTACTCTGGAAGGATGGAAAGCAGATTGCCTGGGACTACACCTGCACCGCCACATTGGCAGACACCTACTTGCCATACTCTGTAGCTGAAGGGGGTGGAGCTGCCAGCCACAGGGAGGCTCAGAAAACCCGCAAATATGAAGACCTTTCCCCCTGCTATAACTTCATCCCAATAGGGTTGGAGACCTTTGGAGCATGGGGCAAGTGTGCTCTTAAGTTCCTAAAAGAGCTGGGTGAAAAACTCATTATAGAAACTAAGGACCACAGGGCGACCAGCTTCCACTTTCAGAGACTCAGTGTCGCGATTCAGAAAGGAAATGCATACAGCATTCTGGGCACGCGGCCCACTGCCGGGGAGCTGGACGAAGTATTCGAGATGTAGCTCTGAGTTGTTATCTATGTTGTTTTACTCCATATTGTATTTTTGCCAATGTATTTTGTCAAGGTATCTTGTTTTTAAATAGAGCATATGTAAAATATATAGTGGGTGGTAGGAGAAAATTTTCAAACAGCTTCAGGGAGAACCTTGAGTTCTCCCTGAAGCAAGTTTATTCTTTTCTGTGAGGGTCCCCAGGACAGTTCTAGAGGTGGTACCTCCCTCTATATATATATATATATATATATATATATATATATATATATATATATATATATATATATATATATATATATGGGGAAGTGGAATAAGAATCTTTCCTCCGTAAGCCATGCGTGTTGTAAAAGTCAACTAAAATGCCGGGAACAATGGGCTAGTAACCCCTTTTCCTGTAAAGATTACTAAAAAGAATAAGAAGAAAATTGTCAAAGTGGGAAGTCTGAATGTGCGTGGATGTTGTGCAGATGATAAGAAAGAGATGATTGTGGATGTTATGAATGAGAAGAAGCTGGATGTCCTGGCTTTAAGTGAAACAAAGCTGAAGGGGGTGGGAGAGTTTCAGTGGAGAGGAATAAATGGGATTAGGTCAGGGGTTTCAAATAGAGTTAGAGCTAAAGAAGGAGTAGCAATAATGTTGAAGGATAAGCTATGGCAGGAAAAGAGGGAATATAAATGTATTAATTCAAGGATTATGTGGAGTAAAATAAAGATTGGATGTGAAAAGTGGGTTATAATAAGCGTGTATGCACCTGGAGAAGAGAGAAGTGTAGAGGAGAGAGAGAGATTTTGGGAAATGTTGAGTGAATGCGTGGGGAGTTTTGAATCAAGTGTGAGAGTAATGGTGGTTGGGGATTTCAATGCTAAAGTGGGTAAAAATGTTATGGAGGGAGTAGTATTACCTACTACTCCCTCCATAACATTTTGGGGTGCCAGGGGTAAATGTAAATGGGAAGCCTTTAATTGAGCTATGTGTAGAAAGAGATTTGGAAATAAGTAATACATATTTTATGAAAAAGAGGATAAATAAATATACAAGGTATGATGTAGCACGTAATGAAAGTAGTTTATTAGATTATGTATTGGTGGAAAAAAGGTTGATGGGTAGGCTCCAGGATGTACATGTTTATAGAGGGGCAACTGATATATCGGATCATTATTTAGTTGTAGCTACAGTTAGAGTAAGAGGTAGATGGGAAAAGAGGAAGGTGGCAACAACAAGTAAGAGGGAGGTGAAAGTGTATAAACTAAGGGAGGAGGAAGTTCGGGTGAGATATAAGCGACTATTGGCAGAAAGGTGGGCTAGTGCAAAGATGAGTAGTGGGGGGGTTGAAGAGGGTTGGAATAGTTTTAAAAATGCAGTATTAGAATGTGGGGCAGAAGTGTGTGGTTATAGGAGGGTGGGGGCAGGAGGAAAGAGGAGTGATTGGTGGAATGATGAAGTAAAGGGTGTGATAAAAGAGAAAAAGTTAGCTTATGAGAGGTTTTTACAAAGCAGAAGTGTTATAAGAAGAGCAGAGTATATGGAGAGTAAAAGAAAGGTAAAGAGAGTGGTGAGAGAGTGCAAAAGGAGAGCAGATGATAGAGTGGGAGAGGCACTGTCAAGAAATTTTAATGAAAATAAGAAAAAATTTTGGATTGAGTTAAACAAGTTAAGAAAGCCTAGGGAAAGTATGGATTTGTCAGTTAAAAACAGAGTAGGGGAGTTAGTAGATGGGGAGATGGAGGTATTAAGTAGATGGCGAGAATATTTTGAGGAACTTTTAAATGTTAAGGAAGTAACAGAGGCAGTAATTTCATGCACTGGTCAGGGAGGTATAACATCTTTTAGGAGTGAAGAAGAGCAGAATGTAAGTTTGGGGGAGGTACGTGAGGCATTACGTAAAATGAAAAGGGGTAAAGCATCTGGAACTGATTGGATCATGACAGAAATGTTAAAAGCAGGGGGGGATATAGTGTTGGAGTGGTTGGTACTTTTGTTTAATAAATGTATGAAAGAGGGGAAGGTACCTAGGGATTGGCGGAGAGCATGTATAGTCCCTTTATATAAAGGGAAAGAGGACAAAAGAGACTGTAAAAATTATAGAGGAATAAGTTTACTGAGTATACCAGGAAAAGTGTACGGTAGGGTTATAATTGAAAGAATTAGAGGTAAGACAGAATGTAAGATTGCGGATGAGCAAGGAGGTTTCAGAGTGGGTAGGGGATGTGTAGATCAAGTGTTTACATTGAAGCATATATGTGAACAGTGTTTAGATAAAGGTAGGGAAGTTTGTATTGCATTTATGGATTTAGAAAAGGCATATGATAGAGTGGATAGAGGAGCAATGTGGCAGATATTGCAAGTATATGGAATAGGTGGTAAGTTGTTAAATGTTGTAAAGAGTTTTATGAGGATAGTGAGCCTCAGGTTAGGGTGTGTAGAAGAGAGGGAGACTACTTCCCGGTAAAAGTAGGTCTTAGACAGGGATGTGTAATGTCACCATGGTTGTTTAATATATTTATAGATGGGGTTGTAAAGGAAGTAAATGCTAGGGTGTTCGGGAGAGGGGTGGGATTAAATTTTGGGGAATCAAATTCAAAATGGGAATTGACACAGTTACTTTTTGTTGATGATACTGTGCTTATGGGAGATTCTAAAGAAAAATTGCAAAGGTTAGTGGATGAGTTTGGGAATGTGTGTAAAGGTAGAAAGTTGAAAGTGAACATAGAAAAGAGTAAGGTGATGAGGGTGTCAAATGATTTAGATAAAGAAAAATTGGATATCAAATTGGGGAGGAGGAGTATGGAAGAAGTGAATGTTTTCAGATACTTGGGAGTTGACGTGTCGGCGGATGGATTTATGAAGGATGAGGTTAATCATAGAATTGATGAGGGAAAAAAGGTGAGTGGTGCGTTGAGGTATATGTGGAGTCAAAAAACGTTATCTATGGAGGCAAAGAAGGGAATGTATGAAAGTATAGTAGTACCAATACTCTTATATGGGTGTGAAGCTTGGGTGGTAAATGCAGCAGCGAGGAGACGGTTGGAGGCAGTGGAGATGTCCTGTTTAAGGGCAATGTGTGATGTAAATATCATGCAGAAAATTCGGAGTGTGGAAATTAGGAAAAGGTGTGGAGTTAATAAAAGTATTAGTCAGAGGGCAGAAGAGGGATTGTTGAGGTGGTTTGGTCATTTAGAGAGAATGGATCAAAGTAGAATGACATAGAAAGCATATAAATCTATAGGGGAAGGAAGGCGGGGTAGGGGTCGTCCTCGAAAGGGTTGGAGAAAGGGGGTATAGGAGGTTTTGTGGGCAAGGGGCTTGGACTTCCAGCAAGCGAGCGTGAGCGTGTTAGATAGGAGTGAATGGAGACGAATGGTACTTGGGACCTGACGATCTGTTGGAGTGTGAGCAGGGTAATATTTAGTGAAAGGATTCAGGGAAACCGGTTATTTTCATATAGTCGGACTTGAGTCCTGGAAATGGGAAGTACAATGCCTGCACTTTAAAGGAGGGGTTTGGTATATTGGCAGTTTGGAGGGATATGTTGTGTATCTTTATATTCTGAGCACCTCTGCAAAAACAGTGATAATATGCGAGTGTCGTGAATGTGTTGAATGATGATGAAAGTATTTTCTTTTTGGGGATCTTCTTTCTTTTTTTTGGGTCACCTTGCCTCGGTGGGAGACGGCCGACTTGTTGAAAATATATATATATATATATATATATATATATATATATATATATATATATATATATATATATATATATATGCAAGGAATTCGCAAGAGCAGGCGAAATATACACAAACACTAATCTCTGGCTGAAGGAGACTCGAACCTACGAACCTTGGAACAAGGTACGCAGTGCTTTACCAATCTACCCACACTGGACCAATACCTTGGAGTCCAGCTTGCGCTAGACTTTGATCCAAGGCAGCCAGCTTTCAGGGAGAAGGCTTGCAGCTTTTCATCTCATCCCCTGCATGCACCAGCCTTACTAGAGATATTAACAATGCAAGGAATTCGCAAGAGCAGGCGAAATATACACAAACACTGATCTCTGGCTGAAGGAGACTCGAACCTACGAACCTTGGAACAAGGTACGCAGTGCTTTACCAATCTACCCACACTGGACCAATACCTTGGAGTCCAGCTTGCGCTAGACTTTGATCCAAGGCAGCCAGCTTTCAGGGAGAAGGCTTACAGCTTTTCATCTCATCCCCTGCATGCATCAGCCTTACTAGAGATATTAACAATGCAAGGAATTCGCAAGAGCAGGCGAAATATACACAAACACTGATCTCTGGCTGAAGGAGACTCGAACTTACGAACCTTGGAACAAGGTACGCAGTGCTTTACCAATCTACCCACACTGGACCAATACCTTGGAGTCCAGCTTGCGCTAGACTTTGATCCAAGGCAGCCAGCTTTCAGGGAGAAGGCTTACAGCTTTTCATCTCATCCCCTGCATGCATCAGCCTTACAATGCAAGGCTGGCTTTGATCCAAGGCTGGCTGCCTTGGATCAAAGTCGAGCGCAAGCTGGACTCCAAGGTATTGGTCCAGTGTGGGTAGATTGGTAAAGCACTGCGTACCTTGTTTCAAGGTTCGTAGGTTCGAGTCTCCTTCAGCCAGAGATCAGTGTTTATATATATATATATATATATATATATATATATATATATATATATATATATATATATATATACATACATTTGAGTACAAAGAAAATGGTGAGACAGATCAAGTATCACCATCACCAATCTCAAGGATTCCCTTGCTTAGATTTGTATTTTTTTTCGTTGCTTTGACGCTGCCAGCTTATGTTATTTTTAAAAAAAAAGATATGAAAGAAATTATGACATGCAAAACCGATAAGTGAATAATTGTCAATGGCCTCCATGTTAATAGATATATGTAAAGCAAATCTGTCATCTTAATTTTAATAGAAAAATAAATTAATGAGAATGGTTATAAAGCTAAAAATTAAGTTATTTAGTTATGTGGTTAATTACTTGTTGCTAAATATTAAGGAAAAAAGTTAACTTTTCATAGAAATATTGTTACAGTCTTAATGTTGACACAATCACTTATGACGAATATAAAAATAATAATCATGTAGAATTTTCACTCTCAGAACGATGGTTCTGAGAGAACAACATCGACATTGGTGGATTATATGGTTATTTATAGTGAAGCGTTAAACACATGAGGGTCAAACGTAGCCTAGAGAACGACAGGAAATCAGGTTTGAGCCAAGTAGAACGTAACTGCAATTCCCTTGATCAAGGACACTTTCACCCATTAAGAGATCAGCATTAGTAGAAGAGATAATGGGCAAACAAGTAGACGTTAAAGGTACATAAAACTGTCAGCATTGAACGTACCGTTGTTTTGATGGTTTTGATGTTACCTTTATCTTCATCATCATCACGATCATTACCATCGTAAAATATGGCATACTGACTCTTCATTATCAAAAGGACATTTCATAAAAAAATTAAACTATACAGAATAGCAAGACAAAAATGGTGGAACACTGCCGTCGTTGCCACCTCAGGGATCCCCCAGAGCAATACTTGAACTGGGGCAACAGGTGCGGATATAGTGGGCCAGAGACCACTTCTGTGGCCTGGAATGTGACTCGGGTGGCCTAGAAGGTGGCCCTGGAAACTGCTGGCCGCTGGGACGATGTGGTCACAACCCCCATTACTCTGCCTGATGGCCACACCTCAATACAACACCTTGGAATCTAAAATGGTTGGCGTGGGTGGTAGGAGGAAGGTGTAGCGTGAGAATGGCGTCAAGTGATTTTGTTCTCACGTGCCTCCGTGTGTGCCTGCGCGCGTGCCCTCGACTAAGAGTATTTGTAGAAATGGACCTCAAGCTCCCGGGCACTGCTTCGTTACCATCACTTATGAAGTGCAATGCCTCCACAACTACATAGGTTTTGTCATGCAGCATTTGCCTCTGAACGATGCGCTGCCTCTTTCCTCGTGCAATTTTTATGCTTAACCTCCCCCGCCCCTTTCTCTTCCCGCCGTACTGACCTGAGAAATGTCCTAGCAACTCTAGGCCGAATTTGATATTCGCTGACCTTCTTGGAAGATCTCTATCACTGGAACTGGCAACACTGCTTAGTGCCAAGGTAACAATGTGCAATCGGTACCAAGATAACGTTGAATGCTCAGTACCAATGTTCAGATTAGTCTTGGGCTGTGTAAAGGCCAATTTACCAGTTTAACCTAAGAAATTCTGCCCATCCTCCTGAGCAAAGTTAGCATTTCACTGCGACTACGAGAATCGGTTGCATTAACCTTTGAATTAACCTTTCACTTACATAACTGGGGAGAACTCTGGAACATCAAGAATACATTATATTTACTGATATTGATGCATCTCGGAGACATGTGGGACTTAGGAACAATTGGTCGCTGATATTGTTCCTCCTTCAGTGCCCACCGTCTCACTCCCCAACTCACGTCTAGATCTTAAAATTTTGTGAACATAGGGTTCCTGAATTACTAGAAAAAATTTAAACCAGTAAACCTAGTTTATTTAATATATTTGTGGATTTTATTTTATTAAGTAAAACTTTGACTAAACTCAAGTAATTTTTTGTGCACTAACAATTATATTAGAGTGGTTCAAATAAATGGTGAATATATCTACCAAATTATGATCTTGGTGATATATCCTAACGCCTCCCTATCGGTAGGCAATTAATATTCACCAGTACCAAGTTACCTTACCTATTGTGCGAGACAAATTCACACCAGGAGGCGAGTAAAAATTTTTGTAGTACACGGGGTGGTCAGCATCACCACGTCCAGTATTATCTTCATTATCAGCCTTATTATGACCAGTTTACAATGTATCTGGACCATTCCAGATACTTGTTATATTCACTCATTTCATGGTCCCCACTTTTTGCCGATACTCCCTTCATCAGCCTCGATGACCTACGATGTAATTCTGCCACACTCACTAGTCAATGTTTACGTTCCGCCATTTTCGATGCCACTTGTCACTAACCGTTTTTATATACCAATACATGTATTCAGTTAATTCAATAACAGGTGTGTAATACATTTTCATTATTGTGATATTAATTTTCTCTAAATTACAACAATTTTTCCCCAATTATCTCCTTACAACATATAAGGAGATTATAGAGAATATTGATTCTCAGGTAACACAGCACCTTTTAAAACTCACAGTAAAGATACACACTCACCCGTGATTTTTGTAAACGCTATTATCCCCATCACTTATTACACACAAATTACAGGGAAAATTATCAAAATTGTCCACAGGTATTATGCTGCATTTAAGTTCAAGTGTGGGGACCCATAGCCTCGGCTGAGATAAATACTGAGATTTTTTTCATGATGCTATTTGAGCATTCTGCTTTTACCATCCCATCTTCGTTACATATATATGCATAGTTTATCATAAAAGTTTTTCTTCTTTTCTCGGGTCACTCTGCCTCGGTGGGAAACGGCTGATGTGTTAATAAAAAAAATCTGAACTCAGATTAAGTCGTAATGAACGGTAGAACGTTGGAGCGGCTAATTTTGGGGACCACGGTTCAAGCCTCCCGTCCATCTTTCTCTCTATTCATACTGTATTATGTCCCGTAACTCGATTGCTAGTGCACACTCGGCTCACACACACTGAGGTCCGGGGTTCGATCCCCCGGTTCGGCTGGAAACATTAGGATGTGTTTCTTTTAGACACCTGCTGCCCATGTTCACCTATCAGTAAAATAGGTACCTGGGTGTTAGTCGACTGGTGTGGGTCGCATCCTGAAGACAAAATTTACCTAATTTGCCCGCAATGCCCTGCATAACAATGAGCTTTGTAAATAATAGTATGCCTTTGATGTCAGCTAGGCCAGTATACCTTGTACATGTACCTGTAGAAATAAACATTTATTATTATTATTATTATTATTATTATTATTATTATTATTATTATTATTATTATTATTATAAAATGTAACAAATGATTACTATGTATTAGTTTATTTGATGTTCTACTGTGTTTGATTTGGTTAGTGTTTGTTAAGTGACGACAGTCTAACCTCACGACACAACCTAAATAACGTAAATCAAGAATGTTGCTTACAACAGTGAGAGAGAGAGAGAGAGAGAGAGAGAGAGAGAGAGAGAGAGAGAGAGAGAGAGAGAGAGAGAGAGAGAGAGAGAGAGAGAGAGAGAGAGAGAGAGATCTACTCATATTTTAGAAGAACGGGTTGAGAAAGTATGACCATGGTTTCCTTGTGATAATATATACATGCTTATACTGACTAGCTTCAAGTCTTCAACGCTAACGTGTGTTACCTAAAAACAAAAAAAGGTTCTCATTATTGTAGTTTCAGGATTTGAGTGTTTGATCTACTCTAATAATAATAATAATGACTAAACCCAAGAGATGTACACTGCTACAGGGAGGTATTTGGGAAAGGGGGAATGTGTAAAAGGGATGAGAAAGTGAAGTGCAGGGGTGTGCGAGTGTTATGGGTTAAGGGTGGGAGGGGAGAGTGCAAGAGAAAGTAAAATCACAGTTGGTGCAATAAGTTAGTTTCTATTAAAAAGTCAAAGAGAGAGTCTGCGTCAAAGGAGGAACTTTCAGGAAGGTCATGGCAACAGTGGAACGTAATTTCGGTTCTTGTAGAGAGAGACATATGGGGGAAAATCGGGAGAGCAACACTTGGAGCTCTTCCTTCTCTCCCTCCCACCTACCCGATTTTCCCCGTATCCTCTGATATTACATTACAATAAAACCATTATAAAAAAAAAGCAAGACAAAGGCAACAGACAGTAGGCGGGCGGCTGTTGTCTTGGGTAGTGAATAAAGTCAATGTGTGGTGGAAATGGGAAGGTAGAAATAAGCGGTGTGTGTGTAGCCCTCTAAGACTTTAGTCAGCAGGTGTAGGAGGTTGTGGAGGGTGAGAATGTAAAGATAAAGGAGGTGGGTAGGTGTCCATCACAAGTTTTGTCTCCTCAATAAAAGCCGATGTGGCTTCAAGAGATTCTGAAGACAAGGAAGTAGCGGGAAATGGAACACAGAGTCAGACGAGGCAGATGGAGCAAAGAACTAAGAAGCATTGGAAACAGGATGACTCGCCATTGGAGCTTTTGGTCGTCTGACCGAGACCTTTCGCTGGCTTACCGGTTAATCCCTTTAAAAATTAAGGTAAGAGTGGTATCCTGGAAGGAAGGAATTTAGGTAGAGACGAAGAGAAGGGGCCGTAAGTAAGGGTGGATGGATGTTCACAACTGTGACAGGAGGAGGAGGAGCAAGGCAAAAAGATTTAGGAAAGTTATTGTAGTGAACTGGATGTTCTGATATTATGGTGAATATAAATATTGATAAATTAGACACATGTGCAACTCTTGGGTATCTTTATTGAGGAAACGTTTCGCCACACAGTGGCTTCATCAGTCCATACGTAGGAGAAACTTGAAGAACAGGAGGAGAATGAGGTAATCAGTCCCTCAACCTTGAGTCGATGTGTTCAGTCCATCAATCTTGAATAGAATACAAGATTGATGGACTGAACACATCGACTCAAGGTTGAGGGACTGATTACCTCATTATCCTCCTGTTCTTCAAGTTTCTCCTACGTATGGACTGATGAAGCCACTGTGTGGCGAAACGTTTCCTCAATAAAGATACCCAAGAGTTGCACATGTGTCTAATTTATCAATATGTCGGTTCTCTGAACCATTCATCTACAAACGAATATAAATATATTTTTAAAATATATTAGTTAATCTTTTGAGCTGATTCTACTGAAATGTGAATAAAGGTATAAATATGCAAAATAATCCTTTATTTGAATAACGTTTCACGCTAAGGAGAGCGAAAAGTTGCTCCATTTGAGTTATTTTTCGCATACTGGGCCCCTTGTCTAAATACCTATAAGCATTAAGATTTTATTTACATTTGCGTACATAACTTATAAATAATTCTTATTTTTAACAACGATTTTGAGGCTATACAAGTTCTGTTTACAAAGTGCATTAATATGTAGAGGATAACCCAAAACTGTTTGACGTTATTTAGAACATTAGGTGTGGGTCGAACACCTGGACTGGAAGATTGACACTAGTATGACCATTTCTGATACACACGCTCATAGCAGTTTTCTCTGGGGGAAGGGAAGAGGATGGAGGAGATAAAGAGCTGGATAAAGCCATAAGAAATTCAGAAAGAACAAAATGACACAGTACCATGACTGGAACAATACACACATAACCTGCACATAGGAGGGAGAAGCTTATGACTACGTTTCGGTCCGACTTGGACCATTTACAAGTCACACTAACACACCTATGTGCGGGTTATTGGAGTAAGGAATTCAATGCAAGGGAATGACTGAGCAGGTCTCTGTTGCCCACGTCCTGTAGATCCAGCTGCTGCTGCTGCTGCTGCTGCTGCTGCTGCTGCTGCTGCTGCTTCACTCACAACCTCGACCTCACTTAATCGTTTTAAATAGTTACAGTCCAACATGTCGCTTTGATATAACTATTTTTTTACAGAAAACTTGGAAATAAAATTTAGGTCTCAAACGAACGTTATTAAGTCTCGCGATAGTAGCTGGAAAATAAGCAGGTGTACTAAATTATACAAATACAGGGAGATCGTATGACATGTTTACGTGTAGAGGTTTAATATGTTTTGCAAATTCCTGAAACCTGCGGGTAATGTTAGTTTTTTTCTTTTTTTGCAAGTATGAATGAACTAACATTCCTTCCTCTCTCTAGTGTATTTGATCCTTGAAAGTTTACATGGAACTGTTTAATTAAGTTTGTATTTAGCACAAGACAAATAAAATGACGCAGGGTGTTTGTGAGGCGGGAAGCAGGTACTCGGGGTCACACCTTTGAGTTAAAGGTAAAGTTGAGTAGCAGGGATGTTAGGAAGTATTTCTTCAGTCTTAGGGTGGCTGGGAAATGGAATGACCTCGACTAAGAAGTAGTGGTGACAGATTCCGTACATAGTGCTAAGAGCGGTTACGATTGGGCTCATGAGCCTAGGAGTGAATCTAGAAAGCAGCAAGTTAAGAGGCGAAACCAAGAACTATGACTCGACCCTTGCAACCACATATAGGTGAGCAACCGTATCCCCCCACACACATCTATCTAACTTGATGAGTACACTCAATCGGTAACCATGAAGCTAGACTAGCACCGCTTATGTTCTAATGAGTACAATTCTAGGGACTTCAAACACACCCAAGTAATTCAGGTGCTTAAGTACACCGTTAGTTCGCAGTAATATTCCAGCCTAGAAAGAACGAGTGACCTGAAGAATGTCATTGGCTTGGCATCTCTTATTCTAGTTATCCAACTTATCATCTTTCTTGCAGTTGCGATAACAACATTGTGCCCCTTGAACATGAAGGCCTCTGACACTAACTCCCAGGTCTCTCACATTTGACTTAAGTTCTATTGCATGATTTGAGCTCGTCTTGTACTCCGATCTTGTTTTCATTTCCTCCAATCTTCCGTGATGTGGAAACTGAAATTTGTCTTCACTCAGTATCACATCTGTGGATCCCACTTTCATACAAATTCTAGTATCGTCTGCAAAAGGATGGCACAGTGCTATGATTTGTGTCCTTGTCTACGCCAGAAATGAAAATGAGGAAGAGAACTGAGGAGAGTACCATGACAACCGGTCACAGCAACAGGCTGTCTGATGCCGTATTTACGTTTCTCGCTATAGTAAGTGCTCGGTTGTTTTGCTTGCGTGGGATGTCGACAGCGTCGTAGATAATGATGTTATGTTGAATTGTTTCCTCTGGTTTCAGAAACCAAACTGCTTCTCGGTGAAGAGATGGTGGTGTTCCATGTAGTTCAGCTTGTTCGAGACTATTTTCTCAAAGATCTTGCCAGTGACCTCCAATAGAGTATAGTTCTCGGGCTTGAGCTTATCTTTGTTAGACTTGACTATAAATATCATTGTTGCTGTCTTCAATGCTTCTAGAAAATAGCCCTTGGCCAGGATAGCGTTGTAGATAATCAATAACAACTCCTGGCAGTTGCGAAAGAGAGGTACTTGACTTGCTTCGCAGTTATGCCCAATAGCCCAGAGTATTATGGCTTGTCTGCTTTATGATCAGACTCATCTCCCGAAGGGGTGATTGGTGTGGAGATGGGGTGGTCGTCCAAGAGGGAAGTCATATCAATTATGACTTCAAATCTCAAAAGTTGGTGTATTTTAATTAAAAAAGAAAGATTTGAGTTGGCTGGGGTTTGTCGATTCCGATTTGTTAATTTTATTTAAGAAATTAAGAAAACTGAATTGTACGTAGGGATGCGATAATTAGTGAGGCCTGTGATGGAGCAAATTTTTTAATATTTTTATTGAAGAAACTCGGATATTAGTTCCCATGTAAATGCCACTTCTAAATGACTTCAAATTTTCAAGGTTAACTTCTTTAGAAACTTATACCATCCTCTGTATTATTGCCTCTGTGTGTACTGAAATGCAGTACAGTGGGATAGAATTATGGGATACGGAGATACCCTTCTGTCTCATAGCGAGTGAATCATACTTAGTATAATGAACCAGTACATGTTCACAGATTTTCATTACTCGACGACAACTTTAGCTTTGTCGTCACTCGCCCAGTAACAAGAGTTTCAGAAATTTCCTAAAAAGAATCGTTCTTTTAAGAGTCTTAGGCTCTTAATGCGCCGGATTCTAATTAACTATAGGCCAATATCAAACTTACCATTGCTATCCAAAATCTTCGAGAAACTCGTGCACAGGAGACTATATTCATTTATAACGTCACAAAACATACTCAATCCCTGCCAATTTGGATCCAGGAAAAAATAAAAGCACTAATGATGCAATTATAAAAATGCTAGACCTGCTTTACACAGCATTGGAAAATAAGGAATATCCGCTATGAATTTTTATTTACCTAAGAAAAGCGTTTGACACAGTTGACCACGGCATCCTTTCCACAAACTTGACCACGATGGTATAAGAGGCCATGCATTTGCATATTTCAAATCCTACCTTTCTAATAGGTATCAGTATGTCACCATTAAAGATACAGCCTCATCAATACGGCCACTTGATACTGGAGTTCCGCAGGGAAGTGTCCTTGGACCCCTGCTCTTCCTCATTTACATCAATGACCTTCCAAACATATTCCAACACCTTAAACCCATTCTCTTTGCTGACGACACGACTTGTCATCTCCCACCCTAATCTTGCCACCCTCAACACCATTGTTAACGAGGAGCTGCTCAAAATATCGACTTTGATGACAGCCAATGAACTACACTTAACACTGACAAAACCTACTATATTATGTTTGGTAGCAGTGCAGGTGTTGCGCAACTTAACATTAAGATCGACAACACTCTAATTGCCAGACATAATGAGGGCAAATTCCTTGGCCTATACCTCGACAACAACCTAAATTTCAGCACCCATATCCATCACATAACAAAAAAAAGTATCCAAAACGGTGGGGATCCTCTCCAAGATAAGATACTAGGTGCCGCAAACTGCCCTTCTCACGCTATACCATTCACTTATAAATCCATACCTCACTTATGCTATCTGTGCTTGGGGTTCAACTGCAGCAACACACCTAAAGCCAATAATAACCCAACAAAAAGCCGTTGAGGTGGTTCGGACATGTAGAGAGAATGGAGCGAAACAGAATGACTTCAAGAGTGTATCAGTCTGTAGTGGAAGGAAGGCGGGGTAGGGGTCGGCCTAGGAAAGGTTGGAGAGAGGGGGTAAAGGAGGTTTTGTGTGCGAGGGGCTTGGACTTCCAGCAGGTATGCATGAGCGTGTTTGATAGGAGTGAATGGAGACAAATGGTTTTTAATACTTGACGTGCTGTTGGAGTGTGAGCAAAGTAACATTTATGAAGGGGTTCAGGGAAACCGGCAGGCCGGACTTGAGTCCTGGAGATGGGAAGTACAGTGCCTGCACTCTGAAGGAGGGGTGTTAATGTTGCAGTTTAAAAACTGTAGTGTAAAGCACCCTTCTGGCAAGACAGTGATGGAGTGAATGATGGTGAAAGTTTTTCTTTTTCGGGCCACCCTGCCTTGGTGGGAATCGGCCAGTGTGATAAAAAAAAAAAAAGCCGCAGTAAGAATAATCACTAAATCCCATCCCTGGCAACACACTCCCCCACTCTTCATCGAAAAATCTTACTCCCTGTTCAGAACATCCACACTTACTACTGTGCAATCTACATCTACAGGACCTTAAATTCCAATATTAACCTTGACCTAAAACGTTTTCTTGATAGTTGTGACAGGATCCACAGGCATAACACCAGACACAAACATCTCTATGACATTCCCCGTGTTAGACTAAACCTTTACAAAAATTCAATGTATTTCAAAGGACCTAAAATCTGGAACACCCTACCTGAAAACTCTAGAACTGCAGACACACTCATCACTTTCAAACGACAGTTAGAAAACATCTTATCTCCCTGATACACCCCGACAGCTAACTACATGATAACCAACTGGTGGTTCACAATTACACTCACCCACTGACTATAAACACAGAAATACTAATCTTAATCTTAAAATAATGAATCCTAACTAGTCATATTTGCCTATGATACTCCAATATAGACACCTTGTATTGTGCCAAAACAAAAGCATTCACATTGGTAAACTCAGAAATTATAATGTAGTCACCTAGACTTAATACTATAATCTGTAAGGATTTAATGTAAAGAATTAATCTAAGTCTGCCTGAAATGCCTAGCCATGCTAGGTGTCCTAGTGGCCCACTCTGTAATTAGTATTTTATAACATGTAAACCACACAATATCCAAATCCTGTAAACCCCACATTGTAACCCTTATAGAGAATAAACTTGATTTGATTTGATTTGTAAACTTATGTTATATATATTTAGTTAGATTAGGCTAAATTAAATTGTGCTTATTATAATAAGGTTAGGTAAGTTTTCTAATGTCCGTTTGTTATAAAATTATTAATTTTTACATTAATATAAATGAAAAAAATATATATCTTTAAACGTATAAGAGAAAATTTTAGAAAGGACTTAATTTTAAACGAGTTCTTGCTAATTAACTAATTTTATCTATTTGGCACACTATATATATATATATATATATATATATACATACATATATATATATATATATATATATATATATATATATATATATATATATATATATATATATACTGTACTTTCATATTCTCTTAAAATCTCGAGGCGTTATGCTAATGTAATTTTTTCCCGAGGTAAAAATATCTTGGGAAAGTGAGTTAAGTCGTGCAAAATTCAAGCTTGAAGCTCGACTGAAAAAATAAATAAATAATTTTTTCAACCACAGTCTGTGGCAGTATGTTAGCTTGCCAACGGGTTGGGGCAAGAAGCTGCTATATAACAGGGATAATTGATTATTACTTAGTCACAATGTCTTATCTATTCACTCCTAACAATCTAATTGATCAGACAGTTAACTTTAAGGCCAGGCCTATAACCTGTCCGCGGGGGCAATGATCTCTACAACCATCAAGTGGTCAATAGCAGGATAACAGGTTATCCTCTGGGCAGGACTTACAAGGTGTGAGAGACGCTCCAGTAAGCATGATATCAAGGAGCCCAAGATAAGTATGATAATGCTATACAATACTGACAAGTTGATAAGGAAGACGTGTGCAACAGTTAGTTATGTTTATTCCGAAACGTTTCTCTTACACAGTAGACTTCATCAGCGAAATAAAGAGGCGGTAGCAGAAGCAGAAGAGATGTAAGGTCGGTGTAATTAGTTCATCACACTCTAAGACGCAGTTTTGAGGTGGTCAGTCCCTCAGCCTGAAGAAGAATTCTGCTCCATAGTCTGGAACACTCTTCCAACACTGTTCCAAACTACGGAGGAGAATTCTCTTCCGGGCTTAGGGACTGAACGCCTCAAAACTAAGTCTTCGAGGATTGTGGACTGATTGCATCGTCTTTACATCTATCCCGTTTCTGCTACTTCCTCTGTATTTGACTGAAGAAGCCTATTGTGTAGGCGAAACATTTCGGAATAAAGATTCCTAACTGTTGCACATGTGTCTTCCATACATGTCCAAGATAAAGTTGTCACTGAACACAGGATATACTCACTGATAGATGTATTTGTGTCAATGTATATACACAGTTACTTTAAACCCTATTTTAAGGATTAAAGTTTTTTTTTTTGGGTGGGGGTTGAAAAGATTGTCCACAGCCTTAATAACCTTCGTGCAGTGGATGGGCTTTTAACTTGATTAAGCAAGTTGTCTCTGAAGTGGATAAATTAGACATCTGCAATACTTGGGTATGTTCATTGAGGAAACGTTTCGCCTCATGGTGGCTTCATCAGTCCTATACAAAGAAAAGTGGTGAAGCTCAGAAGGAATTTGAGGTAATCAGTCCCTCAGCCTGGAGTCGATGTAATTAATCCATCAGTCTTGAAAAATACAGCAAATGCGCGAAGTGGCTTATATAGTGTAGACAGGTGAGGTGAAGCAGTTGTAGGTGATATCACACTGGATAAATCCACAGGTGGAAATAGGTCATGCCTATAGGTAAGGCAGGTGGAGGATTCCCTGTATCAAGACCCCAAGACTAATGAAGCCACTGTGTGGAGAAACATTTCCTCAATAAAGATACCCAACTGTTTCAAATGTGTCTAATTTACAACTTGTCAGTTCTCTGAACCATTTATCTATATGTCTTTTAAGTCAAATAAAGAAGTCATCAGGTTGTTAATACTGACTGAGCCTTTCGACATAGATGAGGGATTAAATAGCGACATAAGCAAATTTGCTGTTGACACCAAAATAGGCCGTCCAATTCATTCTAATGAGGACACTAGAGCACTCCAGGATGATTTGAATATACTGATGCAGTGGTCGGAGAAGTGGCAGATGCAGTTTAATATTGACAAATGCAAAGTTCTAAATGTTGGACAGGTAAATAACTATGCCACATACAAACTAAATAATGTTGATCTTAATACTACTGATTGCGAAAAGGATTTAGGAGTTCTGGTTAGCAGTAATCTAAAACCAAGACAACAGTGCATTAGTGTTCGCAATAAAGCTAACAGAATTCTTGGCTTCATATCTAGAAGTATAAATAATAGAAGTCCTCAGGTTGTTCTTCAACTCTATATATCCTTGGTTAGGCCTCATTTAGACTATGCTGCTCAATTCTGGTCACCGTATTACAGAATGGATATAAATGCTCTGGGAAACGTACAGAGGAGGATGACAAAGATGATCCCATGCATCAGAAATCTTCCCTATGAGGATAGATTGAGGGCCCTGAATCTGCACTCTCTCGAAAGGCGTAGAATTAGGGATGATATGATCGAGGTGTATAAATGGAAAACAGGAATAAAGGGGATGTAAATAGCGTGCTGAAAATTTCCAGCCAAGACAGGATTCGCAGCAATGGTTTCAAGTTGGAAAAATTCAGATTCAGGAAGGATATAGGAGAGCTCTGTTTGGTAATAGAGTTGTGGATGAGTGGAACAAACTCCCGAGTGCAGTTATTCAGGCTAAAACGTTGTGTAGTTTTTTTTTTTCTTATTCGCCGGTATTCTCCCGGCCCGGGTCTTTTCCAAGTAGTGGTGACCCGGCCTTGGCTCCCTATCTGGGGAGTATCTCGAGACCTAAGTCTCCCATGGGAGGAGGTACAAGTACCCCCTCATCTTTGGGACCAAGTGTCCCCAGGCCTAGCCACAGTCGTAGTTTTAAAAATAGGTTAGATAAATACATGAGTGGGTGTGGGTGGGTGCGAATTGGACCTGACTAGCTTGTGCTGCTGGGTCTGGTGCCGTGCTCCTTCCTTGAGTGGAGGTGACCAGTCTGGGTGGGTCATTGGGCTAATCCGGGGGGGAGGGGGCATTGGGCTAATCCGGGGGACACATGGACCTGCTCCGCATGAGTCAGTAGGCCTGTTGCAGTGTTCTTTCTTTCTTATGTTCTTATGCTCTTAAGTCAGGAGAGTCAACAGATCAGTCAACTGAAGGTACTAGTTGCCTTCCTCCTTATCTTCTCCTGTCTTCGTCTTTCAAGTACTCGTAATTTGGAGACCCAGACTGGATGACATATTCAAGTTGTCTAACATTTTCGTTATGGAGAGTTAATATTCCTTCTGGTGTCTTTAATCGATATTTCTAACTATGAAACTTAAGATTCTCTTGGCTTTACTGCTGTCAGACAGGCGCCGGCACTTCTGTGACTGTTGCTTATGATTATTCTAAGGTTCCTTTTTCTCTTGTTTCACTTAATTTGTTGACAAATATTTTGAATTCATATTTTATTTCTTTTTTTGTATCTAGAATATGCTACTTTCCACTTGTCAAGAGTTTATCTCTGCTTGCACATCTCGGACCACAGCTCTAACCTGTCCAGATCATTCTGATTTTTCGATCTGCTTTGGATGCTGCATTTCTTTCCATTTTTTTTTTTTTTTTTTGGTCATCCGCAAACTGGTATCGAGAAACTTTCAACTACATTTTCGAGACAGTTTGGAAAAACGATGTTGAAAACCTCTTCGGCCTTGTCGAGATCATTTTTCCAATCGGTCTCGAAAACCTCCACGTAATGTATATTGATGCATATTCATTATGCACACTGATGATGAAGATGTATATTGAAGCATTAATGTGTATCCTCCATCGACAAGCTGGGTCTGCAGATTACGTCACTCAGCTTAATTCACTTGCACTCCAACTGAGTGACAGGTAATTGTATCTTCCTCTGCTGTGTAAACCACGAGACGTAACCTCAAAATGATCTCTAAATATTGATTTAAATGTTACTCGTTGTACTGTATTGTGTTCTTAATAAAAACCATGAGAATAAAAGAGCTGCCAGGGGGCCACTAAACGGATCATCATTTAACTCTAACCCTTGTCAGGTGATCTGCTGCTACGAATAAATCATCAGCAACAAGGTGCACCGATCGATACTCTGCGTCGCCACTGCTTCCGTTCTCCGACGAAATAAGTAAAAAGTTGAAACTGAAATTTTGACTCCCATTAGTCGGGCGCTCATGTTTATTAAGATATACACCGACCTGTGCACAGCATCAGATTGTATTCTCTTGCGAGCAGACAATTCCATTAATGAAAAGAATATAATGAGGGCTGGAGATGGAGGGGTCTTGGAACCAGGTAGTTCCAAACAATGAGTAGGAGCAGCATTATGAGAGTAAGATCCTTGCTGAGTTATGGCTCCAGGAATCCCTCTGTTAGTTTATGCAGAACAATAAGAAGTCCAGAGTTGTCTCAAGATCCTCGGGAGGAGGAAAAGGAGCAGGAGAACCCTGCTGGCGATCCTGGCGATACGTTGGAGCGGGACTAGAATAATTTCTCTCGAGTAACTCACATTTTACCCATATTTTTTTATTGTTCTTCTAAAGTACGGTGATATACCTCGTCAGCTGGGTTCCATCTTACTGGTTACCCCACAGATACTGTTAATGAATCACTGCTTTACAGAATATTGCCTGAGGAGCTCCACTCTTCTACTTCGCCGTAGCCCTCTCTCTTAATTTCATTAATAAGGTGAAGCACACACACACACACACACACACACACACACACACACACACACACACACACACACACACACACACACACACACACACACACACACACACACACACAGAGTGATGTATAACCCACCACAGAACAGCAGGAGGCCAAGGCAAGAGCATGATGAGAGTAATAGAGCGATGGTTGACACACTGGCTGAAGTGGCAAGAAGGGTTCATGCGAGCAGTGCACAGCTGATCATGGGTGACTTCAACCACAAGGAAATCGATTGGGAGTACTTGGAGCTACATGGAGGCCATGATACGTGGAGGGCTAAGATGATGGAGGTGGTACTGGAAAACTTCATGTACCAACACGTAAGGAATACTACCAGTGAGAGAGGAGAGGATGAAAAAGGGAGACTGGACCTAGTATTTACCTTGAGTAGTGCAGATATTGAGGACATCACATATGAAAGACCCCTTGGGACCAGGGATCATATGGTTTAAGATTCGAATACAGAGTAGAGTTACAAGTGGAGGAGGGAGAAGGAAGAGCCGGACGAATAAAGCCAAACTACAAGAAGGGTGACTACGCGGGAATGAAGAACTTCCTGAACGGAGTTCAGTGGGACAGAGAACAGTCAATAAACGAGATGATGGAATACGTGACAACAATTTGCAAGGAAGCTGAGAAGAGGTTTGTACCCAAGGGTAACAGGAATAATGAAAAAGCCAGGATGAGCCCGTAGTTCACCAAAAGGTGCAGGGAGGCAAAAACCAAGTGTGCTAGGGAATAGAAGAAGTACAGAAGGCAAAGGACCCAGGAGAATAAGGAGAGCAGTCATAGAGCCAGAAATGAATATGCACAGGTAAACAAGTAGGCCCAACGACAATATGAAAATGACATAGCAGCGAAAGCCAAATCTGACCCGAAGCTGTTATACAGCCACAACAGGAGAACAACAACAGTCAAGGACCAGGTAATCAGGCTAAGGAAGGAGAGATCACAAGAAACGACCGAGAAGTATGTGGGGAACGCAACATGAGATTCAAAGAAGTGTTCACAGAGGAGACAGAAGGGACTCCAGTAAGACAGAGAGGTGGGGTGCACCACCAAGTGTTGGACACAATACATCCAACCGAGGAAGAAGAAGGCTGCTGAGCGAGCTGGACACCTCCAAGGCGATGGGGCCGGATAACATCTCTCCATGGGTCCTGAGAGAGGGTGCAGAGGCACTATGTGTACCCCTAACAACAATATTCAACACATCTTTCGAAACAGAGAAATTACCTGAGGTCCCAATTTTTAAAAAAAGGAGACAGGCACTAAACTATAGATCAGTATCACTGACATGTATAGTATGCAAAGTCATGGAGAAGATTATCAGGAGAAGAGTGGTGAAACACCTAGAAAGAAATGAGCTTAACAACAACCAACAGGGTTTCAGGGACAGGAAATCCTATGTCACAAACCTACTGGAGTTCTATGGCAGGGTAAGACAAGAGAGAGAGGGGTGGGTAGATTGCATCTTTTTGAACTGTAAGAAGGCGTTTGACACAGTTCCACACAAGAGATTGGTGCAAAAACTGGAGGAACAGGCAGGGATAACAAGCAAGGCACTGCAGTGGATCAGGGAATACCTGTCAGAAAGACAGCAGCGAGTTAGGGTACGAGACGAGGTGTCAGAGTGGGCCCCTGTGACTAGTGGGGTTCCACAGGGGTCAGTCCTACGACCGGTGCTGTCTCTGGTATTCGTGAACGACATGACGGAAGAAGTAGACTCCGAAGTATCCCTGTTTGCCGATGACGTGAAGTTGATGAGAAGGATTCAATCGGACGAGGACCAGGCAGAACTACAAAGGGATCTGGACAGGACGCAGGCCTGATCCAGCAATTGGCTTCTGGAGTTCAACCCCACCAAGTGCAAAGTAATGATGATTGGGGAAGAGCAAATAAGACCGCAGACGGAGTACAGACTAGAGGGGTACAGAGACTAAAAACCTCACTCAAGGAAAAAGATCTTGGGGTGATTATAACACCAGGCACATCTCCTGAGGCGCACATCAACCAAATAACTGTTGCAGCATATGGGCGCCTAGCAAACCTCAGAACAGCATACCGACATCTTAAAAAGGAATCGTTCAGGACCCTGTACACTGTGTATGTTAGGCCCATATTGGAGTATGCGGCACTAGTTTGGAACCCACACCTAGCCAAGCATGTAAAGAAACTAGAGAAAGTGCAAAGGTTTGCAACAAGACTAGTCCCAGGGCTAAGGGGTATGTCCTACGAAGAGAGGTTAAGGGAAATCGACCTGATGACACTGGAGGACAGGAGAGATAGAGGGGACATGATAACGACGTATAAAATACTGAGAGGAATTGACAAGGTGGACAGAGACAGAATGTTCCAGAGATGGGACACAATTTGGGATGTGATGTAGTGGAGGCAGAATCCATTCATAGATTTAAGCAGAGGTATGATAAAGCTCATGGTTCAGGGAGTGACCCAGTAGCGACCAGTGAAAAGACGGGGCCAGGAGCTATGACTTTACCCCTGCAACAACAACTAGGTAAGTACAACTAGGTGAGTACACACACACACACAAACACACACACACACACACACACACACACGCTCATACTTAGGTATAAACATATGATCAAAAGACAGCATGACTTATATTTTCAAGTCGTATGAAAGTTAAATAATCGTTTAAAATATAATTCCAGGTTAAATTATACCTCGTTAAAAGTGTGACAGAATTAGAAGTGAGCCAAATGTCAAAGTTAATTGGTAATATGAGTGTCATTGTCACTAGTGTGTGTGTGTGTGTGTGTGTGTGTTTGTTTGTGTGTGTGTGTGTGTGTGTGTGTGTGTGTGTGTGTGTGTGTGTTTGTGTGTGTGTGTGTGTGTGCGTGTGTGTGTGTGTGTGTGTGTGTGGTTGATGTGCGCTTCAGGAGATGTGCCTGGTGTTATACTCACCCCAAGATCTTTTTCCTTGAGTGAGGTTTGTAGTCTCTGACCCCCCTAGACTGTACTCCGTCTGCGGTCTTCTTTGCCCTTCCCCAATCTTCATGACTTTGCACTTGGTGGGATTGAACTCCAGGAGCCAATTGCTGGACCAGGTCTGCAGCCTCTCCAGATCCCTTCGTAGTTCTGCCTGGTCTTCGATCGAATGAATTCTTCTCATCAACTTCACGTCATCTGCAAACAGGGACACCTCAGAGTTTATTCCTTCTGCCATGTCGTTCACAAATACCAGAAACAGCACTGGTCCTAGGACTGACCCCTGTGGGACCCCGCTGGTCACAGGTGCCCACTCTGACACCTCGCCACGTACCATTACTCGCTGCTGTCTTTCTGACAAATATTCCCTGATCCATTGTAGTGCCTTCCCTGTTATCCCTGCTTGGTCCTCCAGTTTTTGCACTGATCTCTTGTGTGGTACTGTGTCAAACGCCTTCTTGCAGTCCAAGAAAATGCAATCCACCCACCCCTCTCTCTCTTGTCTTACTGCTGTCACCTTGTCATAGAACTCCAGTAGATTTGTGACACAGGATTTCCCGTCCCTGAAACCATGTTGGGTGCTGTTGATGAGATCATTCCTTTCTAGGTGTTCCACCACTCTTCTCCTGACAATCTTCTCCGTGACTTTGCATACTATACATGTCAGTGACACTAGTCTGTAGTTTAGTGCTTCATGTCTGTCTCCTTTTTTAAAGATTGGTACTACATTTGCTGTCTTCCCTGCCTCAGGCAATCTCCCTGTTTCGATATATGTATTGGATATTGTTGTTAGGGGTACACATAGCGCCTCTGCTCCCTCTCTCCGGACCCATGGAGAGATGTTATCTGGCCCCATTGCCTTTGAGGTATCTAGCTCACTCAGAAGCCTCTTCACTTCTTCCTCGGTTGTGTGTACCGTGTCCAGCACCTGGTGATGTGCCCCACCTCTCCGTCCCTCTGGAGCCCCTTCTGTCTCCTCTGTAAACACTTCTTTAAATCTCTTGTTGAGTTCCTCACATACTTCACGGTTATTTCTTGTTGTCTCTCCTCCTTCCTTCCTTAGCCTGATTACCTGGTCCTTGGCTGTTGTTTTCCTCCTGATGTGGCTGTATAACAGCTTCGGGTCAGATTTGGCTTTCGCTGCTATGTCGTTTTCATATTGTCGTTGGGCCTCCCTTCTTATCTGTGCATATTCGTTTCTGGCTCTACGACTGCTCTCCTTATTCTCCTGGGTCCTTTGCTTCTATATTTCGTCCATTCCCTAGCACACTTGGTTTTTGCCTCCTTGCACCTTTGGGTGAACCATGGGCTCATCCTGGCTTTTTCATTATTCCTGTTTCCCTTGGGTACAAACCTCTCCTCAGCCTCCTTGCACATTGTTGCTACATATTCCATCATCTCATTAACTGGCTTCCCTGCCAGTTCTCTGTCCCACTGAACCTCGTTCAGGAAGTTCCTCATTCCTGTGTAGTCCCCTTTCCTGTAGTTTGGTTTCATTTGTCCTGGCCTTCCTGCTTCCCCCTCCACTTGTAGCTCTATTGTGTATTCGAAGCTCAAAACCACATGATCGCTGGCTCCAAGGCGTCTTTCATATGTGATGTCCTCAATATCTGCACTGCTCAAGGTGAATACTAAGTCCAGTCTTGCTGGCTCATCCTCTCCTGTCTCTCTTGTAGTGTCCCTTACGTGTTGGTACATGAAGTTTTCCAGTACCACCTCCATCATCTTAGCCCTCCATGTGTCTTGGCCCCCATGTGGCTCCAAGTTCTCCCAGTCGATCTCCTTGTGGTTAAAGTCGCCCATGATCAGGAGCTTTGCCCTGCATGCATGAGCTCTTCTGGCCACTGCAGCCAGTGTGTCAATCATCGCTCTATTACGCTCGTCATACTCATGCCCTGGTCTCCTGCTGTTCTGTGGTGGGTTATACATCACTGCAATTACCACCTTGGAACCTCCAGAGTGAAGCGTTCCCGCTATGTAGTCACTTTCTTCTCTGCTGTCTCCTCTCTCCAGCTCATCAAAATTCCATCGGTGTTTGATCAGCAGTGCCACTCCTCCACCCATCCCCTGTTCCTTCTGTCTTTCCTCAGGATCTGGTATCCCGTTGGAAAGTTGGCGTCTGTTATCATACCTGTAAGCTTGGTTTCTGTGAGTGCTATGATGTCCGGTGATGTCTCTTTGAGTCTTTCGTGCCACTCCTCCCACTTGTTTGTTATTCCATCAGCGTTTGTGTACCATACCTTCAATTTCCTTTCCAATACTGTGGTTTGGGGGGCCTGTGGGGGTGGGAGACCTGGTAGCATACTGTGGGATTCTATGATTGGGGGTTGGGTGGAAGCTGTGGGTATGAATTTTAGTGTGTGTTGGGATGGTGTGATAGGTTGTGGGGTTCTGAGGATAGTTGTGTGTGTGTTTGCCCTTGCTTCTCTGTTCTGCTCTGACTGACCTCTGCTGGTTCCATCCTTGTTTCCTTTCCTATCTCCTTACGCTTTTTTGTCCTCTCCCTCAGCTGCTGTCTCTCTGTTTGTGTTCTGTCTCTGTCTAGGAACACCTTCTTGTACTCTTCCGAGTTTTTCAACCTTGGTTTCTCTTGGAGGATCCTGTTCCTCACTGTTTCTGTCCTGAGAATCAGCTTGATCGGTCGGTTTCTCCCCTTCACGTACCCCCATATTCTCTGAAAATTTACAATCTCGTCCATGTCTTCTCCCCCTATTTCCGTGATGGTTTTCCCAATCTCCTTTCTTTCTTCCTTCCGTCTTTCAGTGTGTGTCTTTTCTTCTCTCTCCCGCAGCCCATGGATAAACACTGATTTTGCCCTTTCCTCCTCCCATTGCCTCTCCCTGTGTGACTCTGGTTCCTGTCTGTATATGGTCATTTTCTCCCTTGATTTTTCCAGTGGCTCTTGGTAGCATGGTTGTGCCTCAGCATTCGACTTATCTCCCTCTCTATCTGCACCTAGCTGCTCTTTCCTTTTACTTCCTGACCCTTCTTTGCAGGCTGATATGACCTTAGAATAATTCATATCTCCTTCCTTCCTGCTCATCCTCTCAGCTTCATATACTGTGTCTTCTCTGGTCACTGCCCCTGAGCCTAGCTTCAGCCTGTTTACCTCAAACTCTAGGACCCTTACCCTGTCTACTGCAGTTTCGACTTATGCCTCCCATTTCTTCGTCTCCTTCTCCAACCTCTTTTCCCATTTCGCAGAGAGCTCTTTCTCCATTTTTTCAGAAAGCTCTCCTAATTTTCTCTCCCATTCTTGCTCCATCCTTTTCCACTGTTCCTCCATCCATTCCTCCCTACCAATACCATTGTCATCTGATCCCTGATTCCTACGAGTCCCAACCATTTAATTTTATTTATTTTTTTAGTAAAGGAAAGAGAAAGAAAGAGAGAGAGAAAGAGAGAGAGAGAAAGAAAGAAAGAGAGAGGGGAAAGGTAGAAGGAGATAGAGGGGGAGAGTGAAAAGGAAAAGGGGAGAGAGTGAGAGAAAGAGAGAAGGAGAGAAGGGAAAGATAGGAGGAGGGAGGGGAGAGAGTGAGAAGGGAAAAGAGAAAGAGAGCGAGAGAGAGAGAGAGAGAGAGAGAGAGAGAGAGAGAGAGAGAGAGAGAGAGAGAGAGAGAGAGAGAGAGAGAGGAAGAGAGAGACCTCTTTGCTGAACACTTTGCTACCAAAATGCAAGTTCCTGATCCAGCAAGGGACCCTCCTTGGCTAGCTGTAAGAACTGTGTCAAAACTGTCAGTGGTGACAATAAGGCAGGAGGAGGTGCATTTCCTTCTTAAATTGCTTGACCAAGAAAAGGCTGTGGGCCCAGACAAGTTGAGCCCAAGTTTGCTGCGAAGATGTGCAGACCAGATAGCAGCACCTCTAATTCGCATCTTTCAGCACTGCCTAGTACAGTGTAAATGGCCCTCTCTATGGAAAGAGGCAAATGTAGTCACTGTTCACAAAAAGAAGAGCAGAACAGAAATCAGCAACTACAGACCAATGTCACTCCTGTCAATCACTGGTAAGATCCATGAGACAATAATCTCAAGACAAATGACAGAGTTTTTTGACTACCACTCACTACTTTGTGAACGTCAATATGGCTTCAGGAAAGGTTACTCTGCTGCTGATCTGTTGTTAAACCTCTCCACTAAGTGACACCAGTCACTGGATGAATCCAAAGTCAGCTGTGTGGTAGCACTGGACATTGCTGGGGCTTTCGACCGGGTGTGGCACCAGGGCCTCTTAGCAAAACTTCAAGCACTGGGAATTGCAGGCTCTACGCTATGTCTCCTCAGTGATTACCTTCATGGTAGATCTCTAAGTGTAGTTCTCAATGGAACGGAATCAGCAAGACATCCTATAGGGGCAAGTGTTCCACAAGGAAGCGTGCTGGGACCATTGTTATGGAATGTCTACTTCAACGACCTTCTTCATCTCATCCCAGAATCACATGCATATGCAGACGACTGCACACTGACATTCACTTATCCAAGAGAAGAAATGCCAACTGCTCTAAGCTACATTAATCACCAGCTGAGAGCTATATCAGCTTAGAGAAATAGATGGCAAGTAACATTTGCACCTGAGAAAACGCAAATGATGATCTTCTCTAGGCACCATGATGGTAATGCCAGTGCAGTAGTAAGGATGAATGGGAGGGCGTTGGCACCTGGAGAAGAAGTTGATATCCTTGGGGTGAAATTTGACTCCAAACTAACCATGAAGAACCATGTTGTAAATCTTGCAAACAAGGCAGCCAGGAAGCTTACAGCACTTCGCCGTATCTCGCATCTACTTGACAGTAGGGGTTGCAAGATTCTGTACGAGGCACAAGTACGCTCGCACCTTGAGTATGCTCCACTTTCTTGGTTTGCCTGCCCCCCCTCTCATCTGCGACTGCTTGACAGAGTAGAGAACAGAGCAAGACGTCTCATCTCTCGCCTGGACCCATCCTGGATAGATCTGTCATTTCAGCAGAGCCTTCAACATAGGAGGGATGTGGGTGGCCTTACTGTTATGTACAAGGCCAATATTGTCAAAGTACCTTCTTTATTCCCCAATCCTTTCCTCCTCTCCATTCATCCCTTCTTCCCTCCCTCCCTCCCTCTCCGTCTCTCTCTCTCTCTCTCTCTCTCTCTCTCTCTCTCTCTCTCTCTCTCTCTCTCTCTCTCTCTCTCTCTCTCTCTCTCTCTCTCTCTACCTCTCTCTCTCTCTCTAACTCTCTCTCTCTCTCTCTCTCTCTTCCTCCCATACATGGGTGCATTACATATATACATACATATATACAATTCAAAGAAAACTTCTTATTCCTTCTTGCTACTCTTATTGCAACATCTTATGTTGCAGATTATGCAAAAATAAAAAAAACTAACGTAAACCCGTTATAATTGCAATTTCGTGAGTGCGGAAATTTGAATTCTAAGCCAGATATCAGGCGTCCCAGTGAACCACCGTCTAGCTGCATCCACCGTCCCAGTGAACCACTGTCTAGCTGCATCCACCGTCCCAGTGAACCACTGTCTAGCTGCATCCACCGTCCCAGTGAACCACTGTCTAGCTGCATCCACCGTCCTAGTGAACCACTGTCTAGCTGCATCCACCGTCCCAGTGAACCACTATCTAGCTGCATCCACCGTCCCGGTGAACCACTGTCTAGCTGCATCCACCGTCCCGGTGAACCACTGTCTAGCTGCATCCACCGTCCCAGTGAACCACTGTCTAGCTGCATCCACCGTCCCGGTGAACCACTGTCTAGCTGCATCCACAATCCCAGTGAACCACTGTCTAGCTGCATCCACCGTCCCGGTGAACCACTGTCTAGCTGCATCCACCGTCCCGGTGAACCACTGTCTAGCTGCATCCACCGTCCAGGTGAACCACTGTCTAGCTGCATCCACCGTCCCAGTGAACCACTGTCTAGCTGCATCCACCGTCCAGGGGAACCACTGTCTACCTGCATCCACCGTCCCGGTGAACCACTGTCTAGCTGCATCCACCGTCCCAGTGAATCACTGTCTTGCTGCATCCACAGTCCCAGTGAACCACTGTCTAGCTGCATCCAGAGTCCCAGTGAACCACTGTCCAGCTGCATCCACAGTTCCGGTGAACCACTGTCTAGCTGCATCCAGCGTCCCGGTGAACCACTGTCTAGCTGCATACACAGTACCGGTGAACCACTGTCTAGCTGCATCCACCGTCCCAGTGAACCACTGTCTAGCTGCATCCACAGTCCCAGTGAACCACTGTCTAGCTGCATCCAGCGTCCCAGTGAACCACTGTCTAGCTGCATCCACCGTCCCGGTGAACCACTGTCTAGCTGCATCCACCGTCCCAGTGAACCACTGTCTAGCTGCATCCACAGTCCCGGTGAACCACTGTCTAGCTGCATCCACAGTCCCGGTGAACCACTGTCTAGCTGCAACCACTGTCCCAGTGAACCACTGTCTAGCTGCATCCACCGTCCCAGTGAACCACTGTCTAGCTGCATCCACAGTCCCGGTGAACCACTGTCTAGCTGCATCCACAGTCACTGTGAACCACTGTCTAGCTGCATCCACAGTCCCTGTGAACCACTGTCTAGCTGCATCCACCGTCCCGGTGAACCACTGTCTAGCTGCATCCACAGTCCCAGTGAACCACTGTCTAGCTACATCCACAGTCCCAGTGAACCACTGTCTAGCTGCAACCACAGTCCAAGTGAACCACTGTCTAGCTGCATCCACCGTCCCAGTGAACCACTGTCTAGCTGCATCCACCATCCCAGTGAACCACTGTCTAGCTGCATCCACAGTCCCGGTGAACCACTGTCTAGCTGCAACCACCGTCCCAGTGAACTACTGTCTAGCTGCATCCACCGTCCCAGTGAACCACTGTCTAGCTGCATCCACAGTCCCGGTGAACCACTGTCTAGCTGCATCCACAGTCCCGGTGAACCACTGTCTAGCTGCATCCACAGTCCCGGTGAACCACTGTCTAGCTGCAACCAATCTCCCAGTGAACCACTGTCTAGCTGCATCCACCGTCCCAGTGAACCACTGTCTAGCTGCATCCACAGTCCCGGTGAACCACTGTCTAGCTGCATCCACAGTCACTGTGAACCACTGTCTAGCTACATCCACAGTCCCGGTGAACCACTGTCTAGCTGCATCCACCGTCCCGGTGAACCACTGTCTAGCTGCATCCACAGTCCCAGTGAACCACTGTCTAGCTGCATCCACAGTCCCAGTGAACCACTGTCTAGCTGCAACTACCGTCCCAGTGAACCACTGTCTAGCTGCATCCACCGTCTCAGTGAACCACTGTCTAGCTGCATCCACCATCCCAGTGAACCACTGTCTAGCTGCATCCACAGTCCCGGTGAACCACTGTCTAGCTGCAACCACCGTCCCAGTGAACCACTGTCTAGCTGCATCCACCGTCCCGGTGAACCACTGTCTAGCTGCATCCACAGTCCCGGTGAACCACTGTCTAGCTGCATCCACAGTCCCGGTGAACCACTGTCTAGCTGAATCCACCGTCCCGGTGAACCACTGTCTAGCAGCATCCACAGTCCCAGTGAACCACTGTCTAGCTGCATCCACAGTCCCAGTGAACCACTGTCTAGCTGCATCCACAGTCCTGGTGAACCACTGTCTAGCTGCATCCACAGTCCCGGTGAACCATTGTCTAGCTGCAGCAACTGTCCCAGTGAACCACTGTCTAGTTGCATCCACCGTCCCAGTGAACCACTGTCTAGCTGCATCCACCGTCCCAGTGAACCACTGCCTGGCTGAATCCACCGTCCCGGTGAACCACTGTCTAGCTGCATCCACCGTCCCGGTGAACCACTGTCTAGCTGCATCCACCGTCCCAGTGAACCACTGTCTAGCTGCATCCACCGTCCAGGGGAACCACTGTCTACCTGCATCCACCGTCCCGGTGAACCACTGTCTAGCTGCATCCACCGTCCAGGTGAATCACTGTCTTGCTGCATCCACAGTCCCAGTGAACCACTGTCTAGCTGCATCCACCGTCCCATTGAACCACTGTCTAGCTGCATCCAGAGTCCCAGTGAACCACTGTCCAGCTGCATCCACAGTTCCGGTGAACCACTGTCTAGCTGCATCCAGCGTCCCGGTGAACCACTGTCTAGCTGCATCCACAGTACCGGTGAACCACTGTCTAGCTGCATCCACCGTCCCAGTGAACCACTGTCTAGCTGCATCCACAGTCCCAGTGAACCACTGTCTAGCTGCATCCAGCGTCCCGGTGAACCACTGTCTAGCTGCATCCTCCGTCCCCGTGAACCACTGTCTAGCTGCATCCACCGTCCCAGTGAACCACTGTCTAGCTGCATTCACAGTCCCGGTGAACCACTGTCTAGCTGCATCCACAGTCCCGGTGAACCACTGTCTAGCTGCAACCACTGTCCCAGTGAACCACTGTCTAGCTGCATCCACCGTCCCAGTGAACCACTGTCTAGCTGCATCCACAGTCCCGGTGAACCACTGTCTACCTGCATCCACAGTCACTGTGAACCACTGTCTAGCTGCATCCACAGTCCCGGTGAACCACTGTCTAGCTGCATCCACCGTCCCGGTGAACCACTGTCTAGCTGCATCCACAGTCCCAGTGAACCACTGTCTAGCTGCATCCACAGTCCCAGTGAACCACTGTCTAGCTGCAACCACCGTCCCAGTGAACCACTGTCTAGCTGCATCCACCGTCCCAGTGAACCACTGTCTAGCTGCATCCACCATCCCAGTGAACCACTGTCTAGCTGCATCCACAGTCCCGGTGAACCACTGTCTAGCTGCAACCACCGTCTAAGTGAACCACTGTCTAGCTGCATCCACCGTCCCAGTGAACCACTGTCTAGCTGCATCCACAGTCCAGGTGAACCACTGTCTAGCTGCATCCACAGTCCCGGTGAACCACTGTCTAGATGAATCCACCGTCCCGGTGAACCACTGTCTAGCTGCATCCACAGTCCCAGTGAACCACTGTCTAGCTGCATCCACAGTCCCAGTGAACCACTGTCTAGCTGCAACCACCGTCCCAGTGAACCACTGTCTAGCTGCATCCACAGTCCCAGTGAACCACTGTCTAGCTGCATCCACAGTCCTGGTGAACCACTGTCTAGCTGCATCCACAGTCCCGGTGAACCATTGTCTAGCTGCAGCCACTGTCCCAGTGAACCACTGTCTAGTTGCATCCACCGTCCCAGTGAACCACTGTCTAGCTGCATCCACCGTCCCGGTGAACCACTGTCTAGCTGCATCCACCGTCCCGGTGAACCACTGTCTAGCTGCATCCACCGTCCCGGTGAACCACTGTCTAGCTGCATCCACCGTTCCAGTGAACCACTGTCTAGCTGCATCCACCGTCCAGGGGAACCACTGTCTACCTGCATCCACCGTCCCGGTGAACCACTGTCTAGCTGCATCCACCGTCCAGGTGAATCACTGTCTTGCTGCATCCACAGTCCCAGTGAACCACTGTCTAGCTGCATCCACCGTCCCATTGAACCACTGTCTAGCTGCATCCAGAGTCCCAGTGAACCACTGTCCAGCTGCATCCACAGTTCCGGTGAACCACTGTCTAGCTGCATCCAGCGTCCCGGTGAACCACTGTCTAGCTGCATCCACAGTACCGGTGAACCACTGTCTAGCTGCATCCACCGTCCCAGTGAACCACTGTCTAGCTGCATCCACAGTCCCAGTGAACCACTGTCTAGCTGCATCCAGCGTCCCGGTGAACCACTGTCTAGCTGCATCCACCGTCCCCGTGAACCACTGTCTAGCTGCATCCACCGTCCCAGTGAACCACTGTCTAGCTGCATCCACAGTCCCGGTGAACCACTGTCTAGCTGCATCCACAGTCCCGGTGAACCACTGTCTAGCTGCAACCACTGTCCCAGTGAACCACTGTCTAGCTGCATCCACCGTCCCAGTGAACCACTGTCTAGCTGCATCCACAGTCCCGGTGAACCACTGTCTACCTGCATCCACAGTCACTGTGAACCACTGTCTAGCTGCATCCACAGTCCCGGTGAACCACTGTCTAGCTGCATCCACCGTCCCGGTGAACCACTGTCTAGCTGCATCCACAGTCCCGGTGAACCACTGTCTAGCTGCATCCACAGTCCCAGTGAACCACTGTCTAGCTGCAACCACCGTCCCAGTTAACCACTGTCTAGATGCATCCACCGTCCCAGTGAACCACTGTCTAGCTGCATCCACCATCCCAGTGAACCACTGTCTAGCTGCATCCACAGTCCCGGTGAACCACTGTCTAGCTGCAACCACCGTCCCAGTGAACCACTGTCTAGCTGCATCCACCGTCCCAGTGAACCACTGTCTAGCTGCATCCACAGTCCCGGTGAACCACTGTCTAGCTGCATCCACAGTCCCGGTGAACCACTGTCTAGATGAATCCACCGTCCCGGTGAACCACTGTCTAGCTGCATCCACAGTCCCAGTGAACCACTGTCTAGCTGCATCCACAGTCCCAGTGAACCACTGTCTAGCTGCAACCACCGTCCCACTGAACCACTGTCTAGCTGCATCCACAGTCCCAGTGAACCACTGTCTAGCTGCATCCACAGTCCTGGTGAACCACTGTCTAGCTGCATCCACAGTCCCGGTGAACCATTGTCTAGCTGCAGCCACTGTCCCAGTGAACCACTGTCTAGTTGCATCCACAGTCCCGGTGAACCACTGTCTAGCTGCAACCACCGTCCCAGTGAACCACTGTCTAGCTGCATCCACAGTCCCAGAGATCCACTGTCTAGCTGCATCCACAGTCCCAGTGAACCACTGTCTAGTTGCATCCACCGTCCCAGTGAACCACTGTCTAGCTGCATACACAGTCCCGGTGAACCACTGTCTAGCTGCATACACCGTCCCGGTGAACCACTGTCTAGCTGCATCCACAGTCCCAGTGAACCACTGTCTAGCTGCATCCACAGTCCCAGTGAACCACTGTCTAGCTGCAACCACCGTCCCAGTGAACCACTGTCTAGCTGCATCCACAGGCCCAGTGAACCACTGTCTAGCTGCATCCACAGTCCCGGTGAACCACTGTCTAGCTGCATCCACAGTCCGGGTGAACCATTGTCTAGCTGCAACCACTGTCTAGCTGCATCCACCGTCCCAGTGAACCACTGTCTAGCTGCATCCACAGTACCGGTGAACCACTGTCTAGCTGCATCCACAGTCAAGGTGAACCACTGTCTAGCTGCATCCACATTCCCGGTGAACCACTGTCTAGCTGCATCCACCGTCCCGGTGAACCACTGTCTAGCTGCATCCACAGTCCCAGTGAACCACTGTCTAGCTGCATCCACAGTCCCGGTGAACCACTGTCTAGCTGCAACCACCGTCCCAGTGAACCACTGTCTAGCTCTATCCACAGTCCCAGTGAACCACTGTCTAGCTGCATCCACAGTCCCAGTGAACCACTGTCTAGCTGCATCCACAGTCCCAGTGAACCACTGTCTAGCTGCAACCACCGTCCCGGTGAACCACTGTCTAGCTGCATCCACAGTCCCGGTGAACCACTGTCTAGCTGCATCCACAGTCTCGGTGAACCACTGTCTAACTGCATCCACAGTCCCGGTGAACCACTGTCTAGCTGCATCCACAGTCCCAGAGATCCACTTTCTAGCTGCATCCACAGTCCTGGTGAACCAATGTGTAGCTGCATCCACCGTCCCGGTGAACCACTGTCTAGCTGCATCCACCGTCCCGGTGAACCACTGTCTAGCTGCATCCACAGTCCCAGTGAACCACTGTCTAGCTCCATCCACAGTCCCAGTGAACCACTGTCTAGCTGCATCCACAGTCCCGGTGAACCACTGTCTAGCTGCATCCACAGTCCCAGTGAACCACTGTCTAGCTGCATCCACAGTCCTTGTGAACCACTGTCTAGCTGCATCCACCGTCCCGGTGAACCACTGTCTACCTGCATCCACAGTCCCGGTGAACCACTGTCTAGCTGCATCCACCGTCCTGGTGAACCACTGTCTAGCTGCATCCACAGTCCCAGTGAACCACTGTCTAGCTGCATCCACAGTCCCGGTGAACCACTGTGTAGCTGCAACCACAGTCCTGGTGAACCACTGTCTATCTGCAACCACCGTCCTGGTGAACCACTGTATAGTCGCAACCACCGTCCCAGTGAACCACTGTCTAGCTGCATCCACCGTCCCAGTGAACCACTGTCTAGCTGCATCCACAGTCCCGGTGAACCACTGTCTAGCTGCATCCACAGTCCCGGTGAACCACTGTCTAGCTGAATCCACCGTCCCGGTGAACCACTGTCTAGCTGCATCCACAGTCCCAGTGAACCACTGTCTAGCTGCATCCACCGTCCCGGTGAACCACTGTCTAGCTGCATCCACCGTCCCAGTGAACCACTGTCTAGCTGCATCCACCGTCCAGGGGAACCACTGTCTACCTGCATCCACCGTCCCGGTGAACCACTGTCTAGCTGCATCCACCGTCCAGGTGAATCACTGTCTTGCTGCATCCACAGTCCCAGTGAACCACTGTCTAGCTGCATCCACCGTCCCATTGAACCACTGTCTAGCTGCATCCAGAGTCCCAGCGAACCACTGTCCAGCTGCATCCACAGTTCCGGTGAACCACTGTCTAGCTGCATCCAGCGTCCCGGTGAACCACTGTCTAGCTGCATCCACAGTACCGGTGAACCACTGTCTAGCTGCATCCACCGTCCCAGTGAACCACTGTCTAGCTGCATCCACAGTCCCAGTGAACCACTGTCTAGCTGCATCCAGCGTCCCGGTGAACCACTGTCTAGCTGCATCCACCGTCCCCGTGAACCACTGTCTAGCTGCATCCACCGTCCCAGTGAACCACTGTCTAGCTGCATCCACAGTCCCGGTGAACCACTGTCTAGCTGCATCCACAGTCCCGGTGAACCACTGTCTAGCTGCAACCACTGTCCCAGTGAACCACTGTCTAGCTGCATCCACCGTCCCAGTGAACCACTGTCTAGCTGCATCCACAGTCCCGGTGAAACACTGTCTACCTGCATCCACAGTCACTGTGAACCACTGTCTAGCTGCATATACAGTCCCGGTGAACCACTGTCTAGCTGCATCCACCGTCCCGGTGAACCACTGTCTAGCTGCATCCACAGTCCCAGTGAACCACTGTCTAGCTGCATCCACAGTCCCAGTGAACCACTGTCTAGCTGCAACCACCGTCCCAGTGAACCACTGTCTAGCTGCATCCACCGTCCAAGTGAACCACTGTCTAGCTGCATCCACAATCCCAGTGAACCACTGTCTAGCTGCATCCACAGTCCCGGTGAACCACTGTCTAGCTGCAACCACCGTCCCAGTGAACCACTGTCTAGCTGCATCCACCGTCCCAGTGAACCACTGTCTAGCTGCATCCACAGTCCCGGTGAACCACTGTCTAGCTGCTTCCACAGTCCCGGTGAACCACTGTCTAGATGAATCCACCGTCCCGGTGAACCACTGTCTAGCTGCATCCACAGTCCCAGTGAACCACTGTCTAGCTGCATCCACAGTCCCAGTGAACCACTGTCTAGCTGCAACCACCGTCCCAGTGAACCACTGTCTAGCTGCATCCACAGTCCCAGTGAACCACTGTCTAGCTGCATCCACAGTCCTGGTGAACCACTGTCTAGCTGCATCCACAGTCCCGGTGAACCATTGTCTAGCTGCAGCCACTGTCCCAGTGAACCACTGTCTAGTTGCATCCACAGTCCCGGTGAACCACTGTCTAGCTGCAACCACCGTCCCAGTGAACCACTGTCTAGCTGCATCCACAGTCCCAGAGATCCACTGTCTAGCTGCATCCACAGTCCCAGTGAACCACTGTCTAGTTGCATCCACCGTCCTAGTGAACCACTGTCTAGCTGCATCCACAGTCCCGGTGAACCACTGTCTAGCTGCATACACCGTCCCGGTGAACCACTGTCTAGCTGCATCCACAGTCCCAGTGAACCACTGTCTAGCTGCATCCACAGTCCCGGTGAACCACTGTCTAGCTGCATCCACAGGCCCAGTGAACCACTGTCTAGCTGCATCCACAGTCCCAGTGAACCACTGTCTAGCTGCATCCACAGTCCTGGTGAACCACTGTCTAGCTGCATCCACAGTCCCGGTGAACCATTGTCTAGCTGCAGCCACTGTCCCAGTGAACCACTGTCTAGTTGCATCCACAGTCCCGGTGAACCACTGTCTAGCTGCAACCACCGTCCCAGTGAACCACTGTCTAGCTGCATCCACAGTCCCAGAGATCCACTGTCTAGCTGCATCCACAGTCCCGGTGAACCACTGTCTAGTTGCATCCACCGTCCCAGTGAACCACTGTCTAGCTGCATCCACAGTCCCGGTGAACCACTGTCTAGCTGCATACACCGTCCCGGTGAACCACTGTCTAGCTGCATCCACAGTCCCAGTGAACCACTGTCTAGCTGCATCCACAGTCCCAGTGAACCACTGTCTAGCTGCAACCACCGTCCCAGTGAACCACTGTCTAGCTGCATCCACAGGCCCAGTGAACCACTGTCTAGCTGCATCCACAGTCCCGGTGAACCACTGTCTAGCTGCATCCACAGTCCCGGTGAACCATTGTCTAGCTGCAACCACTGTCCCAGTGAACCACTGTCTAGCTGCATCCACCGTCCCAGTGAACCACTGTCTAGCTGCATCCACAGTACCGGTGAACGACTGTCTAGCTGCATCCACAGTCAAGGTGAACCACTGTCTAGCTGCATCCACATTCCCGGTGAACCACTGTCTAGCTGCATCCACCGTCCCGGTGAACAACTGTCTAGCTGCATCCACAGTCCCAGTGAACCACTGTCTAGCTGCATCCACAGTCCCGGTGAACCACTGTCTAGCTGCAACCACCGTTCCAGTGAACCACTGTCTAGCTGCATCCACAGTCCCAGTGAACCACTGTCTAGCTGCATCCACAGTCCCAGTGAACCACTGTCTAGCTGCATCCACAGTCCCAGTGAACCACTGTCTAGCTGCAACCACCGTCCCGGTGAACCACTGTCTAGCTGCATCCACAGTCCCGGTGAACCACTGTCTAGCTGCATCCACAGTCCCAGTGAACCACTGTCTAACTGCATCCACAGTCCCGGTGAACCACTGTCTAGCTGCATCCACAGTCCCAGAGATCCACTGTCTAGCTGCATCCACAGTCCTGGTGAACCAATGTGTAGCTGCATCCACCGTCCCGGTGAACCACTGTCTAGCTGCATCCACCGTCCCGGTGAACCACTGTCTAGCTGCATCCACAGTCCCAGTGAACCACTGTCTAGCTCCATCCACAGTCCCAGTGAACCACTGTCTAGCTGCATCCACAGTCCCGGTGAACCACTGTCTAGCTGCATCCACAGTCCCAGTGAACCACTGTCTAGCTGCATCCACAGTCCTTGTGAACCACTGTCTAGCTGCATCCACCGTCCCGGTGAACCACTGTCTAGCTGCATCCACAGTCCCGGTGAACCACTGTCTAGCTGCATCCACCGTCCTGGTGAACCACTGTCTAGCTGCATCCACAGTCCCAGTGAACCACTGTCTAGCTGCATCCACAGTCCCGGTGAACCACTGTGTAGCTGCAATCACAGTCCTGGTGAACCACTGTCTATCTGCAACCACCGTCCTGGTGAACCACTGTATAGTCGCAACCACCGTCCCAGTGAACCACTGTCTAGCTGCATCCACCGTCCCAGTGAACCACTGTCTAGCTGCATCCACAGTCCCGGTGAACCACTGTCTAGCTGCATCCACAGTCCCGGTGAACCACTGTCTAGCTGAATCCACCGTCCCGGTGAACCACTGTCTAGCTGCATCCACAGTCCCAGTGAACCACTGTCTAGCTGCATCCACCGTCCCGGTGAACCACTGTCTAGCTGCATCCACCGTCCCAGTGAACCACTGTCTAGCTGCATCCACCGTCCAGGGGAACCACTGTCTACCTGCATCCACCGTCCCGGTGAACCACTGTCTAGCTGCATCCACCGTCCAGGTGAATCACTGTCTTGCTGCATCCACAGTCCCAGTGAACCACTGTCTACCTGCATCCACCGTCCCATTGAACCACTGTCTACTGCACTGTGAACCACTGTAGCTGCATCCACATCCACTGTCGTGCATCCATTGAACCACTGTCTAGCTGCATGAACCACTGTCTAGTCCACCGTCCCAGTGAACCAGTGAACCACTGTCTAGCTGCATCCAGAGTCCCAGTGAACCACTGTCCAGCTGCATCCACAGTTCCGGTGAACCACTGTCTAGCTGCATCCAGCGTCCCGGTGAACCACTGTCTAGCTGCATCCACAGTACCGGTGAACCACTGTCTAGCTGCATCCACCGTCCCAGTGAACCACTGTCTAGCTGCATCCACAGTCCCAGTGAACCACTGTCTAGCTGCATCCACCGTCCCGGTGAACCACTGTCTAGCTGCATCCACCGTCCCGGTGAACCACTGTCTAGCTGCATCCACCGTCCCGGTGAACCACTGTCTAGCTGCATCCACCGTCCCAGTGAACCACTGTCTAGCTGCATCCACCGTCCAGGGGAACCACTGTCTACCTGCATCCACCGTCCCGGTGAACCACTGTCTAGCTGCATCCACCGTCCCGGTGAATCACTGTCTTGCTGCATCCACAGTCCCAGTGAACCACTGTCTACCTGCATCCACCGTCCCATTGAACCACTGTCTAGCTGCATCCAGAGTCCCAGTGAACCACTGTCCAGCTGCATCCACAGTTCCGGTGAACCACTGTCTAGCTGCATCCAGCGTCCCGGTGAACCACTGTCTAGCTGCATCCACAGTACCGGTGAACCACTGTCTATCTGCATCCACCGTCCCAGTGAACCACTGTCTAGCTGCATCCACAGTCCCAGTGAACCACTGTCTAGCTGCTTCCAGCGTCCCGGTGAACCACTGTCTAGCTGCATCCACCGTCCCGGTGAACCACTGTCTAGCTGCATCCACCGTCCCAGTGAACCACTGTCTAGCTGCATCCAGCGTCCCAGTGAACCACTGTCTAGCTGCATCCACAGTCCCGGTGAACCACTGTCTAGCTGCATCCACAGTCCCGGTGAACCACTGTCTAGCTGCAACCACTGTCCCAGTGAACCACTGTCTAGCTGCATCCACCGTCCCAGTGAACCACTGTCTAGCTGCATCCACAGTCCCGGTGAAACACTGTCTACCTGCATCCACAGTCACTGTGAACCACTGTCTAGCTGCATCCACAGTCCCGGTGAACCACTGTCTAGCTGCATCCACCGTCCCGGTGAACCACTGTCTAGCTGCATCCACAGTCCCAGTGAACCACTGTCTAGCTGCATCCACAGTCCCAGTGAACCACTGTCTAGCTGCAACCACCGTCCCAGTGAACCACTGTCTAGCTGCATCCACCGTCCAAGTGAACCACTGTCTAGCTGCATCCACAATCCCAGTGAACCACTGCCTAGCTGCATCCACAGTCCCGGTGAACCACTGTCTAGCTGCAACCACCGTCCCAGTGAACCACTGTCTAGCTGCATCCACCGTCCCAGTGAACCACTGTCTAGCTGCATCCACAGTCCCGGTGAACCACTGTCTAGCTGCTTCCACAGTCCCGGTGAACCACTGTCTAGATGAATCCACCGTCCCGGTGAACCACTGTCTAGCTGCATCCACAGTCCCAGTGAACCACTGTCTAGCTGCATCCACAGTCCCAGTGAACCACTGTCTAGCTGCAACCACCGTCCCAGTGAACCACTGTCTAGCTGCATCCACAGTCCCAGTGAACCACTGTCTAGCTGCATCCACAGTCCTGGTGAACCACTGTCTAGCTGCATCCACAGTCCCGGTGAACCATTGTCTAGCTGCAGCCACTGTCCCAGTGAACCACTGTCTAGTTGCATCCACAGTCCCGGTGAACCACTGTCTAGCTGCAACCACCGTCCCAGTGAACCACTCTCTAGCTGCATCCACAGTCCCAGAGATCCACTGTCTAGCTGCATCCACAGTCCCAGTGAACCACTGTCTAGTTGCATCCACCGTCCCAGTGAACCACTGTCTAGCTGCATCCACAGTCCCGGTGAACCACTGTCTAGCTGCATACACCGTCCCGGTGAACCACTCTCTAGCTGCATCCACAGTCCCAGTGAACCACTGTCTAGCTGCATCCACAGTCCCGGTGAACCACTGTCTAGCTGCATCCACAGGCCCAGTGAACCACTGTCTAGCTGCATCCACAGTCCCGGTGAACCACTGTCTAGCTGCATCCACAGTCCCGGTGAACCATTGTCTAGCTGCAACCACTGTCCCAGTGAACCACTGTCTAGCTGCATCCACCGTCCCAGTGAACCACTGTCTAGCTGCATCCACAGTACCGGTGAACCACTGTCTAGCTGCATCCACAGTCAAGGTGAACCACTGTCTAGCTGCATCCACATTCCCGGTGAACCACTGTCTAGCTGCATCCACCGTCCCGGTGAACCACTGTCTAGCTGCATCCATAGTCCCAGTGAACCACTGTCTAGCTGCATCCACATTCCCGGTGAACCACTGTCTAGCTGCAACCACCGTCCCAGTGAACCACTGTCTAGCTGCATCCACAGTCCCAGTGAACCACTGTCTAGCTGCATCCACAGTCCCAGTGAACCACTGTCTAGCTGCATCCACAGTCCCAGTGAACCACTGTCTAGCTGCAACCTCCGTCCCGGTGAACCACTGTCTAGCTGCATCCACAGTCCCGGTGAACCACTGTCTAGCTGCATCCACAGTCCCGGTGAACCACTGTCTAACTGCATCCACAGTCCCGGTGAACCACTGTCTAGCTGCATCCACAGTCCCAGAGATCCACTGTCTAGCTGTATCCACAGTCCTGGTGAACCAATGTGTAGCTGCATCCACCGTCCCGGTGAACCACTGTCTAGCTGCATCCACCGTCCCGGTGAACCACTGTCTAGCTGCATCCACAGTCCCAGTGAACCACTGTCTAGCTCCATCCACAGTCCCAGTGAACCACTGTCTAGCTGCATCCACAGTCCCGGTGAACCACTGTCTAGCTGCATCCACAGTCCCAGTGAACCACTGTCTAGCTGCATCCACAGTCCTTGTGAACCACTGTCTAGCTGCATCCACCGTCCTGGTGAACCACTGTCTAGCTGCATCCACAGTCCCGGTGAACCACTGTCTAGCTGCATCCACCGTCCTGGTGAACCACTGTCTAGCTGCATCCACAGTCCCAGTGAACCACTGTCTAGCTGCATCCACAGTCCCGGTGAACCACTGTGTAGCTGCAACCACAGTCCTGGTGAACCACTGTCTATCTGCAACCACCGTCCTGGTGAACCACTGTATAGTCGCAACCACCGTTCTGCTGAACTACTGTCTAGCTGCAACCACCGTCCTGGTGAACCACTATTTAGTTGCAACCACCGTCCTGGTGAAACACTGTCTAGCTGCAACCACCGTCCTGGTGAACCACTGTCTTGTTGCAACCACCGTGCTGGTGAACCACTGTCTAGCTACAACAGCCGTCCTGGTGAACCACTGTCTAGCTGCAACCACCGTCCTGGTGAACCACTGTCTATCTGCAACCACCCTCCTGGTGAACCACTGTCTAGCTGCCACCACAGTCCTGGTGAACCACTGTCTAGCTGCAACCACCGTCCTGGTGAACCACTGTCTAGCTGCAACCACCGTCCTGGTGAACCACTGCTTAGTTGCAACCACCGTCCTGGTGAACCAGTGTTTAGCTGCAACCAGCGTCCTGGTGAACCACTGTGTAGCTGCATCCACTAGGGTTTCCAGACTTATTACTGAAAGGGACTGTGTATAATAATTTGACAGTATTGTGTTCCACAATGTTTACTGCGAGGTTAATGCGTTTGTGTGATAATTTATCGAAGATCCTTTTAATGCGGGTGTTAGTTATCGGTTGTCAAAGAAACTTGTCGATAGGTCCTTTATCAGTTATGTGATTCTGTGTGTGTGTGTACTTACCTATTTGTGTTGCAGGGGTCGATTCACAGCTCTTGGCTGCGCTTCTTCGCTGGTCGCTACTAAGTCCACTCTTTCCCTGCTACATGAGCTTTATCGTAACTTTTCTTAAAGCTATGTATGGATCCTGCCTCCACTATAAATAAATCTGGCAACGGTGGGATTCGAACCCACGCCTCCGAGGAGACTGGTGCCTTAAACCAGCGCTTTAGACCGCTCGGTCAAGCTACTGTGTGTGTGTGTGTGTGTGTGTGTGTACTCACCTAATTCACCTAATTGTACTCACCTAATTGTGGTTGCAGGGGTCAAGACTCAGCTCCTGGCCCCGCCTCTTAACTGATCGCTACTAGGTCCTCTCCCTCTCTGCTTCCTTAGCTTTGTCATACCTCTTCTTAAAACTGTATGGTTCCTGCCTCCACTACTTCACTTGCTAGGCTATTCCACTTCCTGACGACTCTGACTGAAGAAATACTTCCTAACGTCCCTGTGACTCGTCTGAGTCTTCAGCTTCCAGTTGTGACCCTTTGTTTCTGTGTCCCCTCTCTGGAACATCCTATCTCTGTCCACCTTGTCTATGCCCCGCAGTATCTTGTATGTCGTTATCATGTCTCCCCTGACCCTTCTGTCCTCCAGTGTCGTCAGTCCGATTTCCCTCAACCTTTCCTCGTACATTCCCCTGTGCTCTGGGACTAGCCTTGTTGCTAACCTTTGTACTTTAACTTCCTGACGTGCTTGACCAGGTGTGGGTTCCAGACTGGTGCTGCATACTCCAGTATGGGCCTAACATACACAGTGTACAGTGTCTTAAACGATTCCTTATTAAGGTATCGGAACGCTATTCTCAGGTTTGCCAGGCTCCCGTATGCTGCAGCAGTTATTTGGTTGATGTGTGCCTCCGGTGACGTGCTCGGTGTTATGGTCACCCAAAGGTCTTTCTCCCTGAGTGAGGTCTGTAGTCTTTGTCCACCTAGCCTATACTCTGTCTGCGGTCTTATTTGCCCCTCCCCAATCTTCATGACTTTGCATTTGGCAGGGTTGAATTCGAGAAGCCAGTTTCTGGACCACATGTCCAGCCTGTCCAGGTCTCTTTGCAGTCCTGCCTCATCCTCATCCGATTTAATTCTTCTCATCAACTTCACATCATCTGCGAATAGGGACACTTCAGAGTCTATTCCTTCCATCATGTCGTTCGCATACATCAAAAATAGCACTGGTCCTAGAACTGACCCCTGTGGGACCCCGCTCGTCACTGGCGCCCACTGTGATACCTCTTCACGTACCATGACTCGTTGTTGCCTCCCTATCAGGTATTCCCTGCTCCATTGCAGTGCCCTCCCTGTTATATGCGCCTGATCCTCCAGCTTCTGCACTAATCTCTTTTGGGGAACTGTGTCAAAGGCCTTCCTGCAGTCTAGGAAAATGCAATCAACCCACCCCTCTCTCTCGTGTCTTACTTCTGTTACCTTGTCATAAAACTCCAGAAGGTTTGTGACACAGGATTTGCCTTCCATGAACCCATGCTGGTTTTCATTTATAATCTTGTTCCGTTCCAGGTGTTCCACCACTCTCCTCCTGATAATTTTCTCCATGACTTTGCACACAATACATGTCAGAGACACAGGTCTGTAGTTTAGTGCCTCATTTCTGCTTCCTTTCTTAAATATGGGGACTACATTTGGTGTCTTCCATTTCTCAGGTAGTTGTGTGTGTGTGTGTGTGTGCTCACCTAGTTGTACTCACCTATTTGTAGTTTCAGGGGTCGAAACATAGCTTCTGATCGCTACTAGATCCTCTCTCTCCCTGCTCCATGAGCTTGATCATACCTCGTCTTAAAACAATGTATGGGTCCTGCCTCCACTACTTGCCAGACTATTCCACTTCCTGACAACTCTATGACTAAAGAAATACTTCCTAACATCTCTGTGACTCATTTGAACCTTAAACTTCCAATTGTGACCCCTTGTTTCTGTGTCCCATCTCTGAAACATCCGGTCTCTGTCCATCTTGTCAATTCCTCGAAGTATTTTGCATGTCGTTATCATGTCTCCCCTAACCCTCCTCTCCTCCAGTGTCGTCAGGCCGATTTTCCTTAATCTTTCTTCGTAGGACATTCCCCTTAGCTCTGGAACTAACCTTATTGTGTGTGTGTGTGTGTGCGTGTGTGTGTGTGTGTGTGTGTGTGTGTGTGTGTGTGTGTGTGTGTGTGTGTGTGTGTGTGTGTGTGTGTTTGTGTGTGTGTGTGTGCACACACACTCATCTATATGTACTCACCTATATGTGCTTGCAGGGGGGTCGAGTCTTGGCTCATGGCATTATCAACACGAAATTGTTAATAGCCAAAATAAGACATTTCCGATAACTCGACTTGGTAACAAAAAAATTAAGACACCGAAATGTTCCTTGAATCATCATGCAATATTTAAAAAAAAATCACTTAAAAAATTAAGTTTCCATTCCACCCCCCCTCCCCGACCCCCCCCCCCCCCCCTTCCTTAAGGCTGTATGTAACCTACTCACAACCAAAAAAAAAAAAAAGGAATACTTTAAACCCTTAAAAAAGGGCACTGAAGCATAGTTTGAGTGTTTATACTTAGAAATATACACATCTCAGTGTACATATTCACATGTATATGAATACAGATTTTTTAACATTTTTAATTATTATTAATTAAGAACGATATTATTCAACTGTCTTTTTCATCTCATTATTCTACTAGACTGGGAAATAATTTACAATTATTATAACCAAAAAGAAGCGCAAAACCTACAAGGGTCGTACAGCGCGGAATTAATTTATGATACACATTTCTCTAAAATATATTTTTGACTAGATTGAGTCGCTAATAGTTGACGAAAGATCGATTTTACAACCCGCCCAGCACTGAATAACCCATACGTGTTTAGCGCTTCGTGAAATACAGTAATCATATTTTTATGAGAGTAAACGAGAAGGTATAACAATTTTCAGTTCAGTAGGCCTATAGCTAAATTTATGAATTTAACTAAACGAATGCAGGTAAAATGTAAAAACTGTTGATCGAAGAAGCAAGAAAAAGCGAGAGGGAAAAAAAGACGCACCAGAGGAAACAAAATACTGGTAAAAATAAAATTTTAACGTGAAGCAATGTAAGAGAGACAAGGTCATGACACACACACACACACACACACACACACACACACACACACACACACACACACACACACACACACACACACACACACACACACACACACACACACACACAGGTCACCTCAGTGAGTTATAGTGGACTGACCTGGAACGCGTCTCCTGTTGATTGCTGCACAAAATGGTCGAAGATTAATATCTTTAATCTCGGGTGTTTGTCCCCTGCCTTTCTCTCTCTCTCTCTCTCTCTCTCTCTCTCTCTCTCTATCTATCTATCTATCTATCTATCTATCTATCTGTCTGTCTCCCTTCCCACTCTCCTCCCTCCTATCTCTCTCTCCCTTTCTCACTCCCTTCCCCTCTCTCTCCCTTCCCCTCTCTCACTCCCTTCCCCTCTCTCACTCCCTTCCCCTCTCTTCCCTCTCTCCTCCCTCCCCCCTCTCTCCCTTCCCTTCTCTTCTCTCTCCCTCTTTTTTTATGCACAGGGTTTGACAAGGTTAGGTTAAGGATCCCTAGCTTTATTGACAAGCTATTTACAAGTTAAGGATTCCTAACTTTATTGACAAGTTAAAAGCTGTTATCCACATCAGCTCATTTGAAAGCATTTTTATTGTTACGAAACATATAAGGAACATGATGAAGTTGGAGCCATCTGTGGGCCAGCATTTTCATTTGATCAACTGACTTTATCTCGTTGACATCATAATGCTGTACGAATGTGTTCCATACTCGAGTCATCCTGGGGATAAATGATCTCAGATGAAGTGATGTTCTGGAGAAGGATACAGCCAGAGTGAAATTAGTGCTCTCTCTCTCTCTCTCTCTCTCTCTCTCTCTCTCTCTCTCTCTCTCTCTCTCTCTCTCTCTCTCTCTCTCTCTCTCTCTCTCTCTCTCTCTCTCTCATTTTTTCTGCTTAATTTCGCGAAAATCTCTAACCTAATCAACAGTCACTTTACCAACTTTCTTCAGCCATAGTAAACATCCAACTCTTGCTTAGGAGGATTTACTGCCAAGATCTACAGTACACTTGTATTATTTTTTCACACAAGTCTATAATTCAGTGGCATGATTTACTGACAAGTATATGAAACACACATAATATGACGTTTATGGACTTTTTTTACAGCTTATTTCCACATATCTAATACAGATTTGTTTAATGTAATATATACATGAAAGAAATGGAATAGAAGAGGCTAAACTACAGAAACTGTAGACAAGAGAACTGGTGTACTCACCAGAGTACAACGAGATAGAATGCATGTCTGCCACTTAGCTCATGGAGGACGGAACCTTCAACAGTCTTTGTGGTGCATGACCACACTTGCATTTATTATTATAGCTTCTCATAACTATAATATCTGTATTGTATGTCTTTATACGCGTCTGTTGGTTTGTTTCACAGTCAAGAGATCTGCTAGATATATGCACATGAAATCGACAATTGTTCATCATGTGAGAGCCCATAATCATAATATTAACGGGGAAGCTTCCGCTTTTTAATATAAAAATAATTATATATAAAAGGGTGAAAGCCTTGAGTTGGCTATGACTTTTTCCATCGAACAAAAGCCATTCGGAAAACAATGTTATACCTGCCATTGCTCTGTAGACATTTATTCATGTTCCTGACTCAAGACATTTGTCTTGACGCTGCATACAGTCTGCTGATCTGGCATCTTTGTTTTTCTTTTATGGACACACAAGTTCAGCACCGAAAAAAAAGCAATTGCAGCTGCCATGGCCTGCAACTCTTCCTGTGTCCTTGGACACGAAAGTTTTGCTGCGCCACCAAGATAGGGCAGGTATAATCTTTCTCTTCGATCATCATCCGAGTTGAGGCGAGGTCAGATGTAGAGCTTCTCCAGTGCTGTGGCCCAGGAACCCATTCATAGAGCAAAATTTCTTTCTGGAATTCTCAGAACACCCATCGCTATATACCGAATGAAACACCAACACCTTGCTGCCAGCAGCAAAACATTCTTTCTCTATGTGTGGGTTATTTATGAAGCTTTCTAGTCACGGTGTTGCGCCTTGTTATTCATCATATCTTACATATCCATCACATTGTGGCCCCAGTCATCACTCCTATGGATACTTAAGGATTAACAATAAAATTGTAAAACAATTAACAATAAAATTGTAAAACACAGGATTAACAATAAAATTGTAAAACACAGGATTAACAATAAAATTGTAAAACACAGGATTAACAATAAAATTGTAAAACACAGGATTAACAATAAAATTGTAAAACACAGGATTAACAATAAAATTGTAAAACACAGGATTAACAATAAAATTGTAAAACACAGGATTAACAATAAAATTGTAAAACACAGGATTAACAATAAAATTGTAAAACACAGGATTAACAATAAAATTGTAAAACACAGGATTAACAATAAAATTGTAAAACACAGACGGACAAAATGTAAACAAATATGTAAACTGAAAAAATATTAAAGGTGTGCAGTTTACCTCTGTATGTATGGCTCAGGCAGAGCTCTTCCTTATTTGTCAAAAACAAAATCTGGGAAAACTCTTGAAAACCGTTTTCTCAGAATGTGTTCTTGATACCAGAAATTTTGAAATTTGTCTCAAATACGTCGTTATTTAGTTTCAGCAAAAACAAATATTTCGTGAGCGAGCAGCATCGTGTATAAATTACACTGAGATATCTTGAGTGGAAATATCACTGTGTGTGTGTGTGTGTGTGTGTGTGTGTGTGTGTATGTGTGTGTGTGTGTGTGTGTGTGTGTGTGTGTGTGTGTGTGTGTGTTTTGTGTGTGTGTGTGTGTGTGTGTGTGTGTGTGTGTGTGTGTGTGTGTGTGTGTGTTTGTTTTGTGTGTGTGTGTGTGTGTGTGTGTGTGTGTGTGTGTGTATGTGTGTGTGTGTTGTGTGTGTGCGTTTGTGTGTGTGTGTGTGTTTGTTTTGTGAGTGTGTGTGTGTGTGTGCGTGTGTGTGTGTGTGTGTGTGTGTGTGTGTGTGTGTGTGTGTGTGTGTGTGTGTGTGTGTGTGTGTGTGTTTTGTGTGTGTGTGTGTATGTGTGTGTGTGTGTGTGTGTGTGTGTGTGTGTGTGTGTTTTGTGTGTGTGTGTGTTGTGTGTGTGTGTGTGTGCGAGCGTGTGTGTGTGTGTGTGTGTGTGTGTGTGTGTGTGTGTGTGTGTTGTGTGTGTGTGTGTTGTGTGTGTGTGTGTGTGTGTGTGTGTGTGTGTGTGTGTGTGTGTGTGTTTTGTGTGTGTGTGTGTGTGTGTATGTGAGCGAGCGTGCGTGTGTGTGTGTGTGTGTGTGTGTGTGTGTGTGTGTGTGTGTGTGTGTGTGTGTGGGTGTGTGTGTGTGGCTGTGTGTGTGCGTGTGTGTGTGTATGTTGTGTGTGTGTGTGTGTGTGTGTGTGTGTACTCACCTATTTGTGGTTGCAGGGGTCGAGTCTTAGCTCCTGGCCCCGCCTCTTCACCGGTTGCTACTGGACCCTCTCTCTCCCCGCTCCATGAGCTTTATCAAACCTCGTCTTAAAACTGTGTATGGTTCCTGCTTCCACTACGTCATTTTCTAGGCTATTCCACTGCCTTACAACTCTATGACTGAAGAAATACTTCCTAATATCTCTCTGACTCATTTGTGTCTTCAACTTCCAATTGTGGCCTCTTGTTTCTGTGTCCCCTCCCTGGAACATCCTGTCTTTGTCCACCTTGTCTATTCCACGCAGTATTTTATATGTCGTTATCATGTCTCCCCTGACCCTCCTGTCCTCCAGTGTCGTCAGGCCGATTTCCCTTAATCTTTCTTCATAGGACATTCCCCTTAGCTCTGGAACTAACCTTGTGGCAAACCTTTGTACTTTCTCTAGTTTCTTGACGTGCTTTATCAAGTGCGGGTTCCAAACAGGTGCTGCATACTCCAGTATGGGCCTGACATACACGGTGTACAGTGTCTTGAACGATTCCTTACTAAGGTATCGGAATGCTGTTCTCAGGTTTGCCAGGCGCCCATATGCTGCAGCAGTTATCTGATTGATGTGTGCTTCAGGAGACATGCTCGGTGTTATACTCACCCCAAGATCTTTCTCCTTGAGTGAGGTTTGCAGTCTTTGGCCACCTAGCCTATACTCTGTCTGTGGTCTTCTGTGCCCTTCCCCTATCTTCATGACTTTGCATTTGGCAGGATTAAATTCGAGAAGCCATTTGCTGGACCAGGTGTCCAGTCTGTCCAGGTCTCTTTGAAGTCCTGCCTGGTCCTCATCAGATTTAATTCTCCTCATTAACTTCACATCATCTGCAAACAGGGACACTTCTGAGTCTAACCCTTCCATCATGTCGTTCACATATACCAAAAATAGCACTGGTCCTAGGACCGACCCCTATGGGACCCCGCTCGTCACAGGTGCCCACTGTGATACATCATTATGTACCATGACTCATTGTTTCCTCCCTGTCAGGTATTCTCTGATCCATTGCAGTGCCCTTCCTGTTATATGCGCCTGATGCTCTAGCTTCTGCACTAATCTCTTGTGAGGAACTGTGTCAAAGGCCTTCTTGCAGTCCAAGAAGATGCAATCAACCCACCCCTCTCTCTCGTGTCTTACTTCTGTTATTTTATCATAAAACTCCAGAAGGTTTGTGACACAGGATTTGCCTTCCGTAAATCCGTGCTGGTTGGCATTTATACTCTTGTTCAGTTCCAGGTGCTCCACCACTCTCCTCCTGATAATCTTCTCCATAATTTTGCATACTATACACGTCAATGACACAGGTCTATAGTTTAGTGCCTCTTTTCTGTCTCCTTTTTTAAAAATGGGAACTACATTTGCCGTCTTCCATACCTCAGGTAGTTGCCCAGTTTCCAGGGACGTGTTGAAGATTGTGGTAAGTGGCACGCTCAACATATCTGCTCCCTCTCTAAGGACCCACGGGGAGATGTTGTCCGGTCCCATTGCCTTTGAGGTATCGATGTCCCTTAGCAGTTTCTTCACCTCCTCCTCATCTGTATGTATGTCGTCCAACACTTGTTGGTGTATTCCTTGCTGGTGTCCCCATCTGATCTGTCCCCCAGAGTCCTTCCTGTCTCTACTGTAAATACTTCCTTAAATCTCGTGTTGAGCTCCTCACATACCTCTTGATCATTTCTTGTGAGTTCTCCACCTTCTTTCCTCAGCCTTATCACCTGGTCCTTGACTGTTGTCTTCCTCCTAATGTGGCTATACAGCAGTTTCGGGTCAGATTTGACTTTCGATGCTATGTCGTTTTCATATTGTCCCTGGGCCTCCCTCCTTATCTGTGCATACTCGTTTCTGGCTCTTCTACTAATCTCCTTGTTTTCCTGGGTCCTATGCCTCCTGTACCTTTTCCATTCTCTGTTGCACTTAGTTTTTGCCTCCCTACACCTTCGGGTGTGTGTGTGTGTGTGTGTGTGTGTGTGTGTAGTGTACGTGTGTGTGTGAGTGTGTTGTGTGTGGTATGTGTGTGTGTGTGTGTGTAGTGTACGTGTGCGTGTGAGTGTGTTGTGTGTGGTATGTGTGTGTGTGTGTGTGTAGTGTACGTGTGTGTGTGAGTGTGTTGTGTGTGGTATGTGTGTGTGTGTGTGTGTGTAGTGTACGTGTGTGTGTGAGCGTGTTGTGTGTGGTATGTGTGTGTGTGTGTGTGCGTGTGTGTGTGTGTGCGTGTGTATGTGTTGTGTGTGTGTGTGTGGCTGTGTGTGCGTGTGTTTGTGTATGTGTGTGTGTGTGTGTGTGTGTGTGTGTAGTGTACGTGTGTGTGTGTGAGTGTGTTGTGTGTGGTATGTGTGTGTGTGTGCGTGTGTATGTGTGTGTGTATGTGTTGTGTGTGTGTGTGTGTGTGTGTGTGTATGTGTTGTGTGTGTGTATGTGTGTGTGTGTGTGTGTGTGTGTGTGTGTGTGTGCGTGTGTGTGTGTGTGTGTATGTGTGTGTGTGTATGTGTGTGTGTACCTGGTTTATTTGTGTGTTCCAGCGCATAAATCTAATTTCACAAAAGTTTATGCAAAGAGTTTATTGAATAAAATCCATTTATTTGGTTTATGTGAAGGGTTTGCGTGGAGCGAGTTTAAACACTTAAATTACACGGGAATTACAACCTGGTAACTAATATTAAAAGTGGCGTGACCTTTTGATAAAGATAAACAATAATAAAATGGGTAAACTTGTGTATGTCTTTATACGTAAACTTTAGTTAAGGTTGTAACTATATTCTCATTAATTCCAAACGAAGACGAAGAACAACAACAACTTAGACTATAAAATATAAGTCCATTAAGTTGTCAGAAAATTTAAGAGAGTCAGTAATGAACAACATTATATTAATGGAACACAAAACCGACAAGTAGAAAAACGAGACACACATGAAACTGTGGCACACGCCTTCCACATCTCCTTATAAATGAATAATGGGGTCCGGACGAGACATCTTATGTGTCAAGGAACTCACCGAGAATACAAAAATATTCAAACCTGGTTATCTTGAGACCTCATTAAAGAAAGTAATTTTTTTTCAACAAACCGGCCATATTCCGCTGAGGCAGGGTTCCCGAAAAGAAAAACGAAAATTTCTTTTTAAATTTAGTAACGTACGCAGGAAAAGGGGCTAGTAGCCCCTTGCTCCCGGCATTTTAGTCAACTCTTACGACAAGCATGGTTTACGGAGGAAGAGTTCTGTTCCACTTCCCCATGGGAAAAAATTAAGTAATACGGTGGATAAATGAAAAATGGTAAATAACGAGCTAATATTACACAGAGGGATAGGAAAAATCCTTGTAGCTGTTGAAGCATTAAATAAATTAGTTAAAAGGAGATATAATATTAGACATAAAAATATCTAAATGATAAACAGCTTATCTATAGATGAGCAAATTATAGAACATGAAAGTTACTGAGTTATTAATATAGTATTATAGAAAAAATACAAGAGCCAAACAAGTGTATTTACTTACATTTCAAAAAATGCTTTTGATACCAGAGTTCTTCACGAAAGTTTAATCCAGAAAGTGAAAACTACAGGTGTAAAAGGAAATATATTTCAGTCCGTGAAAGATATTATGCTGATAAGATAAATGCAACCAGTAACTAGAGGATAAATCTATTCGTAGTTTGCTCGCTCTGTGGGCTGAAGTCACATATGGGGTCCTACAAGGATCAGTGCTAATCCAGATGTCGCCTGTGGGAGACCCACCAGCGACATGAGGGATGATTACAAACAAGTTAACACCAGAAGCGTGTTATGCTTGGTATTTACACAGTAGATTACAACTATTGGAACAGTGAAATGTTAGTGTTATTGTACAGCGTAAGTTGTGCCGAAACTGGAATATGCGCGCGAGGTAAGGTGTTCAAACCTTAAAAAAAATGACATTAACTGAAATACATTCTGGAATTGAGAAATAAGAAATAAATATCCTTGTTGGAATATAAGAGAGAGCAAATCCTTATAAATATATAAAACAAAGCCACAAATTACAAAATAACGTTTTTTTTCTGGTGCTGTTAATAAGAAATTTATTTTACAAAAAAGCAATGTAAAAGTACTATATAAAAGAACTTTTTCAAATGGCTAGAATAAAATCAGAGAATAGTTTGTGCCAAAATAATTGTGAATGTATAAAAGATACTACATTTATAACAGGAGCATATGCTCTATTATGGTCACTACAAATAGACAAATACCAGAGGTACAGGATATACACGTAATGCAGAATTTTCCAGGATAACAGGTTCATAAATTATGAGAATGAGAGGAAATAAACCAGCTAGACTAACTCTGATATTCACCCAGGAACTTTCCCATCTCGACCAGCTTCAGGTACCATAAAGAGCCAATGATGCAACCATCCTGACATCTAAATGTTTAGCAGAAATTCGGCTGAAGGATGTGGGTAGCGTGAAGGAAAAAGTGTTTTTTTTTATGAACACTTTAAATGAAGCTCAGAGTCACTTCTATCAGTGCACTTAAAACAGGAGAACTTAAACAATGAACTTAAGCTGCAGACACAAAACAATGCTCAGAAAATCTGAATCTCAAAAAGTACTGTGTAAGGTGATTGTGTGTGAGGCAAAGTTGGTTAAAATTATAGCCATAATTTTTAAAGGGGTGGACCGGTAAGCCAGGAAAAGGCCTTGATCAGATGACCAAAAGCTACAGCGGTGGGTCAAAATATGACTAAGACCCGAGTCATGAAACACTTGTCCTGTTTTCTGACGAAATTTACCTAACCTAACCTGCGTGTGAGGCTGTTATAGGAGATAGTAACCACTTCTCTTCAAGTCATTGGTAAAACGCAATCCGACCTCTGAGGTAGAGAGGGCGGTGGCAGCCTGCCGTGCCTGGCAGATATGCCCATAAGTGTTAGAAATGCATCATGGAGCACCTAAAAATGATAAATATAACGAAAATATTGTCGGTTATTACATTATCTTAAACATAGACGATTCGAAGTATCTCTTGTTACATCAGTGCTAACAGTAAATATTGACAATTGTACATTGGCATTGTCAATATATTTTAAATATTGTGAGCCTATACATCCGTGTCAATGATGGACACGGATGTATAGGCTCATAATATTTAAAATATATCGACAAAGACAATGTTTATTTCCTTGTAAAGTTTACAATGTGTGGTTTACATGTTAAAAATATCAATTACGACGAAGGCCACTAGCAGGCCTAGGCATTTCGGGCAGACTAATACTATTTCTTACTCTATATTGATATAGGTTATGGAGTAGTACATTTAACATACATTATTAGAGACATACAAAATTAGATACAAGGGCGACCCTTGGTTCAAGAATGTGAAAAGAAATGCTCAAAAATATAAAATGCATATTGGAAAAGTAATGGAAACCAGTTGATGGAAACCAGAGCCAAAATAAGTGGAACGATACAAGACAGGAGGAAGTAACAGGTGGAATTCACCAAGAATCAGACCTCTGAAGTTTGATTCCTACAAGTCGATGTTTTCAGATTTGCAAGAAAGCAAGGGAAAATTTCAAGAGCCTCCCAACAAATGGCTACACAAGTTCAACTCTGAGTAGTTTAAAGTGATGAGGATGGGAGGAGACAAGAAGCCACTAACACGTATTCACCTGGGAGGAAACCAGCTGCTATCAATGCCAGGGAGGAATGCTGACCCGAGATGGTCATCATAACGAATCTTTCCCAGGAAACAAACACGATAACGTCGGTACCATAATACAACATTGTTAAATATATAAAGTACCTTCAGAAAGTTGAACCATTCTTTTATGATAACATATGATGAAATTAAGACACAGGTGCAACATCTGGGTATCTTTATTGTAGACGTTTCGTCATCCAGTGGCTTTATCAATACAAATTCTAGGACATAACTTGAAGAGAGTAGGTTGAGGGACTGATTACCTTATCTTCTGTATATAGTCCTACCGTCTTCAACCTATGTCCTAGAATTTGTATTGATAAAGCCACTGGATGGCGAAACGTCTACAATAAAGATGCCCAGATGTTGCACATGTGTCTTAATTTCATCTTGTCGGTATTATATACCATTCTCGCACATGATAATATATAACACGCCTATAATAACAAGAATGGAGAATGTAGCTCAAACGTATAATTCACACCTCAAACAAACACATGAGTGTGAGCTGATCCACAGATTTGCCACCACACTTGTTCCTGAAATCAGTGATCTATGAAGACGGTGTTAAAATACTGCAGTAATGAAGTCTAACAGAGGACATGGTCACAAGGCGGCAAGGCGGGTAAAAATATTGTTGCATTTTAGTATGTAAAGCTAATCCCGTGTGGCTCATTTAGGAATTTAAGCTGTGGAGACTCGATAATACATTCCCTAATCGCGGCCCGGTTTCTGACCAGTAATAACCTTTCCCAGCATGAGAGGAAGAGACGGGTATTGGTTAAAGCTTACCTTGGCCGCTATTGCGAAGTGTACTTGAACCTTTTGTGCCTCCAAGTGCACAATTTACGTCACGTGTGATACAATAAACTACGTAACGTTAGCGGTACAGACACAGCAAAAGAAAACTTTCATTACTACGATGTTTCACCTACATTAGGCTTTGCCAACTTGATAAGAGCTTCTTGTAGGTGAAAACGCAATAAATAATATTCTTTTACTCATGTCTTTTGACCATTTGTCAGCTCCTCTCCAGTTCGTAAACACAGCTCACCAACACACACGCACACACACACGTAAAATGTTAATTCTGTTCTGTATACAAATATATAGATTTATACTAGTCTTACCATTAAAAATTCCCACAAATGGATGGAGTAGTTAGTATAATGTGTAGCCGCAAAAGATCCTGAGAAACAGCCAAGCATCGAATAACAGAGATATACAAATAAATTCCCATGCAAACTGTAACTTACGTTATGTATAGAGACCCATTGTATACACTCCCTAAGCGCCCTGCAGAACCGGGATAGAAAAAAAAAAGCGCCACTAAATGTTGACTTGGTGCAAGCTGGTCCCCAAACACCAGCTGGCTTGGAGAACTTGAAAACAACTCTCAGCTGATGACTCACGGCAGCTGATTTCGAGAAACACTCTAATAACAGTACCAGCAAGAGCGCCAGTGGCAGCCTGGAGAACTGCAGTAATAACAGAATTATCAATGAAATTAGCAGAAATGTAATAATAGCAGAATATAAGTTAAGCCAGCAGAAGTAGCAAAAAGGGACTGTCAGTAGTGTAATCTTCTACAGCAATATGGGCAAAAATACAGTAACAGGCACGATTATCAGTTACAGCAGAGTGAATAGCAGAGATGTACTGTTAGAATAACAGGATAATCATTAGTTACAGCACCAGTAGCAGAAGAAATTTAATAATAACAGAAAAATTATTATTAGCAGGAGCAGAACTCGTTATCAGTAACAGTAGAAGTCATAAAAGCAATAAGAGAGACTATTGTAACAAGAGCAGGAACAGCAATAACAGCAACACTCGCAGTAACAAGGAGCCATAACAGTAGCAACAGCAATAATAGCATCAGCAATGACAGCAGTGATACCAGCATCAGTTGCTTTCAAAACGGAAGAACCACAACAGTGGTACTTGCGCATATAAACACCCTTGGGACTTTTTTTTTTATTTTGCATGCCTGGTAAACACAAGCGGCGGCGGCAGCAGCAGCAGCAGCAGCACGTAACATGTGCAGCACAACTACACAGCCAGTTTATGGCCGGGGTTGCGTTACTGCGACTTTAACGAGAGCTAAACTGCAACAGAAAGTCAGCTGGTCACTGCACCATCATGGTTCCCGATCACACTAACTGCTCTAGTTAACTGATCTTGTGTGTGTCTGTGTCTCTCTGTCTATCTGTTTCTGTCTCTGTCTGTCTGTCTGTCTGTCTCTCTCTCTCTCTCTCTCTCTCTCTCTCTCTATATATATATATATATATATATATATATATATATATATATATATCTATATATATATATATATATATATATATATATATACACACACACACAAAACACCGGTTATGTTCGCCAGTTTTTAGACATTTGAGAAGGAGAGAGTGCCACAGGGTACAAAATAGGAGCTTGGTAGGATCACAGAATAAGGGACTGTGTTGATGGAGAAATTCCTGAATGTGGTCCATTGAAAAGAATACTTAAGTTGAAAGATAACCTAGGAGATAATGACATGTCTAGGCCGGTGGTTCTTATCTGGTGGTTTATGGCCCAATGGTCGTCCATGGAGCCTTTGTTTTGGCGGTCCATAGGAACATTGTCCAAGATCACAGGATGTTGAGCATACACCGCCATGCAGCTAGCATTCCTGTACCTTGCCCATACAATAGCTTAGGTTGGCTGGCACTGAGCATCAGCGTAGCCGCTTTAGTAAGGCTGGGTGGGTGGTATTTCCTTCGTTAGGTGTTGATGAGATACGTGTGCATCATTTGGGTGTCTTTATTCTGGAAACGTCTCGCCAGCCAGTGGTTTCTTCAGTCCAAGCAGAGGACGGTGGAAGATGAGCCTGAGGTAATCAGTCTCTTAATCTGGACTGAAGAAGCCATTGGCTGGCGAAACGTTTCCAGAATAAAGATATCCAAATGTTTCACAAGTGTCTCATTTATCAACTTGCCGGTTTTCTAGACCATTTATTCAGATTCGTCCAGTGTTGTTGAACAAGTGTGGCATCCAAAACATTGCAGGAACAACTCAACACCGTTTGCAAAAGGATGGAAAAAATTTTGGGCCAGTCCATGCAGTCAAATTTCTTCTTCCATTTGCACCAACTTGTTGGTCCGTAGACCAAAACAAGTTAACAACCATTGGTCTAGGAGCAAAGTGTATGGAGGTAGAAGAGAATATCGTACTTAATAAGAGATTGGTCAAGGCAGTCAACCTCTACGTTATCCATCCTGAGGACGGCTAGTAGCCTAGAATATATTGATAGTGAAAAGACGTGGATAATAGATCCTAAAAGAGCTAACAGTAGAAGAAAAAGGAACATATTGAAAAACTGTCACTGTTTATGTTACAAGCAAATTTAGGATACTTCATAAGTATTATTTTAACAAATAAGATAAAGGGACATATATAGGGTAATGTAATCTATATTTCCCAATAAGTGAACAATAAAGGAAACAAGACAACAGTACAAGACTACACATTTGACAGTGCATGTAGTATGACCATCTTAGTAAGTGCCAGACTGCTTCGTGTGCTATATTAATGTTATCACAGCTCACTGTTTCTTAACGTTTCTTTAACTGACTATACATTCCGTCAGTTGTATTATTATTTTTTTTCGTATCCCCAGTCAAAATAACTTTAAACTTTAATTTCTTTAGGAAAACTTCATTTTTACAGAAAAAAAAATAAATGTAAGGATGACGTAGATCAGTCCTTGGGCTAGGAAGGTACCACCATCATGATCAAATAATTCTCTTGTGATTTTTGAGCTATTGAAGTCATGTCCAGGTTTTGCACCTTCATAGCCATTGTTGAAATGCTCGTTAAGTCGTGAAGGTTTGAGGTTCGCATTTTTCAACACGGTGCTGGTGAGTTCCGTCTTCTTCTGTTATCCAGGTGAAACCATAACAGACGTAGCCGTCATTCCACTTGCCTGGAATGGCGACTATATTGCGTTAAACTTTATAATGAATGTTATAATTCTATCAAGTTTTATTTTACAGAGATACTGTACCCGGAAATTATTTTACAGTTTTATGAAGATGATTAATCTGCATAATTATTACTTACATCTGAAAGATGTAAAAATGATTTCACAATAAGTTTCATAATTATTTCTGCTCAAATCCAACATCATTTTGCTAAGTAGGAACCTGGAGCACCGACACACAACACACGAGGGACTAAGAATGAGCAAAGAATTGTGTAGCCTGTGGAAGTAAATAGGTGCTGTATGAATACAGACGAGTGTGCGAAACTTAAAACACTGAAAGTTGTTCTGTGCAAAACATTCAGAAGAAAAGTACATGGAATACTGAAACTTAAACAAAATAGTAAAATAAATAGAATTTGTTATAACAAATAACATTTTTCGATGTTTTTCATAGACCTAGCATTTGATCCCCGATTTTACTTTTTCGTACTTCAGCTTTTTTTTTCGCATCCAGAGGGTTAAAAACCACTGTCATGTAGTGCTATCTATACGTCTACTCAGGCCTCTGCATTCCAATCACAGCCAAATTATTTAACTGAATTCTGATATCCTTTAAGTGTTTAACACATATCTGCGGCTAATTTATCAACTTTATCATGTCCCCCTAATTCTCTGAGCTGGGACAATATCAATCGTCTACTAATTTCCTTTTCTATGTTTTAGTACCAATACCTGACTTATTCAATAAACATGTGTTACTTGTATGAAAAACAGTTTAGTTGCTAATATCTATTCCGAGTTTAATATAGTATAATTCCTATCCAAGTAAGGGACTGCAAGAGCAGATGCAAGCCTGCCAGTGGACTCTTGTTTAGATCCATCATTATATACATCGTAATATTTGCTAATTAACAAGCGAGAAGTTTTGGCATGTGTATTTGGCATGTGTTGATATTATCTTCGCTGGATCATCGGCTACCTGTCCTATAGCAAGCCTGTGCTTTTCCAGGAACATAGAAGTGCAACTAAAGACGTTGAATTTAGAACCACAGAGGGGTTCTCAATTCTGGCGGCTATGTCTAGCCAGCCTAGTTACATGATTAGCTTTTCTGGTGTAAAGAGTCATACCGCCGGATTCTCCAGCACCCAAAACATCAGCGTGTACCAGACTCGTGTCAGGACCTGGAGATGATCATCTTGGCTGATCATCTCACCGACAGGGAGGTGCAGTGCGCTCATGATCCACTTTGCTCGAATATGTAACCAGGTGCAGGATACCTGGAATTTGAGGTCACTGTATTTTACTTATTGTAACAAGACGTTATTCGCAAATATAAAGAGGGGCTGAAACAACGTAGAGCTGAGGCATAGAGTTTCATTCCAGGGAGAAAATGATTAAAACTGTGCGTTTTTAACATTAGATCAGTAGTTGATTGTGCTACAACCCTACTTGCTCTTCTCAGTCTGAAAGTTTGGAGCGATAAGGATCATCCTAGGATGTCTGTGTGCCACCAAAATTCTCCACATGCGGAAAGACTTTGATATTCCCAGCATTACATATGTCACTGAAAGAAATACTCTCACTGGTATTAATAGGCTCAGGCAAACCCCTACACTGAAGCCCTTCAAACTTTCTTCAGCACAAGTGAGACATTCCTCCAGATGAATCACAAAAACTTTAACAGAGCTTTAAATGACGTTAAATACACGATCTGTGTCAAGTAAAACAACAGCAACATTTCCCTTCACCATGAGAAACTACCTCTTTAAACCACTCTTCCTCGCCTCCCCCTCTCCCCTCTCCCCCAAAAATATATATTAGATCACAATCGTTTTGATGACTTAGTTACACACAACTCTTTTCCACAAATTGTGTATATTGATGGTTCTCTTTACCAAGCCACCGCTGCAGCTGGTAATGCAGGTGTTGTCACAGTGATGGATCGCCTACATAAACTGAAGCACACGTCAATAACTGAGCTTCCACCCTTCAAACTGAGCTGCTACTCGCACTCATGTATGTCCATAAATCTTAAGTTAACACATTAATTGTAACTGAATCTCTTTCATCCATAAATGTTCCTAACTCCACGAGTCTTGACTGTGATATACTTGTCAGAAAGCTTGACACAGGTATGGTAGGAAGGTAGACAGTGGAGTTAGTACAACTAACGGTGATTCCATATCAAGGTTGGTCTTCACATGCATTACAAAATTAATTATTTGGCTAAGGCATACACTTTCAAGGAACAGATTGCAGCCTTGGTGCGCTTAACAAGATCAGCAGACTCCTTGATGGCACCATTGCCTGCTTGACTTCGGTACCACTATACCACAAGAGTGAAGGATGGATTATGTCCGAAAGGCTGCCAGTGTTACATTATCATGTATTTGACTGAAGAAGCCTGTCGTGCAAGTGTAAACGTTTCTATAATCAAAATACTAAAATGTTGCATATGTGTCTCATTCATCAACTTTCGGTACCTCTATCAGTACGCACCTCCAGCTGATAAAGACCTTCCTAAGTTAAACATTGCCCGAGGAACTATTGTCACACTCCGTCATTATATGCTACACTGCAGTAGTAGTAGTAATAGTAGTGGAGAGGTAAATATGAGGTAGTCAGTCCCTCATCATTCTAGACGTAATATTGGGGATCATTCTCTCTGCATTGAGGTTGTAATATTGAGGTGATCAGTCCCTCAGCTTTGACAAGTGTTCAGCTCCATAGCTTCGATCAGCAAACAATGGCCAAACAAAAGAGTAAAAAAATAATGGACATTAAACAACAAAAACGTTAACACTCGCTACGCCGCTGGTTCACACCAACGCATATATTAAAAAAGTGTAATTACCTTCTCCACCAATAAGCAGCAGTTGTGTTGGAAACCTTGTGTTAACGTAATCCGTTATTAAATTCCTATCGGTGCTTCCTGACACGTAATTGTAATGAAATGGAAGGAGAGATTTGCTTATATATATATATATATATATATATATATATATATATATATATATATATATATATATATATATATATATATATATATATATATATATATATACATATATATATATATATATATATATATATAATATATATAAAATATATGTATATATGAAAAACAACCACGGGGGGATTAGAATGATAGCTCTAGACCTTTCATGTCGCAACCAACACATCATCAGTAGCTTGCAAAATTGCAGGAAAGAGTAGATTGTCCAAACGAGTCTGCATTTAGTGGATGTTTAGAGCAAGTATAGTTTATTTCATAATGTTTAGGCTGGTTGTGGTGAAGTTAGAGGAACGAGGAATATACGATGTCGGGATGACTTTATTCTCAGAATTTTCTTTTAAATGTCGAGACGCCATTGAAAAAATTGCAATGGATGTTTGTATTTGTAGATAAGTTGTGTAGTTTAGATTACCCACATCTTTTTTTTCTAGATCTAATTTCTGTGGAAAAGGCGTTTCTGAGAAATGGTAATTCACAGGGAAAGGTAACTCCAGTTCTTACCTTTCCACAGAAATTATATCTGCAAATAGAATTTGTGATATTTATACTTTCAGTAGCTGGTGAATTCTTCCTGCGTGGAATCCTTGACCAATGCTTAACCTCGTTACCTTACTGAGCTTTCCCAGTTCAGGCTGGGAAGCAACCAGAACTGAATTTTGATCCCACTATGTATCGTATATAATAAAGCAGCAGCATACTGTGAAATATATATAATTTTGCTGAAATAAATTAAAATATTTCCATCCATTATTCTAATTTGCTTACCTCATTCCCTCACCTCTCTGCTCTTTCCCTTGTTCATTCACCTCCTCCCTCTTCTCACCTATCTAGTTTTTCCTCGTTATTATAGTTGCATCATGTGCAGCTCCTTAATCACGGATGTGACCTTACCGTGCATAAAAGAGCCATTATTCACCTTGAAATATTGCAATATCGCCTCTTTTGCCCTTATTATTAAGAGATAAAAACAGACTCGCATCGAAACAGCCTTTGTCGTAGTCGTTCTCACGATCGTTGTTGAAGCCGTTGCCATCGGCTTCGTCATCGTCACTTTCGTTACTGTCGCCACCGTCGGGTGCTGCAGAAATATTCTACCTAAACGAGTGCTTGTTTGTGAGCTCAGACCATGAATGTTGTTGCTAGTTTATTCGACAGGAAAAAAAACTAAAAAATGTGCCACGGGTATTTATCTTATGATGACTGAGCTGTGCAGTGCTGCCGGCACTAAGCAGCAAGACAGTGGTTGGTAATCTAGTTTGTGGTTGCAGAGGTCGAGTCTCAGCTCTGGGTCTTGCTTATTAACGTGACCTTTGCTTGATTCGTTCTCCCCTAGCTTCGTGAGTCCCTGCCTCACCCGCTTCGTTGTAGTCTTAGAGCAGTCAGATTTTCAATCTGGTGCGCTTTAAAATTATAAAATGCTGAAAATCAAACAAAAGGTTTTTTAAAAATCTATGATTTTCAGTGTATATGAAAAATCTCTTAAAACTCAAGCGTTTTCGTGATCACTGCTCAATAAAATTGTGAAAATTGAACATTAATTGAAAAATAATTTACATCGGGGAGGAGGGTTGGTTTGAGCCTCCTAGCACTGCCCCGCCCCACCAGTGGCTGGACTGCACTTTAACATGATCTAGGGTACGGTACGAGCTCTTATGTAAATTTTGTAGTGTTAAAAAGATTATTTCTCTTGTGTCAGTATAAAGTTAACTGGAAGTTAATTTTATACTGACTTGTAGAAGTCTTAACTGTCTGGTCAGAGTGAGTGTTAATCTGGCTGATAATTACACACACTGCTTCATTATCTATTGTATTCAACACGATGACTGTGTCAGGACTGCCTTTCGAGAGAACACCTTGATCCATGGAATCAGAGCTATTCTTCCCTTCCTTTGATGAAACTTGATTACCTTCTATTCGTCGGATGTTGTATGGCCCTTTCGTGTTTAGAGCTTCCTCATAAATATTATAGTAATTAAAATACTAGCAAAAACTAGATGTGTCGGTAGCTACGCGATGCGAGAAAAGTATTTCCACATTCTATAACCCCTGTATTCTCTTGTGCCCAAATGCAGGCGACTGGAATAGTGCAGAGTGCGGCATAAGTTGATAATCCAGTTAAAAATTAGCTTTGAAGATTTAATAGGAATCAGAAGAGACATTCAGAAATCTTCATTTAGAAATTTATATCCAAATTTCTCCAATAAAAAAAGGCAAATTAGCACCCACTCGACTCTAAATTAATAAAAAATACTTAAAATACACCAGAATTTAGGGTTTGAAGCTGATCAGAAGAGGCATTCACTATATTACACTGGAAACAGTTTGATTAATAAAACTGGCAAATTGAAATTTTCACAGCTCAAAGTGAGGGACAAACTGTGTATTAATAAAGCCCACCAGTGGTTTGAAGCCGATCAGAAAAGGCATTCTACAGTAAAATATTTCAGTAAAAGTTAAAATTGGCATCAATCCAGACTTATGGGTTATCAGCGTTATCACAGCATACACTGTCAGTAATATTTTAAAGCATTCGTTAGTTATTGAATAAAGAAGTAATATCGCTATTCAATAAATATGGCAAATTGGGACTTATGCCACCCAACGGCAGTGTTATCCTTGTGTTCAGGACACCACACCAGTGGTGACGATTTGAAGCCGATCAGATGAGTCATTCTTCAGTTATGGAGCGGCTTCCATCGATTCCAAGTTTTATTTACTATTTTATAACAAATTTGCCAGCACGCAAACGGAATTTAATACTTTCTATCTTGGACCTCGATGCATCAGCCATTAAATACTGAAGTCGTTCAGAAGACGTAAACTGAAATTTATTTAAGCTGATTGAACGGGAATTAAAATGTCACACTGTTTTACACACAAAAGCCTCACATTTCCTCCTACATGTCTGAATATCACTCCGATGTCTTATTTTTTGACGTCCTTTGTAAACGTAAGCAGCTCCACCACTGAGGATTCTGAAAGTTATCCGAGAGTTTTCAGGATGACGAGAATGGGTTTAATAATGTTCCTCATAGGGCACGTTATCATGTTCTTAGAATTTCGCCCTCGTTACCTTAGACAAATGTTGAAAAATTTGATGCCTGTTGGATGAGATGCTTTCGGGTGACTACCTGGAGTTTACCTGGAGAGAGTTCCGGGGGTCAACGCCCCCTCGGCCCGGTCTGTGACCAGGCCTCCTGGTGGATCAGAGCCTGATCAACCAGGCTGTTACTGCTGGCTGCACGCAAACCAACGTACGAGCCACAGCCCGGCTGGTCAGGAACCGACTTTAGGTGCTTGTCCAGTACCAGCTTGAAGACTGCCAGGGGTCTGTTGGTAATATCCCTTATGTATGCTGGGAGGTAGTTGAACAGTCTCGGGCCCCTGACACTTATTGTATGGTCTCTTAACGTGCTAGTGACACCCCTGCTTTTTATTGGGGGGATGTTGCATCGTCTGCCAAGTCTTTTGCTTTCGTAGTGAGTGATTTTCGTGTGCAAGTTCGGTACTAGTCCCTCTAGGATTTTCCAGGTGTATATAATCATGTATCTCTCCCGCCTGCGTTCCAGGGAATACAGGTTTAGGAGCCTCAAGCGCTCCCAGTAATTGAGGTGTTTTATCTCCGTTATGCGCGCCGTGAAGGTTCTCTGTACATTTTCTAGGTCGGCAATTTCACCTGCCTTGAAAGGTGCTGTTAGTGTGCAGCAATATTCCAGCCTAGATAGAACAAGTGACCTGAAGAGTGTCATCATGGGCTTGGCATCCCTAGTTTTGAAGGTTCTCATTATCCATCCTGTCATTTTTCTAGCAGATGCGATTGATACAATGTTATGGTCCTTGAAGGTGAGATCCTCCGACATGATCACTCCCAGGTCTTTGACGTTGGTGTTTCGCTCTATTTTGTGGCCAGAATTTGTTTTGTACTCTGATGAAGATTTAATTTCCTCATGTTTACCATATCTGAGTAATTGAAATTTCTCATCGTTGAACTTCATATTGTTTTCTGCAGCCCACTGAAAGATTTGGTTGATGTCCGCCTGTAGCCTTGCAGTGTCTGCAATGGAGGACACTGTCATGCAGATTCGGGTGTCATCTGCAAAGGAAGACACGGTGCTGTGGCTGACATCCTTGTCTATGTCGGATATGACTAGAAAAATAAAATCGAAAAGTAGGAGGAAGAAAAGAAAATACGCTCTGGCAACCTCTTGAAGGTCTCCCTTGGGGGATACCTAACATACCAGACAACGTAGTTATTCTTGTTAGATTAAGTTTCGCCAGAAATGCTGTGCCTCCTATGAGTTTCCTAATTATCGTAAACTTCGTAGTCTAATGACTGGAAATAATCTTGATCTCATAATTTATGGAAGGAGATGCCGACATCTGTTTTAATATTACCCGAGATATAAATTACGATTAAGTTTCTCTTGGTGAAATGAAGACTTACTGGTAACTGGTATTTCCTGAATCTGAAAGGTATACTGCCGAAAATACCGAAGATTATACACAACGTTGCAAATCAGGATTTAATTGGGATAACGACTCGTTGTTTCAGTGCCAATTATTATAACAGGCCTCCTACGCCTATTATAATAATTAATATGCAATACATGAGTCCACGAACAAAGGAAATAATATTTATGCTAATACAAAAAGTAATCACAACACCTGCTACCCAGTTGCTGATTTAACTAGATGCTGGAAAGGAGTACGTATTTAATACATGATAATTAACAATATTAATATTTTTCGAAGGGGAAAAAATATTCAGAAGTTAGCTACAGGGTATGAAATCTTCAACACTTTTGTTGTGCAGTTATAATTAATGTAAAATATTATTGACGTCTAGTGGATTTTATTGACGCAAATATCACGGTAAAAATAAACACCAAAGTGAAACAGCTTTGTTACTAATATGAGTAAAGACAGTGTGACATAAATTATCATAAAAAGTAAAATACTGTACATGTAAACTTTGAGTACAGGGTTAGCAGAAAATGTTTACAAAATGTATAGAGGCTTATACAAGCCCCTACCATTAGAAAGTCCCACAAGGGAATAGTGAGTAATTAATGTGGTGTGTAGGTACAGTGTAAGTGTATGGAACAGCCTATACAACTATCATATTTCTACATGATAGAACTACTGTATATCATGATGACTGTCCTCCATCACCAGTGTCATTGTTCATGATATACTACTGTATATCATGACTGTTCTCCATCACTAGTGTCAGTATTGATGATTCACTACTGTATATCATGATGACTGTACACCATCACTGTCACTCTTAAATAAAGTGTCTTTCATCACTATTACAAAGCACTGTGTTGAATGCTATATACTATGGCTTGTGTGCGTTCATCTCTCCCGTCTCAAGCAGAACAAAACAAGATATTTCGAGACATTCAGGCCACGAAAAAGTACATTTAAAATGTTTAAAAAAAATTAATAAACATTGGACACTGATGAACAGTAATAAAATGCCTCGGGATATGGAAGTAATCTGGATCTAACGTTTTCACTGTAAACACTAGAGGTCGTGTAGAGCTTTAGAAGTAAAATACTAGCAAACGAAATAAACTGTATATCAAGATAATACAAACGACACGAAGAGGATTTTTTTTTTAGGTAAAAGTCGGGAAAATATTGTTTAAACTATCGTGAAAATACATAATGCAATACAATTTTTATTTCGTTACGTATTTACACCTAATAAAATATTGGTCTAACAAAATAAAGCCACTTATTATACAATACACATAATAATGGTTTCAAACTATAATTCCTGAGGGTTAATCTCTCTTAATTTCCATTTAAAAGATACTTCTGTTAGAATAACTTTATCTTAAAAAAAAAACTCTTGAGTATGGATGAAGTGTATTGGCGTATGTTGTTCATTCCTCTTAAAGAAAGAGTGTGTTGGAGGTTCCCAGAGCTCTAGTCATCACATTATGGTGTGACACGATATGTAATAAACAAAAATTACCCAGTCACACTTCTTGTCACACCAAGATGTGAGAGCAAAATTGAAGCATCGTCACAGAATTCTGCTTTGAGAGTGTATTATATCTCTCCTCTTCCTTCCTTGAAGAGAAATGTAGGTACATATACCAGGCTTTTTCTAAACTGCACCACCTGACATTATTCCAGGATCATTTCACTAAAGGTCGATGTTAGACACTGGTCTGTACCCTCCATTGTCTTTAAGGATTGCTATGATAGTCGCTTTCTTCCACCGTTGACCGCGGGGGTCAACGTCCCCTCGGCCAGATCCATAACTAGGTCGTCTTGATAGCACACGTTGAATAGCTTTAAAAGCGGACCTTTCTGTGTACTAGTCTCTGCATTGAATACATCATAAGTTACTTCATCCTCCTCAGGTGGGGTAGATTTTAAAACATTAACTTTCTTTATTGTTCTTCCTGCATAATCTCATTACATGACATATTGTAAGTGTTGATTGCCGAAAATATAAAATATGTCCTAATATCGTCTCCCATCTATGAGCGCCCTTTCCTAGTGCGGTCAAACAAGGAACTGATTTTGGCCCATTTCCAAATTATCTGAAAATCACTTGCTACTCTCTGAGAGTCAGTGTGGGTAACAAACCTAGACTGTTTCCCTTATTGCATTTATGTCATTCCATATGCCACGTAAATTAACGTTAACATCAATCTTTAAGCCAAAATCCTGCCAGTACTTGTGCTTCTTTCCTTCTCTCCCCACACAACCTGGCCACTTTCAACAAATCCACCTTCCCTGCTTTCATTGTAAATGTTCACCTCTTGCAGCCTTTTTTTTTCCTCTAGTTGGTGCTGTATGTTGCGTTGGATAAAAAGGAATCCGCTTCTTTAACGAGTTCTTCATAAATTGCTCTGAGGGAGAATAAGAACACTATCCTGCTCTGGGTATTGGATTCAATCGTGGCCGGACAGATGACCAACGGACACTTGGCCGATAGACATTTGACCGAAGGACAACTGGCCGAACGGACATTGCCCCGACAGCCATCTGGCCGAGCGGACAAGAGACCGAACGGATAATTAGATTATGTTAGTTTTGTTATTTTAGATTTGTTATTTATGTTTGGGAAACATGCCGTGATGAATGACAATCCCGCCATATGTCCATTCGGATCAATGTCCTTTCGGTCAAATATCCGTTCCGTGAAATGTCTGTCGGCCAAATGTCCGTCGGCCAATTTCTGTGAGCCTATTCAATGAAGTATGCGGTTTAATGGGTTCGATGAGGGTTTTTCCTCTCCACAGATAGCACTGTCTTCAGCTTCACATATTTGCTTTTTTTCCTCATCAAATTCTATTAATGGTAATAGTAATATTAATAACATCTGTGAGTGACAGCAGTATTTGTAAGATGTCATATTCTAAAGATATAGTTAAGTGCAGCACGGTGTAATTTTACTATTTTCCTGTCATCAGAATGAGCCAAAGGTTAGCTCGCTTGCTCTCTCTCTCTCTCTCTCTCTCTCTCTCTCTCTCTCTCTCTCTCTCTCTCTCTTTTACACAAGGTTTGACAAGGTTAAGAATCCCTAGCTTTATTGACAAGCTATTTACAGGTTAAGGATTCCTACTTTATTGGCAAGCTAAGAGCTGTTACCTACATCAGCTCATTTGAAAGCATTTTTATTGTTATGAGACATACAGGTAGGGAACAGGATGAAGTTGGAGCCATCTGTGGGCCAGCATTTTCATTTGATCAACTGACTTTTTCTCGTTGACATCATTATCCTGTACGAATCTGTTCCATACTCGAGTCATCCTGGGTATATATGATCTCAGATGGAGTGATGTTCTGGAGAAGGGTACAGCCAGAGTGAAGTTGCTGCTTTCTGCCCGTCTTGTGGCATAAAAGCTTGTTTCACGCTGTCCTGGAAGTGGATTCAAGTGCGGTACTTTGACAATATTGGCCTTGTACATAACAGTAAGGCCACCCACATCCCTCCTGTGTTGAAGGCTCTGCTGAAATGACAAATCTATCCAGGATGGGTCCAGGCGAGAGATGAGACGTCTTGCTCTGTTCTCTACTCTGTCAAGCAGTCACAGATGAGAGGGGGGGCAGGTAAACCAAGAAAATGGAGCATACTCAAGGTGTGACCGTACTTGTGCCTCGTACAGAATCTTGCATCCCCTACTGTCAAGCAGATGTGAGATACAGCGAAGTGCTGTAAGCTTCCTGGCTGCCTTATTTGCAAGATTTACAACATGGTTCTTCATGGTCAGTTTGGAGTCAAATTTCACCCCAAGAATATCAACTTCTTCTCCAGGTGCCAACACCCTCCCATTCATCCTTACTTCTGCACCAGCATTACCATCATGGTGCCTAGAGACAATCATCATTTGCGTTTTCTCAGGTGCAAATGTTACTTGCCATCTCTCTCTCTTTCTCTCTCTCTCTCTCTCTCTCTCTCTCTCTCTCTCTCTCTCTCTCTCTCTCTCTCTCTTTCTCTCTATCTCTTTCTCTCTCTCTCTCTCTATCTCTCTCTATCTATCTATCTATCTATCTCTCTCTCTTTTTACACAGGATTTTACAAGGTTAAATTAAGCTTGCTAACTTTATTATCAGCTAAGAGCTGTTACCTAAATCAGCTCTCTCTCTCTCTCTCTCTCTCTCTCTCTCACCTTTCCTAGTGTTTCCAGTCCATCACAAAGCAGGTGTTGCTGCATCAGGTGTTGCTGCATCAGGTGTTACCAGTCAGTATTTATCTCGCTCCTAATGGATTCTGGAAGTGACGCTTTTGTTTTTTTTTTTCATTTTTATATTTTTAGTTCGATTTTTAAGTGAGGCGGAGCCAATGCCTTTCACGTCCGTAGCCAGAATTTCTGATTGACAACTTCTGGTAAACCATGTAGCAATTCCTCTTTTTTTTTTTTTTTTTTTGTTCTAACGAAATTGAAATTGGATTGTTACAATTGAAATTGAATTGCTGCGGTCGGCACTCCCTATTTCGCGTGTGCGGCTGCACACGCAGCAACACACGCGTGGGAGGACGCTGGTTATGCACGGGAAAATTAAACCTCGAAATTAAAAAAAAAAAAAATCTCGAAATCCTGTTGGTGATGACTGAATCTTCAAAGTAACAATGACAGTGTAATAAATATTTAAAAAAAAAATTGTCATTTCAGTCTCTTAGGTAACTTATAAAATTTCTTCATCATTTTTAAATCTAAGTAAATCCGTATTAAAATTTTATATATGAGCCTTTTTTTTCAATATTTGAAGACGCCAAATGTGCGTATATTACTTATACATCAGCCATGTGTACTCATCCATATACATGTGCACACATCTTCCTATTACCAGAGGGAAGCCCAAGAGCTGAAGCTCGGAAGCCACTATCTCTGTTAGGTAACTCCTTGGCAGGGGGAGATAGAGAGAGAAAAAAAAGATAGAGGAAAGAAGAAAGAATGAAAAAAGCAGAGAGAGACGAATACATAAAATTCGACTGCGTCAGTATAATCATTAATGATTGCCGGTAACAACGTTGCCAAATAGACTAAAACCATTTTGACGAAAAATTGAATGCTGATAATTTCGCCCAATACCCGTGTGCAGCATTAAATGTGTCCGTAATGACTATTGTGATAAAAGTGTACAGTGCGAGACGGAGATGCCTTCAGCACACAATGTCTGCTACGAAAGTTTGATATGCATGCAATTAAAATTACCCCCTCCCCCCCACAAAAAAAAAGTGTGATTTGAAAATGCGTCATTATTTTTCCATTAATTTGGAGAAGGTGTTACGCAGTGAAATGCAGAAAAAATATTTTATATAACATAGTTCCGGGATTGAACTGAAAGCGAGTTTCATTCCTGTCAGTCAGGCAGTGGCCAAGACAGGAGTAGATGAGAGGTGTCTAGTTCAGTACGTGTAGGAAGGTGGCTGGTGAAGTCGTCACGGGTTGGTGTTTGAGTAGGTAATTTTGAAAAAAGTTTTAGTGTATACTATAGGTGTTTGTGTTTAAGTTCTCTCATGTTTATTTGTATGGCCCTAGTATGGAGAGGCCTATTTATGCGAGAGTACTGTATGGTGTTTTGCCTGCTGGTAATTAGTCTACCAGACAGAAGTGAAAACGGGGCGTGTGTATGTCATGAAGCCTCCCTGATGATTTGTTTAACTCATTAGTAGCAGTGTATTAGTGAGCTAATGTGAACTGGAGTGTGGTGGTTTTTTGGAGTACATTGTAAGTTGTATATAAGTTACTATTAATATAGATATATTTTTATATAGGGGAGTTTTTGTCCTTCCTTCCTAATAATAATATTGATTAATATATGAGTACATGCTGGCCCTAGAGTTGCTGTGTTTTTCAGTGTAATTTTATAACCCCTAGACAGCAGTGTGAGCAGCCTGTAGGAGCCACGAACATTTAATTTAAGTTACGACATCAAAGTCGTAACAGAAGGGCTTTCAACATTTGTTTTCATTCTTCTCGATGAAAAAGTTTGAAGATAAATGTATTTTAAACGCTGTGCTATCTTGAAAGATAGCTATCATATGATAACCTCCATTCCTCCCTAACGTTGAACGGTATTTGATAAAGCTTCATGTAGGTAAAAGAAAAACAAAATTCCATTTGCTGTGTGTATCTTTATAACTCTCTAACATCCCTTCAGCCATACCCAAATTAGACAACGCTTTGATCTACTTAAAACAAAAGCCTCATCTTGTCATCCAGCATCACACCCAGAAGGCGAGTAGATGTATCTTCTTGATGTGGGGAAAAATCTCTAGCCTATCTCACATATCAGTAAATGTTAATTCTTTGGCTGGTGATATGTCTGATGTCCTGTCGGATGTGGCATGAAGATCTCTACATAAGGCCCAGCAACATTAGCTTAAAAAAGGCTTTGAAAGTCCGAGAGCTAGATGTCAACCTTTAAAAACTCGTCTAAAATATGTGATTAATCAGATGAGGTATTATGAAAATAATGTTAAGAAACCCAGGAGCTATAACTAAGAGATGGAGCCCCCAAACTTTCAAAATTTAGTATAGATTCATTGAAGTATTTCCATAATATTTAATACTGAATATTTTATAAAAACTCGCGAAGAGTTCTAGAGAAAAATGAGGCTGAGCTTGGTTACTAGAGTAGCGTTCGGAGGACCGAGCCTCCACCACACCTTACAATGACCCACATGGGTTTAGCTCTTCAGATAATTACAATAATAATAATGATAATTAAAACTAGCATCAGGAGATGTTTACACCCGATAATTAAAGAGCAACAAGATGTGAACTTTAAGCATGTAGAAACATTTCGAGATCAGTATCTTTTAAGAATCCATGAGCTGGAGCACAACAGTCCCAAGATAAAATATGATGTTGATATGTCAGGCCCTGAAACTGGAACTCATACTCTTCAAACACAGCTGTGTGAATCATTAACAAGCGCCTAAACCCGTACGTAGCTCAGTTCTCGCAATAGGCCCAAGAGCTGAAAGCCAGTTGGAGAAGGTATTGTGGAGATTTTTAATATTTCTCGTTTCATGACTTCATGCAACTCGGCCGCTCACGGATTTAAACTGTAAGATGCTGTCAGAAACACAAAAGGATTAATGGTGGTCTGGGATGATAGCCTCGCCGACCTGCAACACAGTTTGTTGATCTATTCTGCTAGACAAAAGAATGTGCAAATGACTGCTACAAAAATTAAAAATAGATACTTTATTATTATTATTATTATTATTATTATTATTATTATTATTATTATTATTATTATTATTATTATTATTATTATATTAAGCTATAAACCTGAAATTATTGCATGATTTAATAAAAGTTAAAACGACTAACGGGAGCTTCATAAAACTTTGCAAGGTGAATAATTAAGAAAAGAAACATAATCTGACATTAATAAATTTTTTTTTTCAAATTTTCACCGAGTGAAAAGATAGCTGTAGTTCTATACAGCGCGAAAAACAGCATTAATATAAACGTTGATAATTTTAAGAAAATGGATACGAGAAATTAAAGGAATAAACAATTAAGCAGAACTTCCGAAATAAAAATTGAATCAGAAAGCCAATTTGTGTTATTTTTCGATGTTTTTTAGCTTCCTATGACTTTTTTAGAGGTTATGTTTACACTAGCAAAAAAAATCAGTCAGGTAGTGTTAATATACCTTGTGTATGTGTGTATATAAAATATAAGATCACAGTAAACAGGTGATATCACAATATACAGAACAACCACTGTGAAAAAAATAGTGAACGTCCAAGCGCATTCGTGATCTCTCACATTATCAACGACATGTAAAAATAATAATGGGACGAGTGTAATGTCTTATATGAGGTGATATCTCAGCCTTATAATCCTTTTACTATTCCATTATTCTTACAAGTCCTTGATAAAGTGAGAAGTTACGAAAGCGCTTGGAAGTTCATTACTATATAAACAATGATTGTTTTGTGTGTGTGTGTGTGTGTGTGTGTGTGTATGTAAATATATATATATATATATATATATATATATATATATATATATATATATATATATATATATATATATATATATATATATATATATATTGAACGTGACAGAATTTGAAAATAAAATTCCTTGCTAGGTTTGGAGTTTAATTTACTTGTATCATCACCTTGGGCTATAAAATAAGTGTAGTGAGTTTGGTGTAGATGCAACAATTGCTTGTGAGTGTGAGTCCTTCCCTCCCAGGTGTTTTTATCAGTATTGAGGTACCGGAATATGTACAACCTTGCAACAGTGCGAACCTTCGTTTAGGTATGATACACAAACATTAAATGTTGGAAACCTATCGGAAAAGCCTATCCACATAAGTGCTCACTTGGAAAGCACAAAAGAATGGTCGTGGGGAGGGGGTAAAGTGTGGAAGAAAAAATAAAAATTGCAACCAATTGTTGGTTAGTTTTGAATATATATAAGAGTGTTGGGCTGGCTGGTGGAGGGATGGGACAGGAAGCTTGGCCGGCTGGTGGAGGGATAGGAAAGGAGATTGGCCGGCTGGTGGATGGATAAGAGAGGAAGCTTAGCCGGTTGGTGGAGGGATGGGAGAGGAAGCTTGGCCGGCTGTTGGAGGGATGGGAGAGGAAGCTTGGCCGGCTGGTGGAGGGATAGGAAAGGAACATTGGCCGGCTGGTGGAAGGATGGGAGAGGAAGCTTGGCCGGCTGGTGGAGGGATGGGAGAGAAACCTTGGCCGGCTGGTGGAAGGATGGGAGAGGAAGCTTGGCAGGCTGATGGAGAGATGGGAGAGGAAGCTTGGCCGGCTGGTGGAGGGATGGGAGAGGAAGCTTGGCCGGCTGGTGGAGGGATGGGAGAGGAAGCTTGGCCGGTTGGTGGAGGGATGGGAGAGGAAGCTTGGCCGGCTGGTGGAGGGATGGGAGAGGAAGCATGGCCGGCTGGTTTGGGCATGGGAGAGGAAGCATGGCCGGCTGGTGGAAGGATGGGAGAGGAAGCTTGGCCAGCTGGTGGAGGGATGGGAGAGGAAGCTTGGCCGGCTGGTGGAGGGATGGGAGAGGAAGCTTGGCCGGCTGGTGGAGGGATGGGAGAGGAAGCTTGGCCGGCTGGTGGAGGGATGGGAGAGGAAGCTTGGCCGGCTGGTGGAGGGATGGGAGAGGAAGCTTGGCCGGCTGGTGGAGGGATGGGAGAGGAAGCTTGGCCGGCTGGTGGAGGGATGGGAGAGGAAGCTTGGCCGGCTGGTGGAGGGATGGGAGAGGAAGCTTGGCCGGCTGGTGGAGGGATGGGAGAGGAAGCTTGGCCGGCTGGTGGAGGGATGGGAGAGGAAGCTTGGCCGGCTGGTGGAGGGATGGGAGAGGAAGCTTGGCCGGCTGGTGGAGGGATGGGAGAGGAAGCTTGGCCGGCTGGTGGAGGGATGGGAGAGGAAGCTTGGCCGGCTGGTGGAGGGATGGGAGAGGAAGCTTGGCCGGCTGGTGGAGGGATGGGAGAGGAAGCTTGGCCGGCTGGTGGAGGGATGGGAGAGGAAGCAGGACTCGGCGACTTTTCCCACGTTTTTATGTATGATTCTTTTTCGCTTTACAGATAAACGAATATTCTTTTTGTCTGGGTGTAAATGTTATATATATATATATTGTCTTAAGAGAAATGAATGGTTAAATAATTACTAATTTGTTCAAATTAATATTGAGATTCACGAATTTTATGTCATCCATATATGCATCCAGTTAACCCCCCCCCCTTCCCCCCTTCACTTTATTTTCTTTCTCTAATATTATCTCTCTTCTCTCTCTCTAATATTCTCTCTCTCTCTCTCTCTCTCTCTCTCTCTCTCTCTCTCTCTCTCTCTCTCTCTCTCTCTCTCAGTTCTACTAAATTATCACAAAATATTTTATCTGCTTCATGTGGCTTCAAGCTTCACTTTTCACCGCTCTTAATGGATTATGGAAACGTAGTAAATTAAGGCATTGCCGCAGAGTTTTAACTCCCTCCACTCCTGTTGTAACTCCCTCCACTCCTGTTTTAACTCCGTCTACTCTTGTTTTATCTCCCTCCGCTCCTGTTTTAATTCCACTCCTCTTATAACCCCATCCACTCATGTTTTAACCGCGTCAACTCTTGTTTTAACTCCGTCCACTCCTGTTTCTGTTTTAACCCTGTCCACTCCTGTTTCTGTTTTAACCCTGTCCACTCCTGTTTCTGTTTCAACCCCGTCCGCTCCTGTTTCTGTTTTAACTCCGTCCACTCCTGTTTATGTTTTAACCCTATCCACTCCTATTTCTGTTTCAACCCCGCCCACTTCTGTTTCTGTTTTAACTCCGTCCACTCCTGTTTTAATTCCACTCATGTTAAAACTCCTGTTTTAACTCTCTCCACTCCTGTTTTCCCAAATGTATTCTGGCCTTCAAAGGGATATTTTTTTAATGCCTCTCCATGATAGCTTGGGCTGATTCTCTCTCTAGCTTCCCGTCCTAGTGAGGTTTAAATTTAATTTTTTTTTTTTAGCATTGAATTAACAACGATTTTTTTATGAATTCATAAGAATGGTTCGCTAGAGAGGCGTGAGAATATTTTATTTTTTTTATTTTTTAACTTCGAATTATGAATTTTTTTTTTTACTAAATCCTTTCAAAAAAACTGGTTTGGTATTCAGATTTTTTCTGTTTCTGTGTTCCCTGTTTAGTTTTGCTTCTTCAGTTTATTTCTCTTTTTTGTAATTTTTTGTTCTCGCTTTTATTTATTTTTTTTTGTTTCACCTTATTCAAATCTTGTTTTAATTCCTTTTATTTTTACCTGTTTGATAGATATTTTGTTTTGGTTGTTCTCGTTTTTATTGCTGCTCCTGCTGCTGCTATTGTTGTTGTTGCTGCTCCTGCTGCTGCTGCTATTGTTGTTGTTGCTGCTCCTGCTGCTGCTGCTATTGTTGTTGTTGCTGCTCCTGCTGCTGCTGCTATTGTTGTTGTTGTTGCTCCTGCTGCTGCTGCTATTGTTGTTGTTGCTGCTCCTGCTGCTGCTGCTATTGTTGTTGTTGCTGCTCCTGCTGCTGCTGCTGCTATTGTTGTTGTTGTTGTTGCTGCTGCTGCTGCTGCTATTGTTGTTGTTGCTGCTCCTGCTGCTGCTGCTGCTGCTATTGTTGTTGTTGCTGCTCCTGCTGCTGCTGCTGCTGCTATTGTTGTTGTTGCTGCTCCTGCTGCTGCTGCTATTGTTGTTGTTGCTGCTCCTGCTGCTGCTGCTGCTATTGTTGTTGTTGCTGCTCCTGCTGCTGCTGCTATTGTTGTTGTTGCTGCTGCTGCTGCTGCTGCTGCTGCTGCTATTGTTGTTGTTGCTGCTCCTGCTGCTGCTGCTGCTGCTGCTATTGTTGTTGTTGCTGCTCCTGCTGCTGCTGCTGCTATTGTTGTTGTTGCTGCTCCTGCTGCTGCTATTGTTGTTGTTGCTGCTCCTGCTGCTGCTGCTGCTATTGTTGTTGTTGCTGCTCCTGCTGCTGCTGCTGCTATTGTTGTTGTTGCTGCTCCTGCTGCTGCTGCTGCTATTGTTGTTGTTGCTGCTCCTGCTGCTGCTGCTATTGTTGTTGCTGTTGCTGCTGCTGCTGCTGCTATTGTTGTTGCTGCTGCTGCTGCTGCTGCTGCTGCTATTGTTGTTGTTGCTGCTCCTGCTGCTGCTATTGTTGTTGTTGCTGCTCCTGCTGCTGCTATTGTTGTTCTCTTCTTACTTCCTTTGCTACTTTTCCTTCTAGGTCTCCTTCTTCACCTTTTCCTCTTACATTTTACTTCCTCCCCTTCAAGCATTTACACATTATTACCTTCCTAGGTTTTCTCCTTACAAAATGTAAACAGAAATATATAATTATATTTTACCCAATAAAGTTGCTAATGCCCAATTATTTCTCTCTAAGAAAATGGAAGGAGAGGGAAGACGTGCTAATAGAACACCAAGATGAAAATAGAGAAGGAGGAAGAGGAGGGAAGACGAAAAGTAAAGGGGGAAGCTAAGAAAATTGAGCTAACGATTGGAAAATGGATAATAGGGGAACAGACTGAAAGCGATACTATCTTGACCCTGAGATAAATTGGATAATGAGGGTGATGTGAGGATAATTCATCCGTTTAGCGATAAGTGGATGATGGTGGTGATAAGGATGCTGACGGTGATGACGGGTGATAGTGATTGCGTTGACCCCAGTGACGGTGATAATGATGGTGAAAGATAACGGTGAGTGTGAAGATGAGGATGGCACTGTTGATGAAAATGTTGATACTGATAATGATGACATGAAATTTAGTGTAAAATAGTAGTGACTGTGATTTATAGCGAGTGTGATATTGGGGTGATTTATAGTAAAGGTGGTTTTGATTATAGGGATTGTAGTAAGAGTGATTATGAGGGTAGTGCTTGTAGTGGTAGTGCTTGTAGTGGTAGTGCTTGTAGTGGTAGTGCTTGTAGTGGTAGTGCTTGTAGTGGTAGTGCTTGTAATAGTGATTATAATCGAAGAAGTTTGAGTGGGAGAGATTAGTAGTGGAGATTGTGGTGATTAAAATTATTATAGTGGTAATTATAGTGGTTATAATAGTGGTGGGAATTTTGGAGATGAGAACTGATGATGAACAAAACAGCAAGCAAAAATGATGACTGGAATGCGTGAGAGAGAAACAAGAATACCTGCATTATACAATAGAAAATGAAGATTTAGTCCTGTTATTGATGCTTCTGAATTTCAATAGGCTGATAAATTAGATACATGTGCTGCACTTGGATATCTTTATTCAGGAAACGCTTCGCCACACAGTGGCTTCAACAGTCCGTACAACGGAGAATAGTGGAGAACAGGAGGAGTTCGAGATAATCAGTCCCTCAGCCTCGAGCCCATGAAATCAGTCCACCAACCTTGACAAGAATACAGCATTTGTGCGAAGTGGGTGAGGTGAAGCAGTCGTAGATTGTATCCCACTTGACAAATCAAAATGTGGAAGTAGGTCATACCTAAAGGTTAGGCAAGTGAACAATTCCCCGATGCTGCTGTGTCTGACAGGAATGTAGATAAATAGCTCAGAGAACCGACAAATTGATAAAATACACACATTACTGATTACCTCGAACTCCTCCTGTTCTTCACCATTCTCCTTTGTATGGACTGATGAAGCCACTGTGTGGCGAAACGTTTCCTCAATAAACATACCCAAGTGTTTCACATGTGTCTAATTTATCAACTTGTCTGTTCTCTGAACCATTTATCTACATTTCAGTGAAGCCACTCGTTTCCTCAATAAACATACCCAAGTGTTTCACATGTGTCTAATTTATCAACTTGTCTGTTCTCTGAACCATTTATCTACATTTCAGTACTCGCTAAACGCGTGAGGGTCATTCAACGCAAGGGCCAGCAGTGGCTCTATCCACCGTCTGCTAATCTCAGCCCTCTTGGATACAAAAGCGTACTCAATGCTGTGGAAGAAATATAAGCAAAGATCATAGCTGGACCAACAATCCATCAACTGAACTCCCATAAGCATCTATGTAAATTTCTTACATAATGATTAGCAGCAATTTTCTAGGTAAGATTAGGTTGAGTTGGGTTGTCCTCTAATTATTAAAAAATACCAATTGTAAAATACCTCAGAGGGAAAAAGCATAAATGTGAAAAAGATGATAGTGTCCTACGCGAACAGAAAACTGGCAGCCACTGAGCCAGGCAGGCATTACTATGTCAGGTTTTCACTGTTGGAATAACGTTATTAGTTAATGCAATATAACATTATTGTATATGACATCGCCTCGAGCTGTTTGCGAAGGAATATGTTTCAAGCTTCTAAAAGCCTAATAAAGGTTTGACATAAGCTGGCTTGAAAATACTGTAAATCATAAATAAAAAAAAATAACAAAAAAAAGGGCACAATACCGTGACTGGAAAGATACACAAATAACCCGCACATAAAAGAGAGAAGCTTACGACGACGTTTCGGTCCGACTTGGACCACTGACAAAGTCACACTATCCAGAAGTGGGGCAGGACGGCTATATATAGGCAGGAAGAGGTGGTGGTGGTAGTAGTAGTAGTAGTAGTAGTAGTACAAGAATGGTATATAATACCGACAAGATGAAATTAAGACACATGCGCAACACCCGGGCATCCCGATCGTTGCGCATGTGTTTTAATTTCATCTTGTCGGTATTATATACCATTCTTGTACTACTACTACTACTACTACTACTACTACCACCACCTCTTCCTGCCTATATATAGCCGTCCTGCTCCACTTCTGGATAGTGTGACTTTGTAAATGGTCCAAGTCGGACCGAAACGTCTTCGTAATTTCTCTCTTTTATGTGCGGGTTATTTGTGTACTGTAAATCATGTTGTTTTAAGCTTTTATAAGCTTTCTAAGGTCTCTGGTTTGAAAAAGCTTGTGAATGCTTTCTATATATATATATATATATATATATATATATATATATATATATATATATATATATATATATATATATATATATATATATATTATCTCCATTTAATGTTTCTCATTTTACTCCAACTTCAATGTGTTCGTTTATTATTCTCTCACAAACATCTTTTAAACTTCCATATACATTCAGTTTAATTTCCGGTGTTTTTGTCAATAGTTCTTAATCGTGTAATATTGTCTTTTTAATTTACACCTGATGCAAGATGGCTCCTGGGCAGATGATTCCTGGAAATAGTTGCAGATAACTTCATGATGGGAGACGAACACCTTTTAAGAAAACGTTGCTCTCATGGTAGCTTGATCACTTCCCTACTTGCATCACCATTCTAGCCTCCTGCTTCCAGTACCCGCTTTCCTAGAGGCTGAAAGGCGAGTTCCGTTCACGGAGAAACACTCTGCATTATGATTTTTGAAATCAGTTGCCTTTGACGACGGTGCTTTACAATTTAATAGCCCATCAAAACGCCCGTTTTCACTAGAAACACCAATAAACGTTCTCAAAGGAGCAAATAATTGAGCAATTATTTTTAATTGAAGTGGGAAATAGAATTCATTGGTGTTTCTGTCGGGAAATAAATTGCCAAATCTTACTTTAGAGGCGATCCTGCCAGCCCATGTGAGTAACTGATAAACAGAGAATGATGTATTAACAAATGTGAGTATCCGCTTCTTAGAGAGTCCATAATGTTTTTGTTTTTCTTTTTGTCTATCTAATTTTTGGCTTTATTGTTTTCATAACATGAGAAAGCCTCATCTAATCGGCTTCAAATTTTCACTGCTGGTGTACGGTAACTAGTGCAAAATTCATGCAACTGTTGGCATATTCAGGTTCCTTATAACCCAAGCTGTAGAAGCCAAAGAAGATTCATGGCAATGATCAAATAACTTGGTTTCAAAGTTTTCGACCGTAATGAACAAAAACTGGGTGAAGCGTGGTGGAACAGTCTCGATCCCCTGACACTTATTGTATTGTCTCTTAATTAACGTGCTAGTGACACCCCTGATTTTCATTGGTGAGATGTTGCATCGTCTGCCGAGTCTTTTGCTTTCGTTGTGAGTGATTTTCGTGTGCAAGTTCGGTACTAGTCCCTCTAGGATTTTCCAAAGTGCAGGTGCTCTCTGCTAACAATTAAAAAGATCAGTTCCGAAATTGCTTTCATGAGTAAACTTAAGAAAGCTGCTTTACATCAGCTTCAAAATTTCAGCACTTGTGTATCGTGCTTACAAGAATGCTGGTGGTGTTAATACCAACATTGCAACATTCTTCTAAGTAGGTCCTACTTTCCAACATTTAATCTAGAAATAGTAAAGTATTATTTTCTTAAATATCTGGTGTATGTCTTCTCAAGGAGGCGGGGAAAGGGGCGCCTTGATTATGGTGTGGGGCTCTTGATTCAGGAACGGGACTTATCCTTCCCTTCCTCAGATTGAATCTGAATGCCTACCATTTCACAGGCACTGTATGCTCCAGCGCATAGCGTTTGGTGCCGATCGGAAGAGGCATTCTCTAATTAGCACGTGGAAATCAATTTAATAAAACTGGTAAAGTATAATTTACCCAACTGAAAGTGAATTTCAAGATTACTTTCAATAAGGCTCAACTATGGTGTGTAAGTTGTCAAAATTATTTCCCAGTAACAATGCCAACCCTCTTTTAATTTAGATTTTTTTTTTTAACGTTTGAAATAGATTACTAGAGTTTTCTAATGTTTTCGAAACGAAATTTTTGGAATGAGCTATATAACTTTGAGGAAAGATTTATGGTTGAGTAATCCCTTACCCTGGAACAGTAAAGTAAAATTGGAAATTTGAGGCCGATCGAATGAGGCGTTCTCAGGTTATAAACGAAAGTATGTTGATAGAACTTAAGAAAATAAGGTTCAGGCAACCACTTAAAAGTTCTCCTCTGGGATACCTCCCCTCAGGGAAGGTTCCTTGATGTTGGTGAGGGGCTCTTGATTTAGGGAATTGGATCTGCGCTCCAGTTCCCCGAATTAAGCCTGAATGCCTTCCATATCACCCCCAGGCGCTGTATAATCCTCCGGGTTTAGCGCTTCCCCCTTGATTTTAATAATAATAATAATAATAATCTGTGATACCTAATGAAACTTGCTTAGTTCCTAACTTAATTACTTAACCTTCAATGCTGGACAAGCTTACTTAGAAAAATGTTTTGATGTATTTTGTAAGTAGCAATTTGCTCCTCTTTTCATTGAAGGAATCGGAGAAAACCTGAAAAACTGATTTTCAAGCAACATTCTCTGACGGCCTCCTTTAATTGACTTCAACTCTTCAACGCTGATAATTTGATATGCAACCTAACAGCGGCTTCAAACTTAATGTGTTGCAATACTTTAGGAAATTGGTCTCTCTGAGATTAATAGAGAATGCTCTTCAGTTTGACTGAAAAGCTCGTATTTATTATTTCAAGGTTAAAATTAGTTTTGAGCTCTAAATGTCCGATTTAACATTTTCTGTTTAAGAAATTGGTATAGGACTCTCCATATGAAAACTTGTGAATCCCTCTTCTGACTCACTTAAATAAACCTTCAACGCTAATATGCAACTGCACTGGAAACATGCCTCACTCTGCACTATTCCCATCACGTAGGAAGAGGTAGAGGGGGCTGGGGTTAGGGAATATGGGAATATCTTTCTCGGATCGCGCAGCGACGAAATAAGACCATTAGGCTGGAGGTACACTGCAGCAGGCCTACTGGCCCATACAAAGCAATTCCTTATCAAAACCACCGGTGTATCTGTCGAACCTTTTTCCCAAGATATACAAGTATCTGGTTATCATCACATTATCTCTCTCCTGGAAGGGCGAGAGGGAATGAGAGTCATTCGAGGAAGGAAAGATTAGGTCGACTGTCTTATATTAATAGTTTTGCAATAACATTAAGGCACTTCCAATTTGAAGGGGATTGACCTTAAGCGGAGTTATTGTCGTATTGTGATTATTTTGCCGCCTCGTACTCACGCTTAGTTGCCTGTTTATTAATACTGAGTTGTAGTCAGGAAGCAGGACGCTCTGGAAGAGGATACGGAGGAAGCAGATTTAATGCACAGCTTTAAAAACCCGAGAAAGTCCGGGAGCCGACAAGTGCTAACGCCAAAGACGCTTTCATCAGAAAAAACTTTTATTATGCTGCGTTTCGCCCTCACTGCAGCTTTATCACGTAATGAATAAAGCTGCACTGTGAGTGAAACGTCGTATAATAATACACAAATAACCCACAAATAGAAGAGAGGAGCTTACGACGAATTTGTGACTTTGTAAATGGTCCAAGTCGGGCCGAAACGTCGTCACTATTTGTGCATCGCGGGTTATTTATGTATTATTCCAGTCACGGTATTGTGCTTTTTTTTTTTTTTTCTTTTTGCTATTTAGTAGTAAAACAATGATGTTGTTACTGAAAGTGCCTCTAATATTAGCAAGTACACTTGTGAAGAATTAAACACTGTACAACATCTGGGTATTTGTCGTCGCCTGAACAAGATGCGTGATCCTCCGCTGTGGTATAAACCTTTGTTATTGATACCGACTCGTGAGCAAACATTAGTACATATTAGAAAAGGTTTAAGTCCACGGTTATAAGTAATCAATGTCCCCTGACCCGAAACATTTTTTACAAATATGTCCTAATGTTTTGAGTCTTCCAGAGAGTCAATAGCAGTCTATTTCGAGATTAGCGGACGGAGGTACAGCCTCCACATCTTGCGCAGATTGACTAACATTGGCTTAGCATTTCCTATCAATATAACAGCAACATCTTCAGTTAAAAGTTCAATCCAGACTCCCATTTTCCAGTCAAACGCAGTTTTCAACTATAACAAATTGTTGTATAATTCCAGTGGGAAGAGAACTGAATTTTTTTTACGAAGATAATTTATGCTCATCCTCCATCAAAGTTACTTTTCCGTTTTCCATTTCGGAAAATCTGGTCTTAGGTTGTGCAGTAACACACACACACACACACACACACATACACACACACACACACACACACACACACACACACACACACACACACACACACACACACACACACACACACACACACACACATATATATATATATATATATATATATATATATATATATATATATGTCGTGCCGAATATGTAAAACTGGTCAATTAGCAAGAACTAATTTAAAATTAAGTCCTTTCTAAAATTTTCTCTTATACGTTTATAGATATATTTTTTTCATTAATGTTGATGCAAAAATTTATAATTTTGCACCAAAAGGAACTTAGAAAACTTACCTAACCTTATTATAACAAGCTCAATTTATTTTAGCCTAAACCAACTAAAAATGTTTTAGATTTGTTTACAATAATTTAATACTAAACATACACAGTGAAATATATTTTTCTCGTTAGGTTCTGAATGATTTTGGCGAAATTATTGCATACACAAATTTTCACTTGTCCTATATGGCAAGATGAGCGTTGCTATTTATGCCAAGATCGCAAGTTCTGCCTGTTCGGCATGACATATATATATATATATATATATATATATATATATATATATATATATATATATATATATATATATATATATATATATGCAATAAGATCACAGTAAACAGGTGATTTCAGAATATGCAAAACATATATATATATATATATATATATATATATATATATATATATATATATATATATATATATATATATATATATATATATATATATATATATTTCAGTAACAGCACTGTCACTAGCCGGGGGATCGAACCCATGTTGTTTTAGCCCACCTCATGGTGAGCGAAAATCCATGACGCTCTGACCCACTGGACTATACAATTCTACAAACATCACACACCCAGCAGAGCTAGGTGTTGTACCGTGATCCGAGGACATACGATGGTGGAGGCTGGTACAACAAACGGGGAGTGGAATGAAATTAGCTTTGAGGCACCCACACCATCGTATGTCATCGGATCACGGCACAACAACTAGCTCTGCTGGGTGCGTGATCTTTGCAGGATTGTATGGTCCAGTGGGTTAGAGCGTAGTGAATTTTTCACTCACCATGAGGCGAGCTAAAAGATCATGGGTTCGATCCCCCGGCTAGTCGCAGTGCTGTTATTGATTTATTCACGAACGAGTTGATATATATATATATATATATATATATATATATATATATATATATATATATATATATATATATATATATATATATATATATATATATATATATAAAAGAAAATATTGCAAATATTGCATCAGTACTACGTTACAATATTTTCAAAAGAAGAGAGATTTCAATTAGTTTTTGCAGAGTTATTATGAATTAATAGAATTACTTTTTGGGCAGACGGAAAAAATTAGTGATGCAAAAACTGAACATTAAATATATATCCCGAGAGAGAGAGGACTGCTAGCACGGGACGGTGTGTGACCCTGATATAACAACAGGTCTTCTGCTGTATCTCCTGATTACGGGGTAGGGCTTCTGATCCAAGGAATTGGCAGTAGCCCCCTCCCCCTTTCTCAAACCTAAACTGATTCTTTCTTTATGAAGAATTACACACCTGTGCACCAGCTGGGTGTCTTCAATTGTAAACGTTTCGCCATCCAGTGCAGAAACCTCTATGGGTTTCTGCACTGGGTAGCGCTTCCCCATAATTACTACTACTAACTATAATAATTGTTGGGTTGACGTAGGTGAGGCTGGAGCATGTTATTTACAGCCGACTTATATTAATTATATTTACTGGAAGAGTTAAACTCTTGTGTGTCGTGCAGCACAAAGAGACTCGATCCTCTGTCCACTCAGCTTGGGAGACTCGATCCTCTGTCCGCTCAGCTTGGGAGGCTCCATCCTCTGTCCGCTCAGCTTGGGAGACTCGATCATCTGTCCGCTCAGCTTGGGAGACTCGATACTCTGTCCGCTCAGCTTGGGAGGCTCCATCCTCTGTCCGCTCAGCTTGGGAGACTCGATACTCTGTCCGCTCAGCTTGGGAGACTCGATACTCTGTCCGCTCAGCTTGGGAGGCTCCATCCTCTGTCCGCTCAGCTTGGGAGACTCGATCCTCTGTCCGCTCAGCTTGGGAGACTCGATCCTCTGTCCGCTCAGCTTGGGAGGCTCGATCCTCTGTCCGCTCAGCTTGGGAGGCTCCATCCTCTGTCCGCTCAGCTTGGGAGACTCGATCCTCTGTCCGCTCAGCTTGGGAGACTCGATACTCTGTCCGCTCAGCTTGGGAGGCTCCATCCTCTGTCCGCTCAGCTTGGGAGACTCGATACTCTGTCCGCTCAGCTTGGGAGACTCGATACTCTGTCCGCTCAGCTTGGGAGGCTCCATCCTCTGTCCGCTCAGCTTGGGAGACTCGATACTCTGTCCGCTCAGCTTGGGAGACTCGATACTCTGTCCGCTCAGCTTGGGAGGCTCCATCCTCTGTCCGCTCAGCTTGGGAGACTCGATACTCTGTCCGCTCAGCTTGGGAGACTCGATACTCTGTCCGCTCAGCTTGGGAGACTCGATCCTCTGTCCGCTCAGCTTGGGAGACTCGATCCTCTGTCCGCTCAGCTTGGGAGACTCGATCCTCTGTCCGCTCAGCTTGGGAGACTCGATCCTCTGTCCGCTCAGCTTGGGAGACTCGATCCTCTGTCCGCTCAGCTTGGGACAGATAGTCTGCTCTAGCAGCCAGATCTGACACTTCATTCTGACTATATTAGCCAGTTTTATAGTACATCTGAACAAGCCAATAAGAAGAAAAACAAAATATTGCAGGAAACAGAAACATTCTAAAATAAAAAAAAATAAAAAAAATTCGAGTGAGTTTATTTTAACTAAATAGTTCAACGAAACGAAAATTTTCCCTGGAAATTGTAATTTAGATTCTCAAAGGATTAATAATTGCGTTATTATTTCTGTTTGAAAGAGGAATACGACCAAGATAATTCCGGTGTCACTAAAATAATTTTTATATTTCGTAAAAAAAAAAATCGTCATACTTTATGACTAGCATAATATTTTATGGAAGCGCTAAAACTGTAGGGGTCATACATTTTATGGAAGCGCTAAAACTGTAGGGGTCATACATTTTATGGAAGTGCTAAAGCCGTAGGGGTCATATATATCAAGGATTCGCTAAGGCCGTAGGGGTCATACATTTTATGGAAGCGCTAAAGCAGTAGGGTCATACAGCGTCTGGGAGAATGAGACAGATTGACTCCAAGAAACGGAAAGACATCCATTTTCTAGCATCAAGAGTCCCATAATGTCATCAAGAGTTCCATACTATCATCAAGAGTCCCATACCGTCATCAAGAGTCCCCTGGCGTCACCAAGAGTCCCCTGGCGTCATCAAGAGTCAGCTGGTGTCACAAAGAGTCCCCTGGCGTCACCCAGAGCCTCTTGGCGTCATCAAGAGTCCCCTGGCGTCATCAAGAGTCCCTTGGCGTCATCAAGAGTCCTCTGGCGTCACCAAGAGTCTCCTGGCGTCACCAAGAGTCCCCTGGCGTCACCAAGAGTCCCCTGGCGTCATCAAGAGTCCCCTGGTGTCACAAAGAGTCCCCTGGCGTCACCAAGAGCCTCTTGGCGTCATCAAGAGTCCCCTGGCGTCATCAAGAGTCCCTTGGCGTCATCAAGAGTCCCCTGGCGTCACCAAGAGTCCCCTGGCGTCACCAAGAGTCCCCTGGCGTCACCAAGTGTCTCCTGTCGTCATCAAGAGTCCCCTGGCGTCACCAAAAGACCCCTAACGTTATCAAGAGTCCCCTACCGTCATCAAGAGTCCCTGCCATCATCAAGAGTTCTCTACCGTCATCAAGAGTCTCATACCGTCATCAAGAGTCCCTGCCATCATCAAGAGTTCCATACCGTCATCAAGAGTCCCCTGGCGTCACCAAGAGTCCCCTAGGGTCACCAAGAGTCTCAAGGCGTCATCAAGAGTCCCCTGGCGTCATCAAGAGTCCTCTGGCGTCATCAAGAGTCCCCTGGCGTCATCAAGAGCCCCCTGGCGTCATCAAGAATCCTCTGGCGTCATCAAGAGTCCCCTGGCGTCATCAAGAGTCCCCTGGCGTCATCAAGAGTCCCCTGGTATCATCAAGAGCCCCTTGGCGTCATCAAGAATTCTCTGACGTCATCAAGAGTCCCCTGGCGTCATCAAGAGTCCCCTGGCGTCATCAAGAGTCCTCTGGCGTCATCAAGAGTCCCCTGGCGTCATCGAGAGTCCCCTAGCGTCATCGAGAGTCCCCTGGCGTCATCGAGAGCCCCCTGGCGTCATCGAGAGTCCCCTGGCGTCATCGAGAGAGTCCTGGCGTCATCGAGAGAGCCCTGGCGTCATCAAGAGTCCCCTGGCGTCATCAAGAGTCCCCTACCGTCATTAAGAGTCCCTGCCATTATCAAGAGTTCTTAACCGTCATCAAGAGTCCGATACCGTCATCAAGAGTCCCATACCGTCATCAAGAGTCCCCTAGCGCCATCAAGAGTCCCCTGACGTCACCAAGAGTCCCCTAGCGTCACCAAGAGTCTCCTGGCGTCATCAAGAGTCCTCTGTCGTCATCAAGAGTCCCCTGGCGTCATCAAGAGTCCCTTGGCGTCATCAAGAGCCCCCTGGCGTCATCCAGAATCCTCTGGCGTCATCAAGAGTCCCCTGGCGTCATCAAGAGTCCTCTGGCATCATCAAGAGTCCCCTGGCGTCATCAAGAGTCCCCTGGCGTCATCGAGAGTCCCCTAGCGCCATCGAGAGTCCCCTGGCGACATCGAGAGTCTCCTGGCCTCATCAAGAGTCCCCTACCGTCATTAAGAGTCCCATACCGTCATCAAGAGTGCCATACCGTCATCAAGAGTCCCATACTGTCATCAAGAGTCCCATACCGTCGTCAAGAGTCTCCTAGCGTCACCAAGAGTCCCCTGGCGTCACCAAGAGTCCCCTGGCGTCACCAAGAGTCCCCTAGCGTCACCAAGAGTCTCCTGGCGTCATCAAGAGTCTCCTGGCGTCATCAAGAGTCCTCTGGCGTCGTCAAGAGTCCCCTGACGTCATCAAGAGTCCCCTGGCGTCATCGAGAGTCCCCTAGCGTCGTCGAGAGTCCCCTGGCGTCATCGAGAGTCCCCTGGCGTCTTCGAGAGTCCCCTGGCGTCATCAAGAGTCCCCTACCGTCATTAAGAGTCCCTGCCATTATCAAGAGTTCTTAACCGTCATCAAGAGTCCGATACCGTCATCAAGAGTCCAATACCGTCATCAAGAGTCCCCTAGCGCCATCAAGAGTCCCCTGACGTCACCAAGAGTCCCCTAGCGTCACCAAGAGTCTCCTGGCGTCATCAAGAGTCCCCTGGCGTCATCAAGACTCCCTTGGCGTCATCAAGAGCCCCCTGGCGTCATCCAGAATCCTCTGGCGTCATCAAGAGTCCCCTGGCGTCATCAAGAGTCCTCTGGCATCATCAAGAGTCCCCTGGCGTCATCAAGAGTCCCCTGGCGTCATCGAGAGTCCAGTAGCGCCATCGAGAGTCCCCTGGCGACATCGAGAGTCTCCTGGCCTCATCAAGAGTCCCCTACCGTCATTAAGAGTCCCATACCGTCATCAAGAGTGCCATACCGTCATCAAGAGTCCCATACCGTCATCAAGAGTCCCATACCGTCGTCAAGAGTCTCCTAGCGTCACCAAGAGTCCCCTGGCGTCACCAAGAGTCCCCTGGCGTCACCAAGAGTCCCCTAGCGTCACCAAGAGTCTCCTGGCGTCATCAAGAGTCCTTTGGCGTCATCAAGAGTCTCCTGGCGTCATCAAGAGTCCTCTGGCGTCGTCAAGAGTCCCCTGACGTCATCAAGAGTCCCCTGGCGTCATCGAGAGTCCCCTAGCGTCATCGAGAGTCCCCTGGCGTCATCGAGAGTCCCCTGGCGTCTTCGAGAGTCCCATGGCGTCATCGAGAGAGCCCTGGCGTCATCAAGAGTCCCCTGGCGTCATCGAGAGTCCCCTGGCGTCATCGAGAGTCCCCTAGCGTCATCGAGAGTCCCCTGGCGTCATCGAGAGTCCCCTGGCGTCTTCGAGAGTCCCATGGCGTCATCGAGAGAGCCCTGGCGTCATCAAGAGTCCCCTGGCGTCATCGAGAGTCCCCTGGCGTCATCGAGAGTCCCCTGGCGTCACCAAGAGTCTTCTGGCGTCACCAAGAGTCCCCTGGCGTCACCAAGAGTTCCCTGGCGTCATCAAGAGTCCCCTGGCGTCACCAAAAGTCCTCTAACGTTATCAAGAGTCCCCTACCTTCATTAAGAGTCCTTGCCATCATCAAGAGTTCTCTACCGTCATCAAGAGTCCCCTGGCGTCACCAAGAGTCCCCTAACGTCACCAAGAGTCTCCTGGCGTCATCAAGAGTCCCCTGGCGTCATCAAGAGTTCCCTGGCGTCATCAAGAGTCCCCTGGCGTCATCAAGAGCCCCCTGGCGTCATCAAGATTCCTTTGGCGTCATCAAGAGTCCTCTGGCGTCATCAAGAGTCCCCTGGCGTCATCAAGAGTCTCCTGGCGTCATCAAGAGTCCTCTGGCGCCATCAAGAGTCCCCTGGCGTCATCAAGAGTCCTCTGGTGTCATCAAGAGTCTCCTGGCGTCATCAAGAGTCCCCTGGCGTCATCAAGAGTCCCCTGGCATCATCAAGAGTCCCCTGGCGTCATCAAGAGTCCTCTGGCGTCATCAAGAGTCCCCTGACGTCATCAAGAGTCCCCTGGCGTCATCGAGAGTCCCCTAGCGTCATCGAGAGTCCCCTGGCGTCATCAAGAGTCCCCTGGCGTCATCAAGAGTCCCCTGGCGTCATCGAGAGTCCCCTGGCGTCATCGAGAGTCCCCTGGCGTCATCAAGAGTCCCCTACCGTCATCAAGAGTTCCTGCCATCATCAAGAGTTCTCCACCGTCATCAAGAGTCCCATACCGTCATCAAGAGTCCCTTGCCATCATCAAGACTTCTCTACCGTCATGAAGAGTCCCATACCGTCATCAAGAGTCCCATACCGTCATCAAGAGTCCCCTGGCGTCACCAAGAGTCCCCTGGCGTCATCAAGAGTCCCCTGGCATCATCAAGAGTCCCCTGGCATCATCAAGAGTCCTCTGGCGTCATCAAGAGTCCCCTGACGTCATCAAGAGTCCCCTGGCGTCATCGAGAGTCCCCTAGCGTCATCGAGAGTCCCCTGGCGTCATCGAGAGTCCCCTGGCGTCATCGAGAGTCCCCTGGCGTCATCGAGAGTCCCCTGGCGTCATCGAGAGTCCCCTGGCGTCATCGAGAGTCCCCTGGCGTCATCGAGAGTCCCCTGGCGTCATCGAGAGTCCCCTGGCGTCATCAAGAGTCCCATACCGTCATCAAGAGTCCCTGCCATCATCAAGACTTCTCTACCGTCATGAAGAGTCCCATACCGTCATCAAGAGTCCCATACCGTCATCAAGAGTCCCCTGGCGTCACCAAGAGTCCCCTGGCGTCATCAAGAGTCCCCTGGCGTCATCAAGAGTCCCCTGGCGTCATCAAGGAACCTTCCTTGAGGACATGCCAGGTATATGGCAATGAATATTTGACTATTAATGTTCTGGATAACCCGTAGGGGTCATAAAATGCTTGGAAAATAAAGATTAATCCCGTTTGCCCTGAAGAGGGGGGGGTAGCTCCAATTCCTCGGATCAAGAATTTTAAAATAAAGGCGGTTTCCTTGAAGGAAGAATCTGCCAGTGTGTTGTGAGTGAAGATGTCCATCCTTCACCGGATGACTAACTTGATGCTGGTCAAGGACTCGTCTTAAAATGAATTAGAGCTGCCTTTCCATTCCTTGAATAAAACACGATTTACTCCCATTTTCAAACACTGACCTCGCGGGTTTAGCGTTTTCCAGTGATTTGAGTAATGAGCAGCAGCAACAAGCTGCTACTCCTCCCTGGTCTCGTCTGCTCCCTCTTTCCTGCCTCTCACCACTCTAGTCCTCATTTCATAACCTAACAGTATATTCGTCGTCAAATTCACATAAATTATAATTTTAATCAGATTCCCTCATTTGACTACACTTCAACGAAAAAACATGAGGATTCTTAGTATTTCATGATTGGGTTGTTCCCAGATTTTTGTCTCTGTTGAAGACTGCATATGTGGGTGCTGCATCATATATATATATATATATATATATATATATATATATATATATATATATATATATATATATATATATATATATATATATATATATATTTAAACAAGTCGGCCGTCTCCCACCGAAACAGGGTGACCCAAAAAAAAGTACTTTCATCATCATTCAACACTTTCACCTCTCTCACACATAATCACTGTTTTTACAGAGGTGCTCAGAACACAACAGTTTAGAAGCATATACGTAAAAAAATACACAGCATATCCCTCCAAACTGCCAATATCCAAAACCCCTCCTTTAGAGTGCAGGCATTGTGCTTCCCATTTCCAGGACTCAAGTTCGGCTATGCAAAATAACCGGTTTCCCTGAATCCCTTCACTAAATATTACCCTGCTCGCACTCCAACAGCTCGTCAGGTCCCAAATACCCAAATGCCATCTCACAAGCATTGATACTGTCATGGCAGCCGACGAGCGTAATATTAGTGGTATGACAAGCATAAAAAAATTCTGTCAACTTCGATATGATGTAAAAGGCTTAACATTCTAAATATTGATATCTGGTAATTATCTAGGTATTTTTCTATACATTAGAAAACGGGGCCACCGCCGACTCATTTAAAGGGGAGACATTTGTAGTTGACCAGCAGGGACGACAGCCATAGTTACCCCACAAGGTTCTGAGGCAGATGCTGGTCTAACCATCAGAACCGATTTTATTTCCTGTGTGTGCTACATTAAATACAATCCATTGCGTTCGTGGAGAAAGAAGTGGAATCTAAACTCCCATCCTGGATGTGTTGATACACCTTGCTGATGGAAAGTTCAGGTTTACAGTGTATAGGAAGGCCGCTAATGTGTGCTCGTATATCCACTATTATTCCAACCATGAGACCAGAGTAAAAAGGAGTTCCTTTCTCATCATGTTTCTGAGAGCTTACCGAGCATGTTGCCCGGAATTTCTAGATGAAATTTGGATAATATTTGACATTGCCACGAAACTGCGGTACCCTAGAGATTTTGTGGGATCAGCGCTGCTGGCAGCTAGAAAAACTTATCATAGGACTGAACGTAGGATAACACCTTAAATCTGGTTCTCCCATATAATGAGAATTTCTCTGTCGTGCTGAATGCTCTTAAAGGATTTACATATATGTAGTTTTTAAGAATGCACGGACTGTTAAAAGCATTCTGATACCTTCTGCCTCGTCCCAGAGGATTTCCCATCCTATCTGCTGTTGTCTCGCAACATTGCATAGCTCCTGACGACGCAAGAGAGTTAGAAAGATGTTAAGTTAAAGATTTTCTCCCCATGTAGATTGTTCAGTATTGGTAAGATCGCCTGTTTGCGACTGTATTGTATACCACCTCGCACAAATGTATCAAGCCAAATGATCTTCCTAACTGCAGCATCCAGACATCCTTCAAGAATGTAAGCGCACTGGAATACACTTTGGCAATGGATACTGACTAGTGATTTAAAGAGATTTGAGAAAACACTGGGACATGCCGTTCAGGACTCAGCAAGCCTTCATAAATTCAGCATTTCGCTCTAGGTGTTGAGCGAAACGTTATCTAAAAAGACCTGCTCTTCCTTCTAAGACTTTTATTAGCCATGTTTATCGCGAGTCTTCCTATAAAACCATATGACTTCATAATGTTGTTGTTGATGTTGTGGTTAACACTATTAATTTTTTTCACTATAATTAATATATTAACGAGAGCATGGAAATATTTGAATAATTTTTTTTTTTACAATAGAATGCAATTGCATGTTGATTTTCATTAATTATGAAAATCGAATTCAATTACATTCACTCAATTAACATCAGGGCCTTGTCATTAACTCTACCCTTTGTTGCTGGCAGAGTCATGGTCAATTATTTAACACACGCCAGATATCACTCGCTTGAACTTAGTGGCTCAATGAACTCTTAAATTAACATTAACATACAAGTATATTAAACTCGTGAATAAGCTTTTATATTCATATCCCATGTTATTAATTTTAATGCAGTAAATGATATTTAATCATATTCGAATGAGACTATCAAATAAATGAAAACAATTTTAAATAATATGAGATGTATAAAGGGAAGGAAGGAATCATACAGCAAATTTCACAGTCAAGAAAACAGCCTGCAGTTTATTCGTAGAAATACGTTGTTCATATATCCTCTTATTCTCGACGTATTCTGAAACCAGTAAAGTGCCTCTGCAGACAGTACCTCAGAGTTGCCTCTCTCTGGCTCTCTCTCGCTTTCCATTTTAAAGTTGAAAATTTGATTTCGAATTTCTTGATATTTATCAATTTAAGTAACTTGCTTAGAGAGCATGTTTCTGTGTTGATACTTTTAACTAATGTCCGATTAAACACAGGGCTAAATAATTATCTGCAATTTAGAAATGATTATTTTGTCTAGGTTTCATTTCCAGTGGGCTTTCATTCCTTTTCCTATTAGCCAATCTGGTTGGTTAGATAATTACCTGGCACAGAAGATACGACGATTATGAAGGTAGTTTTCCAGGATAAAGCTTCCCATTGCACACAGGTGATACTGACTCTTGCAGTTGACACAAATGTCGTTGGTTCGAGTGTGAAATTTTTACCCTCGCGAAATCATCTTAAAAATGGACGTCTGGCGCTACTGAGAATTATCATGTCCTCATAGTTCACCATCATATTTTAAACGATTATCCCGTTCATCAGATAGCGAACATGTGTGTGTTTTGGAGAGATACTTTCAACGACGGTCTCACTTTTAATGCAGACTCTTGATTGACACCTATTTTGATACATTAACTGTGACCTGAATTGCCCTTGTCTCTGAATTTTCTGCCATCATAACTTTCACCTTTCCCTCTCTTCCATCTCTCCTCTCTGTCGTGTAAATATCCATGATTCTTACTAGTTTTACGCATTCTATGACTATAATCTAATTGGTCCGCCACTCTCACATACGTGACAAAAGGCCTTGAAGTTCGGCATGATGAAATATTGATACTCGCCATTTTTAGGGGGAAGGGGGTCAAAAGTCTCTCTTCAATCTTCAGCACTATATTTATACTTGTGTAAGCAAACTATCTTAGTAGTCTGTGGTCAGCAATTTCTCAGAAAGGATGATATAGCCCATATGTTCTTGAATATACTGTGAGGTGTTCAGATTTTTTTTTTATTGGGTGGAAAACCAATTTTTTACCGGGTGAAGGTGTGCAGAAGCTCCAGTGAATTGATCGTCACGCTGATGAAGACCCGGGTCAGAAAATATTTTCATATTTCTACTGATAAATAAAATACCAGCAGACGAGAATGGCCAGACATCTCAAGATTGTTGCAGATGAAATTCGTACATCACAGGATGTCTTGGAAAAATGACGCCACAGATATTCTAAACTATGCGAATATACAATACGTTAAGTTATTATGTTAGAATCTTTGGTCACAATATGCCATTCACGACGTTAATTCACTCACTGTAAAAAATTACGATATAAAAAAAAACATTGTAACTCGGTAAATGTATTACAAAGACTTATCTCTTTTATTGAACAACATAAAACAAACTAATAATTCAAGTGACGTATTTTGTAATTTCCACTGAATATTTTCATGTAAAATTGAATGTAGTATTTTTTTTTGAGCTTTACTTTTACGGAAAACCTTTTTTTTATATACATATAAATCACGTTTAATTGATGTTTTAAACAATTTATATATTGTTTGGCCTCAAAGACATTTTTTCTTTGATATGTTTTTCCCAAAATAATAAAGAATATGGTACAATACATATTTATTATACAAATTTATTATATATTTCGTGCTCTTTAGGCATAACTTGCCAGCTTCGCTTATATTTATATATATATATATATATATATATATATATATATATATATATATATATATATATATATATATATATATATATATATATTATATATATATATATATATATATATATATATATATATATATATATATATATATATATATATATATATATATATATATATATGTCGTGCCTAATATGTCCTTTAAAATTTTCTCTTATACGTTTAAAGATATATTGGTTTTTTAAATTTCTGTTAATGTACAAATTAATAATTTTGTACCAAAAGCACCTTAGGAAACATACCTAACCTTATAACAAGCGCAATTTAATTTAGCCTAATTCAACCAAATATATTTTTGATAAGTATACAATAATATAATAAACAAATACAATGAAATATATATTTTTGGTAATGCTCAGAATGATTTTTGCGAAATTATTGCATACACAAATTTTCATTTACCTTATTAGGCAAGAAGAGCGTTGCTATTTCAGCCAAAATCGCAAAGTTTACCAATTCGGCACAACATTTATATTTTGTTTCCGGGTGACAGGTGGACACAGCCTTCTCTGGTCAACTTCAAAATTTCACAAGTAATGAATCCTACTTAGAAGATTGGTTGATATATTTAATGGGGTTTGTAGATGCCATTTTGCTTATTTTAATCTGTAAGTGGTCAATTATTAATTTACCTTATTCCGTTATTTTTGCCTTTTGGTGAGGCGGCTCTTAATCCAAGGAACTAGACTTACCTTACACATCGAATTTGTATATTTCCATTTCCACAGGAAATAGATTATCCCTACTGGTTTAGCACTTTCCTCTGATTAAAACATAATTATGAACAGCATCAGTATTTAATGGTTGATGTATCGTAAGAAATGGATGGAAGGTTTCAGGGGTTTAGGCTGTGTAGGCACAAATTATGTTGGATTCTGTGTAGTAACTGTAAAATGCATCTTCTTGTCAGCTTTAAAAAGTTGTTTGATGTTGGGTTGTGTTATCGTGTGTCAATCTTATTTTTCAAATGGTTTCTTCTCATCAGAAATAAGTTATTGTTTGACATCATTTGCTTGTCTTAGGTTAAAGTTTTGTATGTTATGTACATTAAGCTTACAAGAAACTTATTTAAAAGTTGATTAATCTTACTGAGACAAAAGTTTCTATTGATTATGGCCTGTCTAGGTTCCAATTTGCTTTTATTTTTGAAAGAAACTGGAAAATTTAAATACTGCTTTTCATACAATAATTTCTCAGCATCGCATCTGATTCGCTCACCCCTTTCCATTCTAATTACTTAATAGCACAGCCTCTGAGTGACTTCAAGCTTAATGTGCTTGGATATTTTAGGATATTGGTGTCACTGGTCCTGAAAGATTTGAATTAGATTTTGTTTGTCCTAATTTATCATTTTTAATAAAGGAATTTTCATATTGGTTTCCATATGATGATTTGTGAATGCCTCTTCTAATTCCCTTCAGATCTAATATTTTTAACTGCATTATCAACTTTTGCTGCACTCTGCACTATTCCATTCGCGTGCATTGAGGAGCAAGTAGCTGGGGTTATAGAATACGGGGATACCTCTCCCGGATCTCGCAGCGACCGAGAAACCGCGGTAAACCCATTGGTGCCATATAGCTCCTGGGACATGAACTAGAAGCAAATAAGCTTGACCCACAGAATTGGAGGGCAGCTCCAACTCCCTGAATCAAGACCCCTTCAGCGTTTATCATTGCCCCTCCCGTGGAATGAATGCCTAAACATCACTGATCTCAACTGATCTCAAAATGTTATACAGTAGGCAGTGAGAAAAATTTTCACATTTTTTTTGGATTCCCCATTACCAGCTTCCCGTACTTCATTTTGCAAATTTCATGTTAATTTGTTGATGTTAATGAGCTCACTAAATTAGAGACACAGGATGATTTTTTGTTTAAACTTTTTTTTTTCCTCCTGGATTCTGTAATTTTGAAAATCTGAGGCATAAAGAAAGTCAGGAATAATTAAGGCAGAGACTGACTGGACGAGGATGCTCGATGCTGAGTCGCGAGAAATGAGAGAAGCAGATAATTAGTCTGTGGTGAATTAGCATACAATGAAGATAACTTTGGGAAGTTTTGTGTAAGAGAGAAATAGATCAAGAGAGTAAAGCAATTATACGTCTCAATGTGTGGTGGGAGAGCAGTGGTAAGTAAACAATAATAATAATAATAATAATAATAATAATAATAATAATAATAATAATAATAACAATAATAATAATTTATTTTCCAAGTAGATATGCATGATAATAAGATTCCTAACAATGGGAAGCATACACTGATGTAAAGTTAATAACAAGTCTTAAGACACGTTTCGCTCAGAGAGCTTAATAGAGCTACCCATGAGTGAAACGTTATCTTAATAAGAACATACTGTGCTTTCTCTGTTGTTAGTAACCATGTCTCTTTTGTAATTCGTGTGATCGTGAGATTTATTCGAACTCTTCTGCCCTCCATCTTGTTATCTATGATCGTTATGGATAATCACAGACAGTAACTACTGTGAACTGTGATGTAGGATAGTTATGGGGAATCCCAGACAGTGACGACTGGGATTCCCAGTCGTCACTGCCTGAGATTTGAGTCTTTGAAGGTGGAAGGTAGAGCCATCACTCTGAAGGATGGGCGGGAATATTGTGGTTCAGGGAGTCACTGAAATGTGATGTCAGCACACTTCTGATCACAGGTTATTGAAGAAACAATGATTAATGCATTTCATTTTTTTGGGGGTAAGGGGGGTAGGGTTACGCCAGCATGTTGCGAAACTGCCGATGTGATAAAAGAGAGAACTGAGAGTTCTTCAAGGACAAAGTAACTTCTGTGAAACGTATCACAAGTAAGAACTTGTTTAAATTAATCGGAAAAGAAGAGACGCAGAAGAAGAAATCTCTCCCCTGAACAGTAAACAAATGATGCAAATGATATACACTGAGGGATCTTAAAACAAGTCCGCCAGCAAGACAACATCTGCTGTAACTGCCACTTCCTCTGATGTGTATTTTAGCAGCCATGTTGAGGTAAACATGAGAGTTAACAACTGGACTTCTACATAACAAACTGAACTGTTTATCATCCTAATGGCAGTATGGCTATGACGGTGACTTTGAGTCCTTGATCATTACTGTTTCTGTGTCATCAGTGAGCAACGTAAAGCCCAGCTGGGAGAGTAGAATGTGTTTCGCGATTAGCGGACGGAAGGTCGAGCCTACATCATTCTTTTACCTTGAATGGCCCACAGGGGTTTAGCGCTTCACGATAATCGTCGATGAGCACTAATATAACGCTTATTTGGATTATTTTTCAATTCCTATGAAAATGGTAGACTCGTCAGTGGTCAGTCAGTACTCAGTGGTCAGTCGTCACGTGAGGTCACAGACCCTGAGCTGCCTTGGGGATTAGTGTGGACGGTTACAAAGCATGGCTTGCTTCTGCAGTGTTTTAAAAATTGAGGTTGGAGAGTTGAAGGAGGAGGTCTTGCTTCTCCAGGAGGAGATTAGGAGGCTGAAGGTCCACCTCAATGGGTCTGGGAGAGAGTGTGAGGTGGCTGGAGTTGTGGGGAATGAGGCTTCTAGCAGCGAGGTGCAGTCTGTCTCTCGCTGTGAGGAGGCTGTAGTTGGGGAGGCAGCAACGGCTACCAGCAGTGAGGTGCAGCCCAGCACCTGCTACAAGTGGCGAGTAGTTCACAGTAATGGAAGGCGCATCAGAGTAAGGAAAGTTAAGAGTGAAGATCTGAAGGTAGGAAATCGCTTCTCTGTTCTTCAGGATGAATGTACTTCAGTGGCCAGTGAAGGTAAGGGTACTACTGCCCCTGCTAATGGAGGTAAGCGCATTCTTGTGGTTGGTGACTCTCAGGTAAGATACATTGACCGTGCTTTTTGTAATAGGAATAAGAAGATGAGAGATAGAGTGTGCTTCCCTGGAGCTGGTGTTGGGGACATTGTCAACAGGCTGGATAATATCATGTCAGGTAATGGGAGCAAGCCCATTATCTGTCTCAGTGCTGGTGGAAATGATATTGGGAAGGGTAGGAGAGAAGAGCTGCTAGATAAGTACAGGTCAGCTATAGATTTCATTAAGTCTAAGGGAGGGATCCCAATCATATGTAGCATCTTGCCTAGAAGGGGAGTAGGAAATGAATGGTTGTCTAGGGCAATTGGTGTAAATTGCTGGCTAGACAGATACTGCAAGGAACTTGCAATCCCATTCATTGACAACTGGAACAACTTTTATGGCAAACATGATATGTATGCAAGGGATGGGGTACATCTCTCTGGGGCTGGGGTGGTAGCACTTGCAGACTCGATTGAGAAGGCCATTGGTGAAATGCCTATGATTTTAAACTGATGGAAGATAGAGGTATGGGTGTGTGTGGGAAACAAGCAGGTTGCAACACTTGGGTTGGAAACAGTAAATGTATAAAAGGCATTCAGCATGAAGTTATAAATAAAGACAATAGATCAGGTCAGCAAACAAAGGGGGACAGCAGAGGGCAGCAAGGGACTAGCTCCCTTAAGGTTTACTATACTAATAGCAGGAGTGTAAGAAATAAGATAGATGAGCTAAGATTAATTGCAAGTGCAGGAGACATAGATATTATTGCTATAACAGAGACCTGGCTCAATCTGAAAGATAGAGAGATGCCCTCTGAATGTCACATACAAGGCTATAAATTATTCCACACTGACAGGGTCAACAGGAAAGGTGGTGGAGTAGCGATGTATGTCAGAGACAATTTAAATTGTTGTGTTAGACAAGATATTAAATTAGAAGCGTCAGCCACTGAATCTGTTTGGTTACAGCTTCTCGAGGGCCGAGAAAAACTAATTTTGGGTGTGATTTACAGGGCCCCAAATCTTGATAGGGAGTGCAGTAAACTTCTATGGGACGAAATTCGTAAGGCATCTACATACGAAAATGTTGTGCTAATGGGAGATTTCAACTATAGACAGATTGACTGGAGCAATTTGACAGGAAATTTAGAGTCAGGTGACTTTCTTGATACGATCCAGGATTGTTTTTTAAAACAGTTTGTGACAGAGCCAACTAGGGGAAATAACCTCCTTGACTTGGTTCTTGCCAGTAGGGAAACACTAATTAATAATCTTGAGGTTAATGATGAGCTTGGGGAAAGTGATCACAAATCACTCAGTTTTAATATATCATGGAATTCCCCTAATAATGGCAATCAAGTCTCCGTCCCTGACTTTCGCTTGGCTGATTTCATAGGACTGAAAAATTACTTAGGTGGGCTGAACTGGAATGACCTGACTAAGGGTCAGGTAGGTGGTGATGGTTGCCGATATGATGTTTTCCAGGGCATAGTTCTAGCTGCTCAGTCAAATTATGTTCCAAATAGGGAAATCAGATCAAACAAAAATGATCCTAAATGGATGAACAATAGATTAAAATATCTGATTGGTCAAAAGAGAGGCATATATAGGCAAATCAAAAGAGGAGAGGGGCAATTGAGAAATCGATATATTCAGTTAAAGAGAGAAATAAAAAAGGGAATTAGAAAAGCAAAAAGAGATTATGAGGTTAAAGTTGCAAGAGAATCGAAGACTAACCCAAAAGGATTCTTTCAGGTATACAGAAGTAAGATCAGGGACAAGATAGGCCCACTCAAAAGTTCCTCGGGTCAGCTCACTGACAGTGATAAGGAAATGTGTAGAATTTTTAACACATACTTCCTCTCAGTTTTTACACAGGAGGATACCAGCGATATTCCAGTAATGATAAATTATGTAGAACAGGACGATAATAAACTGTGTACTATTAGGGTCACAAGTGACATGGTCCTTAGGCAAATAGATAAATTAAAACCTAACAAATCCCCAGGCCCTGATGAACTGTATGCAAGGGTTCTAAAGGAATGTAAAGAGGAGCTTAGCACACCTTTGGCTAATCTTTTCAACATATCACTACAAACTGGCATGGTGCCAGATAAGTGGAAAATGGCAAATGTGATACCTATTTTCAAAACAGGTGACAGGTCCTTAGCTTCGAACTATAGACCAATAAGCCTAACCTCCATAGTGGGAAAATTTATGGAATCAATAATTGCCGAGGCAGTTCGTAGCCACCTTGAAAAGCATAAATTAATCAACGAATCTCAGCATGGTTTTACAAAGGGGCGTTCCTGCCTTACGAATTTATTAACTTTTTTCACTAAGGTATTTGAGGAGGTAGATCATGGTAATGAATATGATATTGTGTATATGGACTTCAGTAAGGCTTTTGACAGGGTCCCACATCAGAGACTATTGAGGAAAATTAAAGCACATGGAATAGGAGGAGAAATTTTTTCCTGGATAGAGGCATGGTTGACAAATAGGCAGCAGAGAGTTTGCATAAATGGGGAGAAATCAGAGTGGGGAAGTGTCACGAGCGGTGTTCCACAGGGGTCAGTGTTGGGCCCCCTGCTGTTCACAATCTACATAAACGACATAGATGAGGGCATAAAGAGCGACATCGGCAAGTTTGCCGATGACACCAAAATAGGCCGTCGAATTCATTCTGACGAGGACATTCGAGCACTCCAGGAAGATTTGAATAGACTGATGCAGTGGTCGGAGAAGTGGCAGATGCAGTTTAATATAGACAAATGCAAAGTTCTAAATGTTGGACAGGACAATAACCATGCCACATATAAACTAAATAATGTAGATCTTAATATTACGGATTGCGAAAAAGATTTAGGAGTTCTGGTTAGCAGTAATCTGAAACCAAGACAACAGTGCATAAGTGTTCGCAATAAAGCTAATAGAATCCTTGGCTTCATATCAAGAAGCATAAATAATAGGAGTCCTCAGGTTGTTCTTCAACTCTATACATCCTTGGTTAGGCCTCATTTAGATTATGCTGCACAGTTTTGGTCACCTTATTACAGAATGGATATAAATTCTCTGGAAAATGTACAAAGGAGGATGACAAAGTTGATCCCATGTATCAGAAACCTTCCCTATGAGGATAGACTAAGGGCCCTGAATCTGCACTCTCTAGAAAGACGTAGAATTAGGGGGGATATGATTGAGGTGTATAAATGGAAGACAGGAATAAATAAAGGGGATGTAAATAGTGTGCTGAAAATATCTAGCCTAGACAGGACTCGCAGCAATGGTTTTAAGTTGGAAAAATTCAGATTCAGGAAGGATATAGGAAAGTACTGGTTTGGTAATAGAGTTGTGGATGAGTGGAACAAACTCCCAAGTACCGTTATAGAGGCCAGAACGTTGTGTAGCTTTAAAAATAGGTTGGATAAATACATGAGTGGATGTGGGTGGGTGTGAGTTAGACCTGATAGCTTGTGCTACCAGGTCGGTTGCCGTGTTCCTCCCTTAAGTCAATGTGACCTGACCTGACTAGGTTGGGTGCATTGGCTTAAGCCGGTAGGAGACTTGGACCTGCCTCGCATGGGCCAGTAGGCCTTCTGCAGTGTTCCTTCGTTCTTATGTTCTTATGTTCTTATCAGACTTTGACAAGAAAATAAACTTTGTATAACAACTTTTCGCCCTGTTAGAACTTGATAAAGTTCTAAACCGCGTCTAACGTTCATCTAACAGTCTAGTTCTTCAGTGTGTTGTCTTCGGTATTCTTATAATATTGGTAGAATTACCGACAGTGTGTTAGGTGAAAGGACACAAGTGCAGCTAATGGACTTTTTATTGTGGCAACGTTACGCTTTCCAGGACCTTTGTTAAGCTGTTACAAACAATACAGGGACACAGAGGGTATATATAGGTACAGAGGTGCAAAGCATACGGTAGGTACTAGCACCACCAGAGGTACTGCAAGTACTACCACCACCACAGGTACCGCTAGTACTACCACTGGCTAGTACTACCACCACCACAGGTACTGCTAGTACTACCACCACTACCGGTACTGCTAGTACTACCACCACCACAGGTACTGCTACTACTACTACCACCACAGGTACTGCTAGTACTACCTACAACGATAACATACTTTGCACCTCACTCTGTACCTATATATACCGTCTGTGTTCCTGTATTGTTTGTTACGGCTTGATAAAGCTCCAGGAGAGCGAAACGTTGCCACAATAAAATGTCGCATTACTTGCACTTGTGTCCTTTTACCTAACATTCACTATTGTCGGCAATGCGACATTTGGATCTGTACTATGGGAAAATCATATTAAGGCTAAACTTCATATCAAGAACCGCCTTCACGTGTTTCGTTGATGCATTTTTGCTCGTGGGAACAATTTTTCTTTAATTTTCCTGCTAAGGAGAAAAGAGTAATTCCTCTCGTTTAACTCTCACTGTGTAGTCGTAACAAGAACTAGCAAGAAGAGGAAAGCGTGTCTTGTGACGCTAGGGTAAAAACATGTTGGTTTAATCAATTTGTTTCCTAGGAAGAGTCCACTAGCCCCTTCCGGGAGGGCTGAGTCCCTCAGAGGGCTGAGAGGGGCGAGAGATACCCCCCTATACTGGAGAATTTTCTCCACACTATGGTGCGCGAGCGATGGTGAATTTCTGGAGTATACCTGGAGAGGGTTACTGGAGTCAACGTCCCCGTGGCCATGTCTGTGACCAGGCCTCGCGGTCAAGAGTAAAAAAAAATTATTATTATTATTTGTAATAGTAGTAGTGGTGTTCGTAATAGCATTAGTATTGTGTGTAGCTTCCGTAGCTGAGCTGACTGCTGGATTTGGGGGGATTTGGTTTCTGATTATAAATAAAAAATGAGGCTGGAGAAACGATGCAATAGGTCTACTGGCACTTACTCTTGCACTCTTCCACGCAAAATGGACTAAATTATTCAGTTATTTATTCAGTGTCTCGCGCTCTCTTTCTCGCTTTCTTTCTCGCTCTGCCTCTCTGGCTCTTTCTGGCTCTTTCTGGCTCTTTTTGTCTCTCTCTCTCTCTCTCTCTCTTTCTCTCTCTCTCTCTCTCTCTCTCTCTCTCTCTCTCTCTCTCTCTCTCTCTCTCTCTCTCTCTCTCTCTCTCTCTCTCTCTCTCTCTCTCTCCCTAACTCCCAAAATATAAACCATAAACGAAGCAGCAGGAAACAAAGAAAAAAAATAATCAGTTTGAGTTAATATTGAAGGATGATATTGATCTTTGGGTCGCTATACTATATGCCTATATTATTGTCGTAATATTACAAGGTGTAAAATGTTTCCCAAGTGCCAATCCGTAAAAGTGTAACAGAAAAAGACACGAGACAAAAAGACTGAATATGAAATAATCTATTTAATGGAAACCAGATTCGATACATGCCAAAATTTTAGTGTGAAAATAAAGTGAGACGTGACCATATAGAGTCCAAAGCAACGTTTAAAATGTATATTTACACTAGAGATGCGCGTATATATATATATATATATATATATATATATATATATATATATATATATATATATATATATATATATATATATATATATATCCTGAGATATTCACACCTCGTGTGTGTGTGTGTGTGTGTGTGTGTGTGTGTGTGTGTGTGTGTGTGTGTGTGTGTGTGTGTGTGTGTGTGTGTGTTTGTGTAGTGCCGGATAGGTAAAATTGGTCAATTAGCAAGAACTCATTTAAAATAAGGTCCTTTCTAAAATTTTCTCTTATACATTTAAAGATTTTTTCATTTATGTTTATATAAAAATTAATGATTTTGTACCATAAGAACCTTAGGAAACTTACCTAAACTTATTATAACAAGCGCAATTTAATTAAGCCTAATCCAACTAAATATATTTTACATAAGTTTGCAATAATTTAATAAACAAAAACAATGAAATATATTTTTTCGTTAAGTTTAAAATGATTTTTGCGAAATTATTACATACACAAATTTTTGCTTGCCCTATTCGGCAAGAAATGCCTTGCTGTTTAAGCCAAAATCGCAAGTCTTACATATTCTGCACTACATATATATGTTATAACAATAAATCACTGGCCATCTCCCACCAAGGCAGGGTAACCTAAAAAGAAAAACAATTTTTTTTCCTTTATAAATTTAGTAATTTTCAAAGAAGGGGTTACTGGCCCCTTGCTCCCGGCATTTTAGTCGCATCTTACGACACTCAGGGCTTATGGAGGAAGAATTCGTTTCCACTTTCTCTCTGCCAGGACCTTTAGGTTACGATTTGAGTGTTCTGATGACTGCTCTCTCATGTCAGCCAGAGTAGCCACTACCACCATAAAGACTCTCATGTCAGCCAGAGTAGTCACTACCACCATAAAGACTCTCATGTCAGCTAGAGTAGTCACTACCACGTAAAGACTCTCATGTCAGCCAGAGTAGTCACTACCACCATAAAGACTCTCATGTCAGCCAGAGTAGTCACTACCACAATAAAGACTCTCATGTCAGCCAGAGTAGTCACTACCACCATAAAGACTCTCATGTCAGCCAGAGTAGTCACTACCACAATAAAGACTCATGTCAGCCAGAGTAGTCACTACCACAATAAAGACTCTCATGTCAGCCAGAGTAGTCACTTCCACCATAAAGACTCTCATGTCAGCCAGAGCAGTCACTACCATCTTAAAGACTTTCACTATTTCCACAGCATCGCACTTTTTACCAGCAAGCCAAACCAATGAACTTGTAAAGTAAATTTACTCGGCGCACTATTCCATTACGTAAAAGGAATCAACCTCTATTTTCCTGAGCGAGATTAGATTAGCAAGATAGAACTTTTCAAGTGAGTGGAGGGCGATTGGGTTTGTGTTAACCAATCTGCTTTACCTTGAGAAAGATGGTCGTTTCACCGGGACTTTTGTTACTGACCCCTTTTTTATATTAAATAAAGTTGGGTAAACCAGCAGTGTGCTGCAGTTCTACTCTGAATAATAGTTACAGTTATTTATCATATTCCGTTACACAGGATGGGTTTCAGGTGATGAATTATATCAGAATGAGCTGGAAGACTTTAGTAGGGCAATGAGGATATAGTCAAGCATTTCGTAAGAATTCAAACGCTACGGGATCTTCAAAGATCTCCATCAAGGGAGGTGGAAAGAAATGCCTTGATACTAGTGGAGGACTCTTGATTCAGGTAATTTTACCTACCCTCCACTTGCTTGTGTCAAACCTGATTACTTTTCGTTCCCCAGAGCTGACTGGCCCCTAGGGTTTTGCGCTTCCCCGTCACTATTATTTTTTCTACTGAATGTGTTGCTAACGATTCACTCTCTGAAAATGATTTTTTAGAAAAAAAAAATATGCAGTTCTAAAAATTAAATGAAAATTGATACCAGCACACTCCAGTAACAGTCGCAAACTTCTAAAAAGGAGACACCAGTGACGAATATTTGAACCCAACCAGAAGGGGACTTTCCAAAGTTACTGTACCAAAACCAAAATCGATAAAGTACTATATAAAATTTACTGGAGGGCACCTGAATATGCCAATGGTTCTATGAACTTTCCCCTAGTTAAAGAGTACTATTATTATTGTAATCATGGGGAGCGCTAAACTCGTAGGATTATACAGCGCCTGTGGGGAGGGGGGGATGGAAGACATTCAGGCTCAATTCAGGGAACTGGAGCACAGATCCAATTCCCTAGATCAAGAGCCCCTCACCAGGGTAAAGAGTATCAACGTTTCGAAAATTTGAAGGTGATCGGATAATACATTCTCAAGTTATAAATGAAAATCTTTGAGGAAGAAAACAAAAACAGTGTTCTTGAGAATATGTCGAGTCTTGTATAAAGTCGTATGAAAATATGATAATGAGATTTTTTGGCATTCTTTAGTTTTCCTTTCTCAGTTATATTGAATCCTTCATCATTAGTGATTCTGTGTCATCAATAAGTAACGTCAATCTCGGCTGCGGGAGTAGAATCTGTCTCGCGATTAGAGGACGGAAGGTCAAACATACATCATTCTTTTGCCTTGAGTGGCCCATATGGGTTAGGCGCTTCACGTTAATAATAATAATATTAACCACTGAACACTAACAAAACTCTCACTGGTTTATTGTATTCCTAAGAAAGTGCTAGAACCTTTTGGGTTATAAAATACCTGGGGAAGAGGAGGCAGTCAAGTTTGTTCTGTGGATGGGGAGGGTAGGCCTCAATTCCTTGAATCAAGAGCCCTTCACTGGAGAAATCATGTGCTGCTTCATTGGCCTTCCCGCTCTGAATCCTGTTATCTCCTCTATCTTCATTTATCGCTTCTCTATCTTTATCTCTCTTCCGATTCTTCCACATTTCATGATTTTTTCTATTTTGTCTTTTCTGCCACGTTCGCTCTCACCTTGTTATGATTTATTTTCACTTGTTCATTCCACTGGAAAGGATTCTCATGTGTTTATTTCACGTGAAAGATTTTCTTGTGGTCGTTCCAATGTAAAGAATTTTTATGTGTTCATGCCGCTGGAAAGGATATTCAAGAATTTATTCCGCTACCTGGAGTCTACCTGGACGGCATTCCGGGGATCAACGCCCCCGCGGCCCAGCCGACGACCAGGCCTACCGGTGGATCAGGGCCTGATCAACTAGGCTGTTACTGCTGGCCGCAAGTAGTCCAACGTACGAACCACAGCCCGGCTGATCCGGCACCGACTTTAGGTATCTGTCCAGCTCTCTCTTGAAGACAACCAGGGGTCTATTGGTAATGCCCCTTATGGCTGGTGGGAGGCTGTTGAACAGTCTTGGGCCCCGAACACTTATTGTGTTTTCTCTTAGTGTACCAGTGACGCCCCTACTTTTCACTGGGCTTATGTTGCATCGCCTGCCAAGTCTTTTGCTTTCTTAGGGAGTGATTTCTGTGTGCAGGTTAGGAACCAGTCTCTCCAGAATCTTCCGGGTGTAGATTACGATATGTCTCTCTTGCCTGCGCTTAAGGAAAGGATTTTAAAATATTTACTCCGCTGGAAAGGATTTTCCAGGATTTATTCCACTGGAAAGGATTTTCCAGCATTTATTCCGCTGGAAAGGATTTTCCAGCATTTATTCCGCTGGAAAGGATTTTCCAGCATTTATTCCGCTGGAAAGGATTTTCATATGTTCATTGCGCACGAAAGATTTTCAAATTTTTATTCCACATAAAAGATTTTTTCAAGATTTTCATGTGGTCGTTGCAATACAAAGATCAAACATGACCGTACAAGACAAGAGATCTGTAATTATCTGTAGAGGAAAAAAATACAAATAGGGGAAAAATCTGAATTTCCGTTAGTGATTTTATTTTTAAGAAATATTTGCAATTTCAATAATTTTTTTTAAAACTTCAAAATGTATCTAAGATTTAACTTCTCTGAGTTTTTATGTATTAAAGAAATGCTTTGGAAAATTAACGATTTCTTTCCGGAACTGAAAATTGCAATAATATTAAGTAAATTAATTCCTGGGAGAATTATATCGCTATATAGTTTTAAAGATTGTAATTCAGAGAATTGTTTGCTTAGTTAATCTTGGACTCGTGGATCATTATGTGTGTATTTCCAAGGTACCAACTTACACTTGTCAGTATATTTTGATTTTGCAACTGTCCCTTGATATGGTGAATATTAATATAAACTGAATGATATCCTATTATACGATGACGCTAAAACAGTCTCCAGAAAAAAAAAGTCAAATGACATATCCAAAAAAATATTTTTCAAAAGTGCTATTCATTCCTGTAAGTCAGTCAGCAACTCAACTTTGAACTACTAAGGTGAAAGAAATAATTTTTGTTTTGTCGAGTTAGGACAGTGGATCCCAATGTATGTGGCGAGAGAGGATGACCAGTGTGGCGGGAAGATTCCAGGAAAAAGACTCGTATACACATGTATAGAAACCCGTAGAATCTTCCCGTCAGACTTGTCATCTTCTCTCACCGCACTAGTGTGGCGTCGCACACTTTGGTAACCAATGAGTTAGGAAGTTCTTCAGTAGAAGAGAGTCAAGCTAATCCTCACTGCTGACAATAACCTTCCTGCAACATGGGCAGTTGTACGCCGCTGCCGCTGGACAAATTGGGTAAATTGTTCGGATCAATAGATGAAAATACAGTGATGGAAATTCTTAGATGCGTTGCGTACGATGGATTTAGTTATTATTTATATTGCCTAATTTTAAGCGTGGTTAGATCTCTGTACTAGCAGTTTTTTAATGTGTACTAAAACTGAGTAAAAAAATTAGCATAACTAATTGCCTTGAGGATCAAAATGAAAAGTTTAAGTTAAGGTTAAAAATATTTGTGTGTCTGTGCGTGCAAAAGCATGTAAATTAATACACGTATGTTTGTGTTAGTCACGTTAACATTCAGGTATGGAGAGTGAAAAAGGACTTGCATAAAAAACTATACACTATACTCAGTCAGATCAGCCCGATGTTTCCTTCAAATGAAGCGGAGGATGGGGGGGGGCTTGATTCTAATCAAGGTTTCTTATTCCAAGGAATTGGAGATAACCCCCCCCCTATCCTGGATCAAACCTGGCTGCCTCCCTTCGGCTTTAGCTGTTGCCAATGATAATCACATTAACTGAAGATGAATTATAAAAGATACCTTCTACCTGCGAATAATTGTTCCGCTTAATTCGTTTCAAACTTTTCACATGCGTACATACTGCAACAGTTCAGTACTCATTCCCAAATGTTGGCAGGAGAGTGTGTAGTCTGGTTTCTATAAATACAATTTTGTTTGGTCCATTGCACGAATAAAGCTTCGGGCAATTTTGCAACATTGAGATTATTAGTAGAGGAATTCCTACATATTGCTTGCATTCTGAGTTCAAAATTTTGCTCGAAGAGTTTGATGAATTTTACAGCAGTATTTACTCTACCTGCAGATTTTAATTAAAATGTAAAATTAATTACATTTAAAGAACTGTAATTATTTTTTTAAATAGTTGTGTAGTAAATAAATGCAAGTTGTCAGTAAATACCAGCTTTTGTACCCCGGAGCAACACACACATAGGTATATATATATATATATATACCTATGTGTGTACACATAAATATATGTATATATTATATACATTGCTTATTCGAACAGCAATTACACAATATACATTGCTTATTCTTTGCATATATACATGTATGCATGTGATGAAGATGGCAATTACAAAATATGCGTTGCTTGTTCTTTGGGAAAGCTGGACTATATATCCAACTCTATAATTGGTTACCCAACTTGTGCCTGCTGGCTTGTGCTGTCATCAGTTAATATGTTGTGTGTATTTCAAAGAACAAGTGTGTGCTCATACGGCCTTGTGCGTCAGTGTCAGTGCTTCCCAACTTGGAAATCAATAAATAACAAAAAGGCACAATACCGTGACTGGAACAATACACAAATAACCCGCACATAAAAGAGAGAAGCTTACGACGACGTTTCGGTCCGACTTGGACCATTGACAAAGTCACACTAACAGAGGTGGAGCAGGACGTCTACGATGGGGATGCCCGGGTGTTGTGCATGTGTCTTGATTTCATCCTGTCGGTATTATATACAATTCTTGTACTACTACTACTACTACTACTACCACCTCTTCCTGCCTATATAGCCGTCCTGCTCCACCTCTGTTAGTGTGACTTTGTCAATGGTCCAAGTCGGACCGAAACGTCGTCGTAAGCTTCTCTCTTTTATGTGCGGGTTATTTGTGTATTGGAAATCATTTTTTTTAATTGAGGAGGGCGGTAAAGACGGATGGGGCCTCTCGAAAAAAAATAGGAGTACGAACGTTATTACACACAACAAATGTTTCTTTTATCGCTGATTCGTTACTGATGATGACACGCGTTGAACGCTTTGGTATCCTTATTATTGAAACAGTATGGCTTGTCCAGCAGGCTTCTTTCTTCAACTGAAGGCAGTTGAAGATGGATTTATGAGATGATCAGTCCTTCTCATCAAGGTTGAGGGGCTGATCACCTTGTAATTCCTTTACCGACTCTAAAGTGTTGTATTCACCTGCATTTGGTTAAAGAAGTCTGCTGGGCAGGTGAAACGTTTCAGCTGTAAAGATTGCAGTGTGTTGAACACGTCTTATTCCTGAATTTACAGTTACTACACACCGTCAATAAATGACACAGATAAATAAACAAACAATTCATGAGCGAGTTTTACCGTTATTTTTTTATTTTTTTTTCCTATCGTATTTATGTATTATATTTTTCTTGTGTTTTATATTATTTTTTATATTGCATTTTTCTTATTGTAATTTTAGTAAATTTCTTGTATTTTTATGCTGTATTTTTTTCCATATTGTAATTTCAGTGAACTTACACGATGACTGCTGACACACTTCCTGTTTAATCTAGAAATTTATTCACAGTGGAAATCAGTCGCATTTTGTGAGCGGCATTTTGTAGCAGCCTGGTTGATCAGGCCCTGCTCCACCGGGAGGCCTAGTCAATGACTGGTCCGCGAGGGGGGGGGGGCACGTTGGCCCCCGGAATACCCTACAGGTAGCCTCCAGGTATTTCTATTTCTCTCTTTGAGAATCTTTCCCTTTGGAGCCTCACCATAAGATAACTGCTGCTCGACTCTGAAGGGCGACCTGTGAATCTCTGGTTCGATTTAATTCAAAGCAGATGCGTTTGAAGCAGTTTATACTATCCAGGTGAACGGGGAAGTGACATTCATCTCACGATCTTGTGGGAGGCTGACGTGAGCATAAATATGGCAGAATTCAATAGAGTGATGGGGATTTGCATCCGCGGGCTGGGATTTCCAGTTACTCTCGTACCTTGACCACTGCACCACGGACGCTCTTCTCATATATCTCTCCCGGTTTGTATGGGACTTGTTTTCTTAACTTTATCTACATTTTCATTGATTTTCTTTCGTCTGTCTATCTTAATTCTTATCCACTCTTCCTCATCGTTTTTCCTTCCTTTCTTTCTCTTTATATTTATCCCTTTCCTTTTCGTCCCATCTTTTATGTTTACTTGCCTTCTTCACCTTTTCTATTTCCTTTCAACACATTCACTTCTTCCTCTTTCACACTTACCCCCCCCACACCAACCAACTAATTTGATTTCGTCTTCTCTGTCTCTCTGTCTCTGTCTACCCCCCCCCCCCTCTCTCTTTGTCTCTTTCTCCCTTCTCTCTCTCCCCCAACTCTCTCTCTCTCTCTCTCTCTCTCTTTTTCTCTCTCTTTCTCCCCTCTCTCCCCCAACTCTCTCTCTCTCTCTCTCTCTCTCTCTCTCTCTTCCTTGACACCAGAAAAGAAGGGTTATATATGTTGATTCTAGTCTGTTTTATCATTTACTGCCATAAAATACACACAAATCTATTTAAAAAAAATGATCAAAACTTACGCACACCAACAATTACAGATCATTCATGGTCCATTACCAGTCCAGAGAAATGTAAACAAACGTAAAGATGCAATATTAAATCATATATTTGAATTTCTTTTTCACATTATCTTTTAATTTTTGATGTCTAGAGTTAGTAATACGTATAACATCTGCAGTGTTTTGTATCATGTAGGACAATATTGATGTAGGTACTGAAAGATACTTCATCTTGTAAACAGACGACGTAAATTTACAGTGATGTAAGTGTATTTTCTCTTATGATTTTCTTAATAATATTTTCATTTGGTATGTAAGAATACAGTATATAATACATACAACATACAAAATATGTGTTAATCGACTGTTTCTGTTAACAGTGAGGCTTCCGGTGAGGCTTCCAGTCAACAGTAAAGGATTAGTAAAAATTTTCAGGAGTCAAAGGTTATACGCGGAATCTCGACTGTTCGGGGGGTCGGCGCCCCTTACCCCCGCGTTGTTGAATGGTTCACATACTTTTATCTAGATTGATGGAGTAAACACATCGACTCCAGGCTGAGGGACTCACTCTCTCACTCATCTTCCATCGTTCTTCTTTGTTTTGTACTGAAGAAGTCATTGGCTGCCATAACGTTCCCAGAATAGTTACCCAAATGTTTCGCCCAAGTGTCTTGTGTATTAACCTGACAGCGGTTCACTGAACCAACCTGGCTGCGGTTCTCTGAACTAACCTGACAGCGGTTCTCTGAACCAACCTGACAGCGGTTCTCTGAACTAACCTGGCAGAGGTTCTCTGAACTAACCTGGCAGTGGTTCTCTGAACCAACCTGACAGCGGTTCTCTGAACTAACCTGGCAGCGGTTCTCTGAACCAACCTGACAGCGGTTCTCTGAACTAACCTGGCAGCGGTTCTCTGAACCAACCTGACAGCGGTTCTCTGAACTAACCTGACAGCGGTTCTCTAAACCAACCTAACAGCGGTTCTCTGAACCAATCTGACAGAAGTTCTCTGAACCAACCTGACAGCGGTTCTCTGAACCAACCTGACAGCGGTTCTCTGAACCAACCTAACAGCGGTTCTCTGAACCAATCTGACAGAAGTTCTCTAAACCAACCTAACAGCGGTTCTCTGAACCAATCTGACAGAAGTTCTCTGAACCAACCTGACAGCGGTTCTCTGAACCAACCTGACAGCGGTTCTCTGAACCAACCTGACAGCGGTTCTCTGAACCAACCTGACAGCGGTTCTCTGAACTAACCTGACAGCGGTTCGTTGAACCAACCTGACAGCGGTTCTCTGAACCAACCTGAAAGCGGTTCTCTGAACCAACCTGACAGCGGTTCTCTGAACTAACCTGACAGCGGTTCTCTGAACCAACCTGACAGCGGTTCTCTGAACCAACCTGACAGCGGTTCTCTGAACCAACCTGACAGCGGTTCTCTGAACCAACCTGACAGCGGTTCTCTGAACCAACCTGACAGCGGTTCTCTGAACCAACCTGACAGCGGTTCTCTGAACCAACCTGACAGCGGTTCTCTGAACCAACCTGACAGCGGTTCTCTGAACCATTTATACATATTTTATATAAAGTTGAGTATCTGAATCTTGTTTTATGTACCAATATTTGAATTTTTTATAAAATTAATGTATTTCAGTCTTTCATAATATCAAACAATTTCCCCTTGTTAGAGGATCTGATGCTGTGTTAGAGGATCTGATGCTGTGTTAGAGGATCTGATGCTGTGTTAGAGGGTCTGATGCTGTGTTAGAGGGTCTGATGCTGTGTTAGAGGATCTGATGCTGTGTTAGAGGATCTGATGCTGTGTTAGAGGGTCTGATGCTGTGTTAGAGGATCTGATGCTGTGTTAGAGGGTCTGATGCTGTGTTAGAGGGTCTGATGCTGTGTTAGAGGGTCTGATGCTGTGTTAGAGGGTCTGATGCTGTGTTAGAGGGTCTGATGCTGTGTTAGAGGATCTGATGCTGTGTTAGAGGATCTGATGCTGAGTTAGAGGGTCTGATGCTGTGTTAGAGGATCTGATGCTGTGTTAGAGGATCTGATGCTATGTTAGAGGGTCTGATGCTGTGTTAGAGGATCTGATGCTGTGTTAGAGGGTCTGATGCTATGTTAGAGGATCTGATGCTGTGTTAGAGGGTCTGATGCTGTGTTAGAGGGTCTGATGCTGTGTTAGAGGGTCTGATGCTGTGTTAGAGGGTCTGATGCTGTGTTAGAGGATCTGATGCTGTGTTAGAGGGTCTGATGCTGTGTTAGAGGGTCTGATGCTGTGTTAGAGGATCTGATGCTGTGTTAGAGGGTCTGATGCTGTGTTAGAGGGTCTGATGCTGTGTTAGAGGGTCTGATGCTGTGTTAGAGGGTCTGATGCTGTGTTAGAGGGTCTGATGCTGTGTTAGAGGGTCTGATGCTGTGTTAGAGGGTCTGATGCTGTGTTAGAGGATCTGATGCTGTGTTAGAGGATCTGATGCTGTGTTAGAGGATCTGATGCTGTGTTAGAGGGTCTGATGCTGTGTTAGAGGGTCTGATGCTGTGTTAGAGGGTCTGATGCTGTGTTAGAGGATCTGATGCTGTGTCAAAGGGTCTGATGCTGTGTTATCTGATGCTGTGTTAGAGGATCTGATGCTGTGTTAGAGGATCTGATGCTGTGTCTAGAGGGTCTGATGCTGTGTTAGAGGGTCTGATGCTGTGTTAGAGGATCTGATGCTGTCTGATGCTGTTAGAGGATCTGATGCTGTGTTAGAGATGCTGTGTTAGAGCATCTGATGCTGTGTTAGAGGGTCTGATGCTGTGTTAGAGGATCTGATGCTGTGTTAGAGGATCTGATGCTGTGTTAGAGGATCTGATGCTGTGTTAGAGGATCTGATGCTGTGTTAGAGGATCTGATGCTGTGTTAGAGGATCTGATGCTGTGTTAGAGGATCTGATGCTGTGTTAGAGGTTCTGATGCTGTGTTAGAGGATCTGATGCTGTGTTAGAGCATCTGATGCTGTGTTAGAAGGTCTGATGCTGTGTTAGAGGGTCTGATGCTGTGTTAGAGGATCTGATGCTGTGTTAGAGGATCTGATGCTGTGTTAGAGGATCTGATGCTGTGTTAGAGGTTCTGGATGCTGTGTTAGAGGCTCTGATGCTGTGTTAGAGGGTCTGATGCTGTGTTAGATCTGATGCTGTGTTAGAGGGTCTGATGCTGTGTTACAGGATCTGATGCTGTGTTAGAGGGTCTGATGCTGTGTTAGAGGGTCTGAGGTTAGAGGATCTGATGCTGTGTTAGATGCTGTGGTCTCATGCTGTGTCTGATGCTGTGTTAGAGGATCTGATGCTGTGTTAGAGGGTCTGATGCTGTGTTAGAGGGTCTGATGCTGTGTTAGAGGATCTGATGCTGTGTTAGAGGGTCTGATGCTGTGTTAGAGGATCTGATGCTGTGTTAGAGGGTCTGATGCTGTGTTAGAGGGTCTGATGCTGTGTTAGAGGGTCTGATGCTGTGTTAGAGGGTCTGATGCTGTGTTAGAGGGTCTGATGCTGTGTTAGAGGGTCTGATGCTGTGTTAGAGGGTCTGATGCTGTGTTAGAGGGTCTGATGCTGTGTTAGAGGGTCTGATGCTGTGTTAGAGGGTCTGATGCTGTGTTAGAGGATCTGATGCTGTAGAGGGTCTAGAGGGTCTGATGCTGTGTTAGAGGGTCTGATGCTGTGTTAGAGGGTCTGATGCTGTGTTAGAGGGTCTGATGCTGGGTCTCATGCTGTGTTAGAGGGTCTCATGCTGTGTTAGAGGGTCTCATGCTGTGTTAAAGGGTCTCATGCTGTGTGTTGATGCTGTGTTAGAGGTTCTGATGCTGTGTTGTTGATGCTGTGTTAGGATCTGATGCTGTGTTAGAGGGTCTGATGCTGTGTTAGAGGGTCTGATGCTGTGTTAGAGGGTCTGATGCTGTGTTAGAGGGTCTGATGCTGTGTTAGAGGGTCTGATGCTGTGTTAGAGGGTCTGATGCTGTGTTAGAGGTTCTGATGCTGTGTTAGAGGGTCTGATGCTGTGTTAGAGGTTCTGATGCTGTGTTAGAGGGTCTGATGCTGTGTTAGAGGGTGTTAGAGGGTCTGATGCTGTGTTAGAGGGTCTGATGCTGTGTTAGAGGGTCTGATGCTGTGTTAGAGGGTCTGATGCTGTGTTAGAGGATCTGATGCTGTGTTAGAGGGTCTGATGCTGTGTTAGAGGGTCTGATGCTGTGTTAGAGGGTCTGATGCTGTGTTAGAGGTTCTGATGCTGTGTAGAGGATCTTGCTGTGAGGGTCTGATGCTGTGTTAGTGGGTCTGATGCTGTGTTAGAGGGTCTGATGCTGTGTCTGATGCTGTGTTAGGGATCTGATGCTGTGTTAGGGTCTGATGCTGTGTTAGAGGGTCTGATGCTGTGTTAGAGGGTCTGATGCTGTGTTAGAGGGTCTGATGCTGTGTTGTGAGAGGTTCTGATGCTGTGTTAGAGGGTCTGATGCTGTGTGTCTGATGCTGTGTTAGAGGGTCTGATTCTGTGTTAGAGGTTCTGATGCTCTGTTAGAGGGTCTGATGCTGTGTTAGAGGATGTCTGATGCTGTGTTAGAGGGTCTGATGCTGTGTTGATGCTGTGAGGGTCTGATGCTGTGTTAGAGGGTCTGATGCTGTGTTAGAGGGTCTGATGCTGTGTTAGAGGGTCTGATGCTGTGTTAGAGGGTCTGATGCTGTGTTAGAGGGTCTGATGCTGTGTTAGAGGGTCTGATGCTGTGTTAGAGGGTCTGATGCTGTGTTAGAGGTTCTGATGCTGTGTTAGAGGGTCTGATGCTGTGTTAGAGGGTCTGATGCTGTGTTAGAGGGTCTGATGCTGTGTTAGAGGGTCTGATGCTGTGTTAGAGGGTCTGATGCTGTGTTAGAGGGTCTGATGCTGTGTTAGAGGGTCTGATCTGATGCTGTGTTAGAGGGTCTGATGCTGTGTTAGAGAGGTTAGAGGGTCTGATGCTGTGTTAGAGGGTCTGATGCTGTGTTAGAGGGTCTGATGCTGTGTTAGAGGGTCTGATGCTGTGTTAGAGGGTCTGATGCTGTGTTAGAGGGTCTGATGCTGTGTTATAGGGTCTGATGTTGTGTTAATAGGTCTGATGCTGTGTTAGAGGGTCTGATGCTGTGTTAGAGGGTCTGATGCTGTGTTAGAGGGTCTGATGCTGTGTTAGAGGGTCTGATGCTGTGTTAGAGTTCTGTGCTGTGTTGATGTTGTGTTAGAGGGTCTGATGCTGTGATAGAGGGTCTGATGCTGTGTTAGAGGGTCTGATGCTGTGTTAGAGGGTCTGATGCTGTGTTAGAGGGTCTGATGCTGTGTTGGTTAGAGGGTCTGATGCTGTGTTAGAGGGTCTGATGCTGTGTTAGAGGTCTGATGCTGTGTTAGAGAGGGTCTGATGCTGTGTTAGAGGTTAGAGGGTCTGATGCTGTGTTGGAGAGGTAGAGGGTCTGATGCTGTGTTAGAGGGTCTGATGCTGTGTTAGAGGGTCTGATGCTGTGTTAGAGGTTCTGATGCTGTGTTAGAGGGTCTGATGCTGTGTTAGAGGGTCTGATGCTGTGTTAGAGGGTCTGATGCTGTGTTAGAGGGTCTGATGCTGTGTTAGAGGGTCTGATGCTGTGTTAGAGGGTCTGATGCTGTGTTAGAGGGTCTGATGCTGTGTTAGAGGGTCTGATGCTGTGTTAGAGGGTCTGATGCTGTGTTAGAGGGTCTGATGCTGTGTTAGAGGTTCTGATGCTTGAGGGTCTGATGCTGTGTTAGAGGGTCTGATGCTGTGTTAGAGGGTCTGATGCTGTGTTAGAGGGTCTGATGCTGTGTTAGAGGGTCTGATGCTGTGTTAGAGGGTCTGATGCTGTGTTAGAGAGTCTCATGCTGTGTTAGAGGGTCTCTGATGCTGTGTTATGCTGTGTTAGGGTCTGATGCTGTGTTAGAGGGTCTGATGCTGTGTTAGAGGGTCTGATGCTGCTGTGTTAGAGGGTCTGATGCTGTTAGAGGGTCTGATGCTGTGTTAGAGGGTTCTGATGCTGTGTTAGAGGGTCTGATGCTGTGTTAGAGGGTCTGATGCTGATGCTGTGTTAGAGGGTCTGATGCTGTGTTAGAGGGTCCTATTCTGTTTTAGAGTGTCTGATGCTGTGTTAGAGGGTCTGATGCTGTGTTAGAGGGTCTGATGCTGTGTTAGAGGGTCAGATGCTGTGTTAGAGGGATCTGATGCTGTGTTAGAGGGTCTGATGCTGTGTTAGAGGGTCTGATGCTGTGTTAGAGGTTCTGATGCTGTAGAGGGTTAGAGGGTCTGATGCTGTGTAAGATGGTCTGATGCTGTGTTAGAGAGTGTGATGCTGTGTTAGAGGGTCTGATGCTGCGTTAGAGGGTCTGATGCTGTGTTAGAGGGTCTGATGCTGTGTTAGAGATGCTGTGTTAGAGGGTCTGATGCTGTGTTAGAGGGTGTGATGCTGTGTTAGAGGGTCTGATGCTGTGTTAGACGGTCTGATGCTGTGTTAGAGAGTCTGATGCTGTGTTAGAGGGTCTGATGCTGAGTTAGAGGGTCTAGAGGGATGCTGTGTTAGAGGGTCTGATGCTGTGTTAGAGGGTCTGATGCTGTGTTAGAGGTTCTGATGCTGTGTTAGAGGTTCTGATGCTGTGTTAGAGGGTCTGATGCTGTGTTAGAGGGTCTGATGCTGTGTTAGAGGGTCTGATGCTGTGTTAGAGGGTCTGATGCTGTGTTAGAGGGTCTGATGCTGTGTTAGAGGGTCTGATGCTGTGTTAGAGGGTCTGATGCTGTGTTAGAGGGTCTGATGCTGTGTTAGAGGGTCTGATGCTGTGTTAGAGGGTCTGATGCTGTGTTAGAGGGTCTGATGCTGTGTTAGAGGGTCTGATGCTGTGTTAGAGTGTCTGATGCTGTTTTAGAGGGTCTGATGCTGTGTTAGACGGTCTGATGCTGTGTTAGATGTTCTGATGCTGTGTTAGAGGGTCTGATGCTGTGTTAGAGGGTCTGATGCTGTGTTAGAGGGTCTGATGCTGTGTTAGAGGGTCTGATGCTGTGTTAGAGGGTCTGATGCTGTGTTAGAGGGTCTGATGCTGTGTTAGAGGTTCTGATGCTGTGTTAGAGGGTCTGATGCTGTGTTAGAGGGTCTGATGCTGTGTTAGAGGGTCTGATGCTGTGTTTGAGGGTCTGATGCTGTGTTAGAGGGTCTGATGCTGTGTTAGAGGGTCTGATGCTGTGTTAGAGGGTCTGATGCTGTGTTAGAGGGTCTGATGCTGTGTTAGAGGGTCTGATGCTGTGTTAGAGGGTCTGATGCTGTGTTAGAGGGTCTGATGCTGTGTTAGAGGGTCTGATGCTGTGTTAGAGGGTCTGATGCTGTGTTAGAGGTTCTGATGCTGTGTTAGAGGGTCTGATGCTGTGTTAGAGGGTCTGATGCTGTGTTAGAGGGTCTGATGCTGTGTTAGAGGGTCTGATGCTGTGTTAGAGGATCTGATGCTGTGTTAGAGGGTCTGATGCTGTGTTAGAGGGTCTGATGCTGTGTTAGAGGGTCTGATGCTGTGTTAGAGGGTCTGATGCTGTGTTAGAGGGTCTGATGCTGTGTTAGAGGGTCTGATGCTGTGTTAGAGGGTCTGATGCTGTGTTAGAGGGTCTGATGCTGTGTTAGAGGGTCTGATGCTGTGTTAGAGGGTCTGATGCTGTGTTAGAGGGTCTGATGCTGTGTTAGAGGGTCTGATGCTGTGTTAGAGGGTCTGATGCTGTGTTAGAGGGTCTGATGCTGTGTTAGAGGGTCTGATGCTGTGTACTTTTCAATTTCCATTTATGTGTTCCTTTAACTTGCCGTTACATTAATTGAAATTTTGGAAATGGCGTATGTATGTATGTATATTTATGTCGTGCCGAATAGGTAAAACTTGAGATTTTGGCTTAAATAGTAACGCTCTTCTTGTCGAATAAGGAAAGCTAAAAATTTGCATGCAATACTTTCGCAAAAAATCATTCTTAACCTAACAAAAAGAATATATATTTTATTGTGTTTGTTTATTATTAAATTATTGTAAACTTATCTAAAATATATTTAGTTGGATTAGGCTAAATTAAATTGCGCTTGTTATAATAAGGTTAGGTAAGTTTTCTAAGGATCTTTTCATAGAAAATTATTAATTTTTACATTAACATATATGAAAAATATATATATTTAAACGTATAAGAAAATTTTTTAGTAAGGGCTTAATTTTATACGAGTTTTTGCTAATTGACCAGTTTTACCTATTCGGCACGACATATATATAAATATAAATATAAATATATATATATATATATATATATATATATATATATATATATATATATATATATATATATATATATATATATATATATATATATATATATATATACTGAGAGCGAGAGAAATTAAAATTTAGTGATAGTGATTTAATTAACGCGTTTTTTAATGGAACATTATTTGTCTGTATTATAAAAATATTCATTTTGTGGAGCCTGGTTATATATTTCAAGCTTAAGCAATTCTTTTTTTATTATTAAATACTCTTATGACAAAATAGACACATGTACATCTCTTGGGTATCTTTATTGAGGAAACGCTTCGCCACACAGTGGCTTCATCAGTCCATACAAAGGAGAATCTTGAAGAACAGGAGGAGAATGAGGTAATCAGTCCCTCAGCCTTGAGTCGATGTGGTCAGTCCATTAACCTTGAATAGAATACGGCATAAGTGCAGAGAAGGAGCTTGTAACCCGTATGGCAGGAGAGGTACAGCAGACGTAGGTGGTGTGACATTTGCCCAATGTGGAAGTAGGTCGTGCCCAAGGGTTAGGCAAGCGAAGAATTCCCAAGTATTAAAATCCCAAGAAGCTGAAGTGTCTGACAGGATTGTAGATCAAGATTCTCCTTTGTATGGACTGATGAAGCCACTGTGTGGCGAAACGTTTCCTCAGTAAAGATACCCAAGAGTTGTACATGTGTCTATTTTGTCAACGTGTCGGTTCTCTGAACCATTGATTTTTGTTAGATCTAATTTCCCTACTCGAAACAAAAGTTATCTGGGCAGCTACAACTATGCTCTGAAAAACGTCATAATGGCAACCAAGATCATCTACCTGACTCATAGTCAGGTTATCCCAATTTAGCCCACCCAGGTAATTTTTCAGTCCCATGAACTCGGCCAAGCGAAAGTCTGGGACAGAGATTTGATTGCAGTTATCTGGGTAATTCCATGATATATTGAAACTAAGTGATTTGTGATCATTTTCCCCAAGCTCATCATTAACCTCAAGATTATTAATTAGTGATTCCTTGTTGGCAAAAACCAAGTCAAGCAGATTGTTTCCTCTAGTTGGTTCTGTCAGAAACTGTTCTAAAAAGCAATCCTGAACCGTATCAAAAAAGTCACTAGACTCAAGATTTCCTGTCATATTGTTCCAATCAATTTGTCTAAAGTTAAAATCTCCCATTAACACAACATTTTCATATCTAGATGCCTTATGAATTTCATCCCATAACAGTTTACCGCACTCCCTATCAAGGTTTGGTGGCCTATAAATCACACCTAAAATTAATATGTCACGACCCTCGAGAAACTGTAGCCAGACAGATTCTGTGTTCGATATCTCTAATCTTATATCATGTCTAAAACAACAATTTAAATTATCTCTGACATCGCCACACCACCACCCTTCTCTTAGCGACTGACAAGAACCTGTGTCACAAGACTTTCTATTTTTTTTCCTGAGGAACGACACAACCACCATTAAAGTAAAGCTTTCTAAATTTATAACTAAATTTGTTGCAGTTGATGCGCGATTCCAGAGAAGTGTCCTCATATCCCATAAGCCCAGCCTCCTCTACCTAAATGCGGCAGAAGTTTTAAGTACCAATTATTTCAGCATCAAAGATTTCAAGCCAATTAGAAGAGGCATTCACGAGTTATCGCCTTGAAACTGATGTCTTAATTTCTTTAGTAAAATTGAAACTTGGTACCTACACAACCCTAAATCGATTCTAACCTTCCATTGCTTTGAAAGTTTAAAGCCAATCTGGTTATCACAGTGACCAATTTTCCAAAATAAATAAACATTTTAAGCCTGAACCTGCTTAGAAGTTAAATTATCAGGTTCTTGGTACTGAAAGTTTGAAGCTGATCACCTAAATAAGAGACACCAGAGTTGAAACTGATCAGTGGTTATTTTAAGTTATAGCACAGACACCAAAATCAGAATTGGTCGATATAAAATTGGCTCGGAGGGGATGGAGGATGGGGTAACCTGCACTTGCCAGTCATTTCACGAGCCTCCCCATTGTTATTATTCACCAGTGTTGAAAATTTGTATCCTCTCGGATGACGTGTTGGAAAGTTATACATGAAATATCTAAATGATGAAAAGAACACAGGACCTGAGAATATAAAACTCGCTAAACTCATGAAGCAGAGAAATACCATTAAAACGATAGCTTTAGTATTTATCAGCTTCTTTTCTCGGGTATATTCTAGTTTGAAATTCTCTACACTTATGTGAGAAAAGTATAATAGCTTTAATTTACATACATCCTATGAACTACTAAACAAGGACAACTGAAGGACTGAAGTAATCTTCTGCGAACTGGTACTTGCACAGTCCAGTGACATTTCAAACCTCTGAGTAATTCTCACCATTGCTGAAAGTTTACAGATGATCAGGAAAGGCAGTCTCCAGTTATTTCTCGAAATCAAACGGCTCCACATTTATTAATTGGCCCAAAATGATGCTATGGGTAGTCTCGAAAAAAAAGAAAAAATGGCAGGATTTTGGAAAATTAAGCCACTTGATTTTTTTTTTAATTTTTATATTTTATAATGAAATCTTGAAATAAAATATTCGTTTCGTATATATTTCTATTATTCTGGTTAATGTATGAGATCAATTCGTAAACTGCTTCATTAATTTAAAAAATTTTTTAGTGTTGAAGAATTTAAATGGTTTCTTTATCTTCGTTTATGTTGTATTTCAGTAGCACCCTATCATACCTACTATTAGCAAATTATTTTTTCTAATATTTACATCGCAACTGGGGACAGTTGTATAACTCTAACTAACACGTCTCTCTGGCGCTAAATGGATAGTAACTGACTTCCACTGCTACTAGAGCTGAATGATCCATACGGGTTTTGTAGTTGTTTCGTATGACCTTAAGATTACATTTACTCCAGGCTGAGGGACTGATTACCTCAAACTTCTTCTGATCTTCGCCATTCTCCTTTGTATAGGACTGATAAAATCACTGTGTGGTGAAATGTTCCCTCAGTAAAGATACCCAAGTGATATACATGTCTAATTTATCAGCTTGCCGGTTCTCTGAACTATTCATGTAAAATAACAGTATATATGGGCGGAGAGTTGGTTGTGAGTGATATATGGTGACCTTAAAAGTGCCATAATATATCACACCTCACTCTCCTCCTGTATGTACTGTCATTTTAACTTGTGTGTGTTAAAAATGATCGAGGTCCCAGGACCCAAACGTCTTGTAATAAATATATCCTAGTGTTTGCTCACGTGTCTGTTTAAACCAGTATGTCAGTATCAGTTGCCAAGGTTTATACAACACCACTGATGACCATGGAGCACTATTTTGCCATTAACAACTAAAAGCAATCAAGCATTTGCACCCAGCAATCATATCCTTTTAAATATAAAAAGAGCCTAGATCGTTATTCCAACATCAGGCTTGTCTTTTTCTGTGGCAGCTCCTCGCCAGGATAACAGAAGTATGTGGCTTTTACAAAGATCACGAAAAACCGTAAAGTAACACCCATGACTCAGAAAACCCAAAAGCAACTTCTATATGGTTCAAAAAGCCTTAAAACAACTTTTACCGTCGCCCAGAAAATACGTAAGTAATTTGCACCAAGATCCAGCCAGCCCTAAAGCAGCCTCAGTCAAGACATCAACAGCCTTAACTCTGGCTCCACCACTCCCAGCCTGACTCCAGTTATATTCCCAAGAAACCCATAAGGTAACCTACAGGTATTTCAAGCAGCCCCTAAATGATCCCACATTATAACTAACAGCCTTAACAATATTCCCAGTCGTCCCCATCCACTTCCGTCCCTTCTCTTTTATTTCCTTCTTCCTTACACGAAAACCTCGTTCTCTTCCTTCCTGCACAACCAACTCCATCTCTGTCAACATACCCAACCCTCTCATTCCCTTCCTAAATACCCAATCCTTTCCATTACTACATACACAACCCTTTCCTTATTTTCCTGCGTACACACTCCTCTCCTTCCCTTCTTCCCTACACATACCGTTTTCTCCTATCACGCACACCTTTCCCTATCTTCCTCCTCTCCCTCCTCTGACAACACCTCTCAATACGTGGGCAGATGAACCACGACAGAGGACCTGTTACAGAGTAAACACAGGCGCCTCATCACGCCTCTCTCTCCCCTCACCATGCATATTCATAGTTCCTCCGGCCCTGCCTCTCGCACTGCTCTTGCCACAATATTCACAACTAGATAAAGGAGCAATCAAGAGAGATAAATAGAGATAGAACGCGAGAGGTAATGAGTGAGACTACTGTTCACTGAGCTCAGGTATATACAAGCTGCAGTGGATGGACTGTGAAGGTTCAACAGAAAAGTTGATGTTGATACAAGTTAGAAAGAATGGACGGGGGTAGGGGATGAAGACATAAACAAGTGGATATACGGACAGAGATAAATAGTAAACCGGTAAGACGGTAAAAAGAAAGTTGAAAGTCAGAAAGCGAGAGAATATAAGGGTGGGCGCACGAAAGTGGTGTAATGTGTGCCTAACACCTGTTAACTCGGCCACAACACGCTACTTCACCAGCTAAACCGATAACTCAAGACATGCTCCACCTCCTGCCCTGCTGACCATGCCTGAGTGCAATCTACAGTTCACAGAACCTTTACACAATACTCAGTTCACTGTTTTAATATGTTTGTCCTCGAATAACAATATACTGTGCACTCAGTTTGTCCCTACCATAAATAGTTTTCTTTCATGTTTTCATTATAGAGGCAGTCTAGCAAGTGTTTCATCTCTAGTGTGTATTTTGTAGCGAGTTTAACGACAAAAAGAAACCTGCAAGAGTACTGACCGAATTAAATTTTATTAACGCGATTATTTTCCAGTTTAACACCTATGACGAGCTCTATTAATCAAAGTTAATATCCCGGCTATTAGGAAATTTTTGGCAAATTATTGCAGTGGGCTATTTTTTCGATGAGGTGGACATTTTTCTATTGGATAATTTTCTCAGTATTAAGTACGTAACGTGTTCTGTCTAGGAAATTGATAAAAAATGTAACAGTAACTTTTAGTTTATATATATATATATATATATATATATATATATATATATATATATATATATATATATGTCGTGCCGAATATGTAAAACTGGTCAATTAGCGAGAACTCATTTAAAATTAAGCCCTTTCTAAAATTTTCTCTTATACGTTTAAAGGTATTTTTTTTTATTAATGTTGATGTAAAAATTTATAATTTTGCACCAAAAGGAACTTAGAAAACTTACCTAACCTTATTATAACATGCGCAATTTATTTTAGCCTAACCCAATTAAATATATTTTAGATTTGTTTACAGTAATTTAATACTAAACAAACACAGTGAAATATATTTTTTTCGTTAGGTTCAGAATAATTTTGGCGAAATTATTGCATACACAAATTTTCACTTGTCCTATATGGCAAGATGAGCGTTGCTATTTAAGCCAAAATCGCAAGTTCTGCCTATTCGGCACGACATATATTTATATATTGTGTCGAATAGATAAAATTTGTCAATTAGCAAGAACTCCTTTAAAATTAAGTCCTTTCTAAAATTTTCTGTTATACGTTTAAAGATATATTTTTTTAATTTATGTTAATGTAAAAATTAATAACTTTGTACCAAAAGAACCTTAGAAAACTTACCAAACCTTATTATAACAAGCGCAATTTAATTTCGCCGAACCCAACTAAATATATTTTATAAAAGTTTACAATAATTTAATAATAAACAAACAAATATATTTTTTTCGTTAGATTCAAAATGATTTTTGCAAAATTATTGCATACACAAATTTTTGCTTGCCCTATTTGTTAAAGGTTCCGGGTATTTGGTTAGATGTGTCATTGCCTGAGATCTATTCTTAATATATTCTTACCATGAAGTATCAGGTCATATATCAATGAGTACAGAAAATTGAGCGTATAAGTAAAATATTAACATTTAAGCTAAGCGCGCGAGTGTTAGCAAGAAGAATCTGAGTTATTCGTCAGGGCAAAAATCGCTTGACATATGCTGGCCCACTCAATGACTTCTGGTGGAAGGTTTCGTTAAGACAGGTCCTGAGTTTTATGAAGGAAGGGAAGTGCTTGCTTTCATATATTGTGAGGGGAAATATGCTAGTTCGCCAGCTGCTCTCCTGGCAGGAGGCTGGCAGGCAGGTTGTAAACACCAGACTCTCATGCAATTCTGAGGTGATGGAGGAAGGGTTACTTTGCTAGCTTGTGACCACTTGACTGCACGTGGGTCATTAACGACTGTATTCACGTGTAGTTAATATCAAGAATATTTTAATCCCTAAAATAGAGATTAAGTAACTATTCAATATACGACGATGGATGTACACCTTAATTGTGTGTAATTTCAGGAAGAGAGCTGAAGAGTGGGTAGAAAACAAAAGGGAAACTACGCGAAGATATACTTCAGTCTGCATTATATGTTGCTGTCTGTACTTCTCAAGTCTTCTCTCCTATCCCTCTCCCTTTGCAATCCCCCCCCCCCCACACACACACACTAAAAAATGACCGCGAAGTAAGTGAGGAGCTCAACATGAGGTTCAAAGAAAAGAAATGTTCACAGAGGAGATAGAAGGTACTCCAGAAAGACGGAATGGTAGGGTCCACCATCAAGTGTTAGACACAATACATTCAACCGAGGAAGAAGTGAAGAGGCTGTTAAACGAGCTAGATACCTCAAAGACGATGGAGTCGGATAACATCTCTCAATGAGTCCTGAGAGAGGGAGCAGAGGCGCTATGTGTACCATTAACAGTAATCTTCAACGCAGCTGTCGAAACAGAGTGACTACCTGAGGTATGGAAGACAGGAAATGTAGTCACAATTTTTAAAGGAGGCAGACATGAAGCCCTAAACTACAGACCAGTGTCACTGACATGTATAATATGCAAACTCATGGATTAGATTATCAGGAGAAGAGTGGTGGAGCACCTAGAAAGAAAAGAGCTTATCAACGACAGCCATCACGGGTTCAGGGACAGGAAATCCTGTGTCACAAACCTACTGGAGTTCTATGACAGGGTGACAGCAGTAAGACAAGAGAGAGGGGGGGTAGATTGCGTTTTCTGGACTGTAAGAAGGCGTTTGACACAGTTCCACACAAGAGATTAGTACAAAAGCTAGAGGACTAGGCAGGGATAACAGAGAAGGCACTACAATGGATCAGGGATTACCTGTCAGGAAGACAGCAGCGAGTCATGATACGAGGCGAGGTGTCAGAGTGGGCGCCGGTGACGAGTGGGGTTCCACAGGGGTCAGTTCTAGGACCGGTATTGTTTCTGGTATCTGTGAACGACATGACGGGAGGAATAGACTCCGAAGTGTCCCTGTTTGCAGATGATATGAAGTTGACGAGAAGAATTCAATCGGACGAGGGATCTGGTCTGGCTGCAGGCCTGGTTCAGCAATTAGCTCCTGGAGTTCAACCCCACCAATTGCAAAGTCATGAAGATTGGAGAAAAGCAAATAAGACCGCATATGGAGTACAGTCTAGGGAAGCCAGAGACTACAAACCTCACTCAAGGAAAAAGATCTTGGGGTGAGTATAACACCAGGCACATCTCCTGAAGCGCACATCATCCAAATAACTGCTGCAGCATATGGGCGCCTAGCAAACCTCAGAACAGCATTCAGACATCTTAATAAGGAATCGTTCAGGACCCTGTACACTATGTACATTAGGCCCACATTGGAGTATGCGGCACCAGTTCGGAACCCATACCTAGCCAAGCATGTAAAGAAGCTAGAGAAATTGCAATGGTTTACAACAAGACTAGTCCCAGAGGAGAGGTAAAGGAAAATCGACCAGACGACACTAGAGGACAGGAGAGATAGGGAGGACATGATAACAAAATATAAAATACTGAGAGGAATTGACAAGGTGGACAGACAGAATGTTCCAGAGATGGGCCACAACAAGTTGAAAGTTGAAGACACAGATGAATCACAGGGATGTTAGGAAGTATTTCTTCAGTCACAGAGTAGTCAGGAAGTGGAATAGTTTGGGAAGCGATGTAGTGGAGGGAGGATCCATTCATAGCTTTAAGCAGAGGCATGATAAAGCTCATGGTGCAAGGAGAGTGACCCAGTAGCGACCAGTGAAGAGGCGGGGCCAGGAGCTATAACTCGACCCCTGCAACCACAACTAGGTGGGTACACCCGCACACACACACACACACACACACACACACACACACACACACACACACACACACACACACACACACGGGAACAGGTGAGCAGGAAGGAGAAACCAAGGAGCATAGGGGCCATAGCTAAGGAAGGGACTGAAGGAAGGAACACTCCACGGGAAGGAACTAAAACACATCAGAGGATGCAATGGGAGTCACAGTGGGAGGTGGAAAGGGAGAGATCAGTGTTTGTCTATGGGCTAGACGAAGCTAAAGCGGAAACTTATGAGGAAAGAAAGCAGGAGGAGAAAAAAGCGATTGAAGATATCATGAAGGTGATAGGCGAGGGGGAAATGACCCAGGTGGCAAATTTTCGGAGAATCGGGTGGTTCACAAAGAAAAGGAATCGGCCTCTCAAAGTAATTTTCAAGGCAGAATCAACCCGAACCATGATCCTGCAGGAGAAAGCACGGCTGAGAGGCAGGCAGGAGTTCATGAGTGTGTACCTCGATCGAGACAGAACACAGGAGGAAAGGAAGACGATGAAAAAGAGAGTTCAGAAACGAAAGGAGAAATGGGAGGAAATGAAAAAGGAGAGCAGAATAATCCTGGAACAAGTGGAAGGACAAGCACACCCCCAGAAACACCTGCAGAAGGACCCCAGCCACGACACCCCCAAGGCAACTGAACAATCCAAACCAACCATCACACACCGATCCCTCTGTTCCCACCCCCCGCACCACAGTTACAGTACTAGAACAGAAGTTGAAGGTTTGGTACACAAACGCAGATGGATTAACGAATAAACATGAGGAATGGCAAGAAAGAATCAATGAGAAGTCCCCAGACATCATAGCAGTTACAGAAACAAAACTCACAGGGGCAATAACAGATGCTATCTTCCCACCAGGATACCAGATCATGAGGAAAGATAGAAGGGGCAGAGGGGGAGGTGGGGTTGCTCTGCTAGTAAAAAACAGATGGAAATTCGAGAAAATGGAAGACATAGATGAGATGGGAGAAAAAGACTACATAGTAGGTACACTTCAGTCTGGGAAACACAAGGTGGTCATTGCAGTGATGTATAATCCACCACAGAACTGCAGGAGGCCAAGAGAGGAATATGAAGAGAGCAACAGAGCAATGGTGGACACACTTGCTGAGGTGGCAAGAAGAGCTCACTCCAGCAGAGCAAAGTTGCTGGTTATGGGGGATTTCAACCACAGGGAGATTGACTGGGAAAACCTGGAGCCACATGGGGGTCCTGAAACATGGAGAGCCAAGATGATGGACGTGGTGCTGGGAAACCTCATGCACCAACATGTTAAGGACACTACCAGAGTGAGAGGGGAGGATGAACCAGCAAGATTGGACCTTGTGTTCACCCTTGGCAGTTCAGACATTGAGGACATCACGTATGAGAGTCCCCTAGGAGCTAGCGACCACGTGGTTCTGTGCTTTGAATATATAGTAGAGCTGCAAGTGGAGAGAGTAACAGGAGTTGAATGGGAAAAGCCTGACTATTAAAGGGGGGACTACATAGGGTTGAGGAACTTCCTGCAGGAGGTCCCGTGGGACAGAGAACTGGCAGTAAAGCCAGTAAATGAAATGATGGAATATGTAACAACAAAATGCAAGGAGGCAGTGGAAAGGTTTATTCCCAAGGGCAACAGAAACAACGGGAAGACCAGAACGAGCCCCTGGTTTACCCGACGGTGTAAGGAGGCAAAAACAAAGTGCAATAGAGAATGGAAAAAGTACAGAAGGCAGAGAATACACGAAAATAGGGAGATCAGTCGCAGAGCCAGGAACGAGTACGCACAGGTAAGGAGGGAGGCCCAGCGACAGTATGAAAATGACATAGCATCGAAAATCAAGACTGACCCGAAACTGTTGTATAGCCACATCAGGAGGTAGACAACAGTCAAAGACCAGGTGATCAGATTAAGGACAGAAGGGGGAGAACTCACAAGAAATGACCAGGAGGTATGTGAGGAGCTAAACAGGAGATTTAAGGAAGTTTTTACAGTAGAGACAGAAAGGGCTGTGGGAAGTCAGCACAGAAGGGAACATCAAGAGGGAATATACCACCAAGTGTTGGATGACATACGAACAAGCGAGGAGGAGGTGAAGAAGCTGCTAAGTGACCTTGATACCTCAAAGGCGATGGGACAGGACAACATCACCCCATGGGTCCTTAGAGAAGGAGCAGAGATGCTGTGTGTGCCCCTAACCACAATCTTCAACACATCCCTTGAAACTGGGCAACTACCTGAGAAATGGAAGACAGCAAATGTAGTCCCCATATTTAAGAAAGGAAACAGAAACGAGGCGCTAAACTACAGACCTGTGTCTCTGACATGTATTGTGTGCAAAGTCATGGAGAAGATTATCAGGAGGAGAGTGGTCGAACACCTGGAACGGAACAAGATTATAAATGAAAACCAGCATGGGTTCATGGAAGGCAAATCTTGTATCACAAACCTCCTGGAGTTTTATGACAAGGTAACAGAAGTAAGACACGAGAGTGAGAGGTGGGTTGATTGCGTTTTCCTAGACTGCAGGAAGGCCTTTGACACAGTTCCCCACAAGAGATTAGTGCAGAAGCTGGAGGATCAGGCGCATGTAATAGGGAGGGCACTGCAATGGATCAGGGAATACCTGACAGGGAGGCAGCAACGAGTCATGATACGTGAAGAGGTATCACAGTGGGAGCCTGTGACGAGCGGGGTCCCACAGGGGTCAGTTCTAGGGCCAGTGCTATTTTTGATATATGCGAACGACATGATGGAAGGAATAGACTCTGAAGTGTCCCTATTCGCATATGATAAGAAGAATTAAATCGGATGAGGATGAGGCAGGACTGCAAAGAGACCTGGACAGGCTGGACATGTGGTCCAGAAACTGGCTTCTCGAATTCAATCCTGCCAAATGCAAAGTCATGAAGATTGGGGAGGGGCAAAGAAGACCGCAGACAGAGTATAGGCTAGGTGGACAAAGACTACAGACCTCACTCAGGGAGAAAGACCTCGGGGTGACCATAACACCGAGCACGTCACCGGAGGCACACATCAACCAAATAACTGCTGCAGCATACGGGCGCCTGGCAAACCTGAGAATAGCGTTCCGATACCTTAATAAGGAATCGTTCAAGACACTGTACATTGTGTATGTTAGGCCCATACTGGAGTATGCAGCACCAGTCTGGAACCCACACCTGGTCAAGCACGTCAAGAAGCTAGAGAAAGTACAAAGGTTTGCAACAAGGCTAGTCCCAGAGCTCAGGGGGATGTCGTACGAGGAAAGGTTGAGGGAATCGGACTGACGACACTGGAGGACAGAAGGGTCAGGGGAGACATGATAACGACATACAAGATATTGCGGGGAATAGACAAGGTGGACAGAGATAGGATGTTCCAGAGAGGGAACACAGGAACAAGGGGTCACAACTGGAAGCTGAAGATTCAGACGAGTCACAGGGACGTTAGGAAGTATTTCTTCAGTCATAGAGTCGTCAGGGAGTGGAATAGCCTAGCAAGTGAAGTAGTGGAGGCAGGAACCATACATAGTTTTAAGAAGAGGTATGATAAAGCTCAGGAAGCAGAGAGAGAGAGGACCTAGTAGCAATCAGTGAAGAGGCGGGGCCAGGAGCTGAGTCTCGACCCCTGTAACCACAATTAGGTGAGTACAATTAGGTGAGTACACACACACACACACACACTAGACTTTCCCACCATCGAGCGAGGTACGTTGTTGCTAGTGAAGGGCTCTTAATCCAGTGAATTAGACCTCAGACTGTGTGGATCGAATCAAGATTTCATCCTGTTTATCAAACTCTGTGTGAGCCTGCATGATTGGCGCTTATTCGTGAATATAATAATGTACATTTCCTAAACTGCATGATATTTGAAAAAAGGTTTGTACACTCCCAGACATGATTGTTGTTTGAAGCTCTGTATATTCCCAGACTTGCTGTTTGAAGCTCTGTAAATTCCCAGACTTGCTGTTTGAAGCTCTGTACATTCCCAGACTTGCTGCTTGAAGCTCTGTTCATTCCCAGACTTGCTGTTTGAAGCTCTGTACATTCCCAGACTTGCTGCTTGAAGCTCTGTACATTCCCAGACTTGCTGTTTGAAGCTCTGTACATTCCCAGACTTGCTGTTTGAAGCTCTGTACATTCCCAGACTTGCTGTTTGAAGCTCTGTACATTCCCAGACTTGCTGTTTGAAGCTCTGTACATTCCTAGACTTTCTGTTTTAAGCTCTGTACATTCCCAGACTTGCTGTTTGAAGCTCTGTACATTCCTAGACTTGCTGTTTGAAGCTCTGTACATTCCTAGACTTGCATGTTGTTGAACAGAGGTCTGAATCCCATATGTACAATAGATGATAAATATCAGCTTGTCGTTATTGGTTCATAATTGTCACACTGATGTGATGTATTGTTCCATCCATAATATAATTTAAACATTTATGTGTGGATTTTTCATTCTTATTTTTTTCTGTTATCATCACTAGTATCGTCTCGTCGTAATTATAAATGGCATAATCTTTATTGATCATATTGCATTAGAATAAATCATAATCATTATCAATAATTTCCATCGACATTTTGACCACTATTGTCATCGACTCTTCTGTCTCCGGAGACGTAAATATACTAGCACGTGTATACAGAACCAGTATGGAGCCTGCACCTGCCTATGTAGATGTTCGAAAAAGTTGCGAGGAAAAATTACAGGAATCAAATCTCGCATCGAGGAAAGATTAAAGGAATCAAATTTCGCATCGAGGAAAGACTAAAGGAATCAAATCTTGCATCGAGGAAAGATTAAAGGAATCAAATCTTGCATCGAAGAAAGATTAAAGGAATCAAATCTCGCATCGAGGAAAGATTAAAGGAATCAAATCCGGCATCGAAGAAAGATTAAAGGAATCAAATCTAGCATCACTGGAGAAGCACAGGATGAGTGATCGCGCCTGGTGGTGGTGGGCTGCTGGTGAGCAAACAGTCTTCTGACATGATATGTATCTGAACGAAACGTCCTGACACATCCATGGTTGTTCTTCTAAGGACGTGGGGTAAACCCGTAGGTGACACAGAGCCTCGAGTAGAGGCAATAAATTTCTGTCCGAGGAAAAAGAAGCTAGCTCCATATTCTAGGGTAAAGAACCTCTCGCCGCCACCGAGACATTGTCTTAGAGAAACCAATGGCACCAGAGATGTCAAGATGTATGCCTTTTTAATTAGCCAGGGATCGAACCTGGAACCTTTCGGTTGCGAGTCGAGTAATCTCGCCACCGAGCTACTTATTCCCCCTGAAGAAGTGTAATGAATTATAAACTGAACAATGGCACAGTTGAAAAGAAGTTTAGCTGTTTTCAGTCTTATTCCATCACGCAGGATGAGACTTACTCGAAGTGATGAGAACTGTCAGCCTGAACTGAAAGATTTTGGTGAAGCAATGAGGATGTCATCAAGCATTCCAGGAAGGGTTCATCAGTATAGCTTATCCTATAGACAAGAGATATGGAATTTTTGTGACGATATCTCCATCCCAGACAAGAGATATGCACAGGAAGCAGAGGAAAGAAAATAGGCTGGATGAAGAGAATTGAGGATGTTATGAGGTATCCAGCTATGTACCTGGAGTATACCTGGAGGTTATTCCAAGGGTCAACGCCCCCGCGGCCAGGTTCATGACCAGTTCTCGAGGTGGATCAGGGCCTGATCAACCAGGCTGTTTCTGCTGGCCGCACGCAAACCAACTTAAGAACTATAGCCCGGCTGGTCAGATACTGACTTTAGGTGCCTGTCCAGCTGTATCTTGAAGACAGCCGGGGTTTATTGGTAATTCCCCTTATGTATGCTGGGAGGCAGTTGAACAGTCTTGGGCCCCTAAAACTTACTGTGCTGTCTCTTAGCTTACTCATGGTGCCTCTGCTTTTCAATGGGGGTGGGGGGGATGTTGCACCGCCTGCCGAGTCTTTGTTTTCGTAAGGAGTGATTCCATGTGTAGATCTGGGACTAGTCCCTCTACGATTTCCTAAATGTATATTATCATGTATCTTTCTCGCCTGCTTTCCAAGGTGTGCAGGTCGAGGGCGTTCAACCGTTCCCAGTAATTTAGATGCTTTATGGCACTTATACATGCAGTGAAAGTTATCTGTATATTCTCCAGGTCTGCAATTTTGCCTGCCTTGAAAGGGGTCATTAGTTTACAGCAATATTCCAGCCTAGAGAGAGAACAAGCGATTTGAAGAGAATCATTAGCTTGGCATCCCTAATTTTGAATGATCTCATTATCCATCCAATCATTTTCCTAGTAGATGTAGATACATTGTGATCTTTGAAAATGAGATTCTCTAACATTACCACTCCCAGGTCTTTCACATTAGTTTTTCGCTCTATTGTGTGGTTTGAATTTATTTTATACTCCGATACATTTTATATTTCCTCTAGTTTTCCATAGCTGAATAATTGAAATTTGTCTTCAATGAACTTCATATTTTTTTTTCCGACGCTCATTTAAAGACTGTTAATGTCCGCTTGAAGAATGCAGTGTTCTCGATGGATGACACTGTAATTCAAATTCTGGCATCGTCAGCGAAGGAGAATACGGGTTACATCTCTGTGTGAGATATGAGGATGAGGAACAGGATGGGGGTGAGTACAGTACCTTGTGGAACAGAGTTTTTCACTGTAGCCTCTCCTGACTTGACTCTGCTTGCTATTACTTTCTGTATTCAGTTTGTCAGAAAGTTATAGATCCAGCTGCCAACTTATTCCTTTATCACGCATTTTGTGTACTATTACGCCATGGTCGGTCTTGTCGAAGACTTTGGCAGTCTGTGTACACTGCTAAATCTGCATTTTGATTGTTCTCAAGTGCATCCAAGAATATGTTATAATGATCCAGTAGCTGTGAGAGGCAGCTGTGACCTGCCCTAAACCCATGCTGCCCTGGGTTGTGCATTTGATGGGTATTCAAGCTGTTGGCGATCTTGCTTCATAGAACCGTTTCAAAGATTTTTATGAGGTGGGACGTTAGTGCATTCGGTTTGCAATTCTTTACAATTGTTTTACTGCCACCCTTGTGGAACTGGGCTATATCAGTTGATTTTAATGACTGTGGAGTGACCCGTGTCCAAGCTCCTTCTCCATAGAATAGCTAATGCACGTCAAAGGGATTTCTTGCAGTTCTTGATGAACACGGAGTTCCACGAGTCTGGACCTGGGGCAGAGTGCATGGGCATGTGGTGCTGCAATTATATCAGAAATTCTTGAATTAAGCAAATTTTGAGTCTCGGTCATAAATTCATTTAGGCTGCCGACCATTAATCTGATTAACGTCTCGCTAAACGCTGAGTCATATTATATATGCACTTAAATATATATATATATATATATATATATATATATATATATATATATATATATATATATATATATATATATATATATATATATATATATATATATATATATATATATACTACACAAGTATTGTACCATTGACAGTCCAAGTAAAATCCCAACTTCTTCAGAGTAACATAAATTAGTTTAGGAAGCTTGAAGTCAGTCAGAAGAAGCTTCCTTAAGTTATCATAACCAAACCAAAACAAGGAATAATGTATAACAACGGTCCTCGACCTTCCTACACAAGTGGGTCACACTTGATGATCAAATGTGCGAAGACCGCAACCATTTACCAGAAGACCGCAGGATGAGGACTCCTAAGACTCTATAACATTGGCCACAGGACACCTGCTTGTGTCGATAGTTCCATGAACTTTTCCCTACTTACACGACGATAGCGTTCAAAACTTGATTGGTTGAGTCGTTCTCTAAATATAGTAAAGGACACCTCGGAGGAAAAAATAATTCAATCATAAAATGGTTTCCCCTCTCTAAATATAGTAAAGGACACCTCGGAGGAAAAAATAATTCAATCATAAAATGGTTTCCCCTCGAGAATATCTAATTACGAGCTGAAACTGAAGCTAAACGCTCATTATAACCAATAATTAGCTCATCACTCATACCCTATAGCTGAAATATATCACCAATTATATCATATAACTGAAGTTTATCACCCATTATATTCTGTAACCAAAGCCAGTTACCCATTACATGCTGTCACTGAAGCCAGTCACATATTACATGCTGTCACTGAAGCCAGTCACATATTACATGCTGTCACTGAAGCCAGTCACATATTACATGCTGTCACTGAAGCCAGTCACTAATACCGTTTAAGCCAGTAATCCGTTATTTGCATCTATGGCGGCTTGTAACTATATTTTTTGTAACTGCCACAAACGAGGCAGCGTTCTCGTTACCTACAATCATTACCTTCTGAAATTAAACTTTAAACATATTAAAAAACCATTTAGTTTATCGGCTCTCCAGCCTTTTTTGGTAGGGTCGATTTTTTTGTGTGGTGGGGGTGGGGGTGAGGGGTGGGGGAGGTGTGTGGTGGGGTGAGGGATGGGGAGATGAAGGGTGGGGAAGTGTGTAGTGGGGTGAGGGATGGGGAGATGAGGGGTGGGGAAGTGTGTAGTGGGACGAGGGATGGGGAGATGAGGGGTGGGGTGATGTGTTGTGGGGTGTTTGGTGGGGGATGGAGGGGTCGGGAGGAAACGCCTTGTATTTCAAAGTAGTGCCAGTCTTAATTACTCGTTCATAAACTGTGCCACTGCAACATTGCAATATGACCCTCTCTTATGTTTCAAAGATATTGATAGAGTTTATCAACTGCAGGTGTATATTAGTTATACAAGGGGGGGGGGGTAAAAGTGTATAAGTATGGTATATCTAAACTATTGTTAAGTAACATTACATTGACGTTTGTCTTGTGTACAGTGTTAAAATAACGCCAGTGTTGATAATTCTCATAAGTTACATTATAAACATTAATAATAAACTTCTTGACTAATGTTTTACTAATGTGTTTAGTCACGTGAACTTGGGCATACTGTTACAGTGTGTGGGGGGAGGGGGGAGGGGGGAGGGGGAGGGGGAGGGGAGGGGGGGAGGGGGAGGGGGAGGGGGAGGGGGGAGGGGGAGGGGGGAGGGGGGAGGGGGAGGGGGAGGGGGGAGGGGGGGAGGTAGAAGTGTAAGCTGTACTGTGTTAGCACCAGTGTTATGAAAACCTTTGTTACTGTGACACTGTGAATTTAGAGGTAAGGTGTAAGTAGTGTTGTTAGGTTAGCAGGGGCGCCACTAGCACGGTAAGAGACAACACAATAAGTGGGAGGAGCCCAAGACTGTTCAACTGCCTCCCAGCGTGCATAAGGGAGATTACCAATAGACCCCTGGCTATCTTCAAGAAGGCGCTGGCCAGGCACCTAAAGTCAGTACCTGACCAGCCGGGCTGTGGTTCGTGCGTTGGGTTGCTTGCGGCCAACAGTAACAGCCTGGCTGATCAGGCCCTGATCCACCATGAGGCCTGCTCACAGACCGGGCCGCGGGGGCGTTGAGCCCCGAAACCGTCTCCAGGTATACTTCAGGTAGAACGCCATTATGTTTGGTGTCTTTACTCAGTAGCCTGGAGTTGTACCAGTGCTAATTCTTTGTTCAAAACCTGTAACATTGTACCATATTATTATACGTTACTACCTATATAAGTATTTTGTACCTAGTTTTAAATAAAATATAAAAAAAAATCCCTAAGCTAGTAATCAATCTTTCGTGGTACGCATTACAAGACATATACATCATGGTGTGTATCTCGCTGGGTATATGCACTCTGCAGAATAAGTATAAGCGATAAAATTAGTCTTTTCATTACTGTGCAAGATTATGAAAAGCAGTTTAGCATTCATTAGTCAAGAATATAGCATATAAGTAGATAGTACAGGTAAATATTGTTTTTTCTTCAAGCGTAGTAAGTCTTTACGACGGAGCCTTGAGATGTTATAATTACTTAATTCCCATTAAAAAAATCTTTAACGTCGAGGTATGGTTAGTTAGGTTAGAGTTGTTGCCGCTTTCCTGGCTGTAATTACAAGGTTGGAGCTCGTTCCCCGCTGATTATATATACATCATTTAAGCGAATCAAATTAAGTCGTAATCGCAGGCGAAGCTGAGTGTTTAATGGAGACGAAAAGAGTAATATAAATGCAAATGGAAAGTTGCTGCAGCTTAAACTAATTAAAGTGTGCTGGTGGGGGGAGAGTGATGGTTAAATTGTGGCAAGAGGCTGAGGAAAGGAATAAGGGTAAAGATGTTGATTGGAGTGACGGATAGAGGATAGTGAAAACCTGAGGGAATGGGGGGACGTTTGGCATAGAGACGGAAGGTGATGGGGGATGATTAATATTATACTCATGGTTGCGCGATAAATTTCTGGGAAAGTGCTAAACCAAAAAGTCATTGACGTCCGGGACGTAGTTGGTCAGCTGGGAAGAATATTGCCAGCTTAGACGTCATCTCCTTATTTACTCGAGTTCCCACTGACCAAATAATCAATTTCGCTGGCACTAAGCTCTCCAGACTCGCGCAGGATTTCATCAATCTTGACGAACGTTCCGTGACTTTCAACTTGTTCTCATACGAAGGCAGAAGTTTGGGATGGCCCTGGGTTATCTTCTTACCATGTTACTTTCTAACCTCTCTCTTTCTAGATGCTCAAGGTAGAGAGAGAAAAAAAAATTCATCAGCATCATTGTCCGGTAAATTACATGGTTAAGATATGACGACGTGCCGGTAACTGTAATCATATATGTCAACCGTCATAATTTCAGGAACCAACTCAATCAAGTTCACTTTGGAATATGAACAGAATGACTACCTATCTACTCTCTGTCTTCCTAATCAGGGACAATGACACGTTCTTGTACAGAGAGCTAACAAATGAAGACAATCTAATCCACTACCTCTAACATCATAACCTCAGAAGAAAGAGAGGGGTGGTAACAGGTATTATCTATGCCCCCCGAGGATCTGAAGCAGTGAAAACCTACTTGAAGAACAAGAACACATAATCTTCTTGGCCTTAAAACTTACTAAGTATATTATCGACACCTAGCTTTTTTTGCAAATCCCATGGAAAATGCTACCATCCTTCGCACTCTGATTCTACCCACAAGACAGACAGCAACTTATCGATGCTATAGCTGAGTCACAATACTCTTCACTCCGTTTGGTATGTCGGAAGATCAAACCTCCTGCGTTTTACATAATGCGTCCATAACCTTTATCTTATGTACAACTAACATGAGCGTAGCAGTACTTACCACAAGAACTACCAGGACTTCTCAGCCCGCTAAGAACACAGTCACAGCAAGGGATACCCGACTACAAAACACAGATACGCCAGTAGGACGGCGTTTACTAGGAATGTGTGTGTGGTGCGGAGAAATACACAAGCACATCTCATGAACTTCACGTGATCATACAAGCCTGTTGCATGTCCAAGCCTGATGACATGCAACAAGCCTGAGGACATGCAGCAAGCCTGAGGATATGCAACAAGCCTGAGGACATGCAACATGCCTGAAGATATGCAACAGGCCTGAGGGACATGCAGATCCTTGGGAATGGGAAGGTAAAAA